>NC_073311.1:65702260-66002260 GCF_027595985.1 Sorex araneus
ACGAACGTGTTTAGTTTTAAAGGTATTTCTTTACTGGGTAGAATAAACTGTTGTTCACAGAGGGGGCACTTCAGTGGCGCAGTTTGGCGACTGCCTCTTCCCCAAGTGCTCTGGTGCTCGTCTCCTCCTCAGGTTGCTGTGGAGGGAGATTGCAGTCCCTCGCTTCTTCGTGTTCGTGGCATGCGTCCTTCTCCTCCCCTCTTCATTGGGTCACTAGTCGGCACTCAGTTGCCTCGTCTTTCTCTCACGGCACACTTGGTATCGAGTTCGATTCCTGGCGCCCCCCAAGGAGATGCTGCTCCTGTAACTGGGCAGTAATGCGCAGACCGTAAGGGCCTGCAGGACGGATTGAGCTTGTGGAGGAGCCTTTGTTTTTCTGTGTGCATGCGTGCTGGGGCGGGGCCCCGGGCGTTGCCCATGCTCGGCAGACAGTGCTCCAGCCGACCTGAGGCCCGGCCCGCCACTGCCGAAACTGGCTCTCAGTGAGCACTTCCTCCCCGGGCTGGCCTGTGCTTTCCCTCGGGACTTCAGCTCACCTCTGACCGCAAATGTTTGGTTCTTTTCTAGATTATACCTTTAGAGGAATAAAATCACTTGCATCATCAAGGCAGCATCGGCCACTGTGTTACTTATGTTTCTGTTGTAGATGTAGGATCATAGTACAGCTAACTGTCATGGTTTCATGGGGAATTAAATGCAGAATATTCTGAACGCCAGGTTGAGATTTGCTTTAGATCAACGTGTTGCGGGGCGTCTCCCCCGGGGCGCCCTCACTGTCCCGGGGATGGGCTTTCAGCACTGGCGGGTCTCGGAGTTTTTCGTCTCAGACTTTCGTGCTCAGCAAGAGTCACCTCTCGTTTGCCTCTTTGTGACAGACGTTCCTCTCTGACGGCTTGTGCCTCTTTCGGTGTCTGTGTGGACAGCGGCTGTTCTCGTGGGTTTCTTTGGGGACTTGTTCTCGAAGGAGAATGTCTCACACGCGCCATGGCAACCCTGCAGTGAACAGACGCTGCGTGTAAGAAGGGCATGAAGTGCACGGCAGAGACGTGTCACGGGGAGTTGTTCTCGGGCGGTGAGGCTGGAGGTCGCAGGCAGAGGACTCTGCTGCACCTGCCGGCCGGCTGGTACTGTTGGGCCGGGGCCGGGGACTGTGTTGGTGTGGCCGGTGCTGCTTTGGCCCAGTCGGCCAGCGGGACAGGACTGCGTCTCGCAGGAGAGGGGCCGCCCCTCCCGCCCGCAAGCCTCGCCGTTCTGTTTGGGCTTTGGCTAACCCCAGGAGGCCTTCTAGATCTGGGGGCAGACGAGAAAGGGCAAAGTGGCTGAAAACCTTGACATATCTAACGAGTCGATAAATTTATAATCTGGGGCCGGAATGGTAGAGCAGTGGGTAGGGCACTTGCTCTGCGTGTGGCTGACCCAGGTTCGATCCAGCAAAATGTTACTTCTTTTAAATTAAATTTTCATCTTTTTTTTCTAGTTTGTGCTTTTGCCAATTGGGTGATCTGTAGTTTCTCCTTCTGTGCCTGTATTGTTGGTTTCCACACACCCTAAAACCCGACCTGATTTAACTTGTGTCTTTATTCGTTACACTTTCACATTCAGTGTGAGCTGTCGAGTCAAACAAACACGGTTTCTTATCCTGACCTGGACTGTCACTGTCTCACTGTCACTGTCATCCCATTGATCATCGATTTGCTCGAGCGGGTACCAGTAACGTCTCTATTCATCCTAGCCCTGAGATTTTAGCAACCTCTCCTTACTCGTCCTTCCCAGTGGTGCCGCATTGGAGGCTCTTTCAGGGTCAGGGGAATGAGACCCATCATTGTTACTGTGTTTGGCATATGGATACGCCACGGGAGCTTGCCAGGCTCTGCATTGTGGGCAGGATGCTCTCGGTACCTTGCCAGGTTCTCCGAGAGGGAGAATAGGCTGTACCTGGGCACCCGTACTACTTCATTATTCGACCCGGACAGGATGGTTAAGTGTAGGATCTCAGCTTATTCATTTATAAAACCAAAGTCACCCACATCCCACAACGCTTGCACGGTGCCCACACGGTCTGCGCGTGTGGCTCGTGGCACTTCTCTGCCTACCTGCTTCTGCATCTCACTTCTGTCACAGTCAGTGGCCTGGTGGACCCCCCTGGTCTCCGGGAAGAAGGTGTTTTCCGTGGAAGGGGGCACTTCCTGCAGTGCTTTCCTGTGTCCTCCATGGTGGGGGCGTGTCCGGGGGGGGCCCTCGGGTCGCCCGGTGCCTGCAGGCGTGAGCCGGTGGGTGTGACCCAACGCACTCAGGGTTGACGCGAGGCTTTGCTGGGCCCCTTTCCCCGCGGGGGGACGAGCAGCCTCCCTGTGCTTCGTTTCTCCCCCCTCCCTCCCCACGACTGTGCGATCTTGACTTTGCCTTCACGTGCACTGTTTCCAGAAGTCTCCAAATACATCAGGCCTGGCCTGTCACCGCGACTCGGGGACGCCTGTGTGACTCTGCCTGGGGTGTGCAGGGCGCCGTCGGCCCCCCAGACAGCCGTTCCCTCCCCCTGGCCAGTCACTAGTGCCTGGGAGAAGAATCAGCCCGTCTCCACAGCGCAGTGTTTTCCTGAGGCTGCCTTTTCGGGGGTGGGTGGGTGCGGGCCCCGAGCACGGGGGTCCTCACTGCCCGAGACACGCCACGCCGCCTTCAGACTCCCTTTGGGGGTGCTTCCCGAGCAGCGCCCTGGCAGCTTGGGGCCTGCTGTGCTGGCCTGGACGTCCACGACTGCTCAGGGGCCACACCAGGCAGTGCTCCTGGGGCTGGCAGGGCCGGCGGGCAGGGCTCTGACCTTGGGGCTCCATCAGCCACTGGCGTGCGAGGCCCTTTGTGCTCTCGGCCGGCTCCTAGTTTGCTGCTTCTTCTTCTTTTTGTCTTTGGGTCACACCCCTCGATGCTCAGCGGTCACTCCTGGCCCAGCACTCAGGAGTTACTCCTGGCGATGCTCGGGGGACCTGTGGGATGCTGGGAGTGGAATCTGGACGGGCCTCGTGCCAGGCAGACGCCCTCCCCGCCGTGCTGTGGCCCCAGCCCCTCTAGTTGGCTTCTTAGACTTTATTGGAAGGGCTGGGCGTCCGCTTCCCTCCCTGCGCGTTGCTGTGTGTGGACTGAGCCTCACACCCCCCGGGGCGGCGTCTGCAGCTGTTCAGATCACCCAGGTCACGGAGGGGCCTGTGGCCTTGGTCCAGGGGCACTGGGGCTCGGACCCCTGTGAACCCCGGCATCCCGCAGAAACTCCTGCTCACCCGGCCACAGCCCTGCCCAGGGAGACCGGAGCCGGCAGCCGCCTCGGTGCATGACGTGAATGCCGCCCGTTAGCGGTGATAACGTTACTTCCTTCCTCCCGGGACGCTGCTGAGACTCCGCCTGGGCTGGTCTCTTGGTGCAACCCGGAGTTCAAAGGAAAACGGCTCCGAATTTAGATGTTAACTGGGCTTGACGATCTACTTGTGATCTTGAGTTATTCCTTCCAAATCATGACTCACTACACAATGCTCGACTTTATTAAATTGTTTCTGTTTTTGTTCATGTTTTCCTTTCCGCTGTGAAGATGATTAAGCAGTGGGGATTTGAATCGCTTCTTTTTATGTGCAGGGTGTGACCGGGCTAATCCCTGGCAGCTCCGGGGCTGGCAGCGCTGCCTCCGTGGCCCTCACTTTGGCAAACTGGACTGGTCAGCTGTGAATCCGCATGAGGGACCCCAGGGAGACCCCATCCGACTCCCAAGTTGTAGATCAAGGGGCATTTCACGCAGGGAACCATCTTTCCATAGGGTCCCCTACAGGAACCGATTTCTAAACATTGGCTTCTGGGCTCTTAATCTGCCATTTGAAAAATAGCCACTTGATTGGAATTTTCCTGGGTCTACGTATTTCAGTGTAATCTGACTTTAAATTTCATCTTGGAAATTAATCAGGATATAAAACATTTGAGAGAGTGATAGCTTAAGAAAGGGGAGAGTCGATGTCTGTTGGACAAGAGTTGAGACTGGTGGGAGTGGAGAAGGGGTGGGGGAGGTAAGATTCAAAGTATTTTCTAATTTAACAGCTGTAGGAGCTGTTATCATTTCAGTGGGCTTCTCCTTGGCATTCTTTAGCCGCCAGCAGGACAAGCAGCTCTCCTTGGGGTTCTGGAGCTTGGCATTGAGGCCTGTCTTTGTGTAGACTTTACAGGAATTCCTGTGCACGCGCAAACAAGACAGTTGCCCATGGCAGAGGTGCTGGGAGAAATGCATGCTCGCTGCAGACCCGGCCCCTTTTCCTGTGGGCTGTGCTGACGTGGAGGATCCTTCCTGGTGCCTCAGAATGTGCCTGTCACTGAGACTGTGAGCCCTGGGGATCGCTGAGTGCGTGAGGCATTCCTCGCCCTCTGCATTGCTGTGTGGGAACTCGCCCGGCAGCTGTGAAGCCTTCTAGAACTAGGGCTTCCATTAAACATGACGTCACGGGGCTGGAGCAATAATACAGCGGGGAGGGCGTTTGCCTTGCACGCGGCTGACCTGGGTTCAATCCCCAGCATTCCATATGGTACCCCAAGCACCACCAGGAGTGATTCCTGAGTGCAGAGCCAGGAGTAACCCTGGAGCATCGCGGGGTGTGACCCAAAAAGCAAAAAAAACCCCAAAAACCCAAAAAAACCACAAAAGTCACTTGCGTTTGGACACTGATTTAAGGCTTAAAAACATGCAAATGTATAGATAGGACACCTAAAGAAACAAAATTGTACATTCCTAATTCTTCTAAATGTTTGGCTTAGTTTTTATGGAAAGTACTCTCTGGTATGCACTGTTGGGAATATCTGTTGGAACTAAAGCTGGTGGGTCGGACATTCTCACACCTTTGGAAATGCTTCAGTCTGACTTTCAATATTGTTTGATACAGTGTTAGTCCCCAGGACGCAAGGTCTGTGCACTCTGGGGGAACGTTGTTGCCACACCCCACCTACCACCAAAGTCCCGGTATGTCCCCGTCTCAGTCCAGAGGAGCCTCTGGCCATCCCGCCCCCCATGCAGCCTGGCCAGCGTCAGCCTCTCAGCCTGGACACCCTCCCCTGCCTTTGTTTCTCTGTTTCCCGCACGTGTGTGAGAAGGTCTGGTCTTTGCCTTTCGCCTGCCGTCCTGCTTCCTTCCCCGATCACCACCTGCTCCGGTCCCACCCGCTCCGTAGGAAAACGCAACGTTTAACTTGTTCTAGCGTTCAGCGGTATTCGTCATTTATATGTAGGCCACACCTTCTCTCTCCATGCATCTGCCCCGGGGACTTGCGTTGTTCCAGAGTTCGGCTGTTGTAGATTACCCTGCAGTGAGCATAGATATGAGTGCATCTGCTTGCACCAGTGAGTTGTAGGTTTCGGACCATTTGGTAGTTCTATTTTTAGTTTTTGGAGGCACTTCCCTACTGCTTTCCTTGGGGGTCACACAGCCTATGCCGCACTAACGGGGAAGGAGGGTTCCTCCTCTCTCTCCACATCTCACCAAGATTTGAAGCTTCTGACTTTTAACATAGACCATGCTCACAGATGCGAGGCTATTATCTAATGGTCACTGTTTTATTTTGTTTTGTGTTATGCTCTATGGGTCACACCCAGCGATGCTCAGGAGTTACTCCTGGCTCTGCACTCAGGAATTACTCCTGATGGTGCTCAGAGGACCATCTGGGATGCTGGGATGCTGGGATTTGAACCTGGGTTGGCCATGTGCAAGGCAAATACCCTACCCACTGTACTATCATTCCAGTCCTGGATTTCCAGTTTTTATGACAACTTTTGTTGAAGAGACTTTTTCTCCTTTTTATGCTCTCTCTATACAAATTTATCTCCCCTGTGATAAATCAGATGTAAGGAGGGCTTGTTTCTGGGCTCACAGTTCTGCTCCATTGTCCTGTCAGGTTAATCCCACGTTGTTGATGTTTAAGCATTATGGGATACTTTCAAGGGACATGACGCCCCCTCTCTTTCCCCAGTCAGGATTGTTTGGGCTCTCTGGGGTCTAGTAATGTTTTTCCTGTTTTCTTGAAGAACACCACTGGAGTTTGGCATTGCACCTGTGGGGCCCAGAGGGCAGGGCGGTCACCTGGCAGGGGGACCCCCTCGGCCTGTTACTATGGAGTGTCGCTTCTCTTTCTGTTCACAGCAAGGGACAGTTGTTTGTGTGTCTTTCGGCTTCCTTGTTGATTCCTGGGTACTTTTGTTGAGATTGGATTATTGGTCTGTTTTTTTCTAGCTCATTCTCTCCATAAGAGGTGCAGCATGCTTTTGTAAATTGATTATATAGCACACTACTTTGCTGTACTGGCCGACTGCACGGTGGGTGAGAAAGATCCCCACTCCCAGTCCCCACAAATGATCCTGGGAAGTGGTCTCTGCTTTGGGAACAGTTGGGGCACTTTCTGTTTGTATGTTTGTTTAAAGAAGGCCAATTTCCAGGGAGCACCGAGTGAAACTTTTTCTTTTCTGTAAAGGGGTTGGTAGGCCAGATGAGTTTGGGATCCTCTGGTCTGTTTTCTCAGTAATTAGTGGAGTTGAGGTTTTCTATGTTTATTATCAGACTGTCCTCAAATTGTGATAATTGTATGTCTCTGTTTGGATTTTCTTAATTTTTCTTGCCTGATTGCTTTGGATTGCACTTCAAATGCTCTACTGGACAGTAGTGGTGAGACCACATGTCGTTGTCTTGTGTTGTGTCTGAGGGAATAGCCTTCTTATTCTTCAGTTTTTGGAACTGAGTCATGTCAGCTGTTGGCTTCTTGTTGGTGGATTTTGTTTGGAGACTTGTTGAGGTGTATTTTTTCTAGCCCAAGTTAGTTGAGATTTTTTTTTTTTTATTGTGGGTCAGATTTGCTGATGCTCAGGGCTCACCCCTGGCTCTGCACTAAGAAATCACTCCTGCTGTGCTCAGGAGACCATCTGGGGATGAACCAGCCTGGCCACGTGCAAGACAAGTGTCCTCTCTGCTGTCCCATCTCTCCAGCCCTGCTGAGTGTCTGTCTTTATTATAAATGCATGTTGCATCTTGTCAGAAGGTTCTTGAGCACCTGTGGACATGATTGCACGCGCTTTCTCTTCCTTTCTGCTGGTGTGACACCGAGCTGGTTGGTTTGTGGACGTCTGCTGATTGTCCCTCTCTCCCTGGAGTCAGTGTCACTTGGCTCTGAGGCACAGGCCCTGTAATGTTTGGCTGAATCAGTTGGCTGCGATTTCGTGGTGTACCTCTGCACGTTTGTTCGTTAGGGCTCTCGATCACGTGTGTTCTCCCTCGGTATCCAAGGTAGTGGGGTCTCATAATACCATAAGAAGCTTCTGGAAAAATTCCCTTTTTGGCTTTTGGGAAAAACTTGAGAAGGACAGGTAATAGGCGATCTTTGAAGGTTCCGTAAAACTACCTAAGCCATAGCTTTTGTTTTTGGGGATATCTTGACTTCTGCTTCAGTTTTGTTGGCAGTTACTGGTCGGTTCAGGTTTTCTGGAGCTTTCTTATTCAGAGAGGTTTGGTGAGTCCGAAGAATCGTCGACTTTCCCCCTGGGTTCTGCAACTTAGTGGCATAAAGTTGTCCACAGAAGATAGGAATACAAAGGACTTCTTAAAATTCTCTGTATCTTTGTGTTTTATGTTGGGAATTTCCTTCTCTGTCACCCTCCCTCTGCTTTGTAAGGACCCACAGTCACACATTCAGTGGAGGTGCTTACACACACTCCCCGGGTGTGCGTGGACAGTCCACGCGGGCTGTGTGCTTGCAGTTTGGGCTCCAGCTGGCTCGAGGGGTCCGGCTGGGCGTCAGACTCTAGGTCCCGTGGCTGCAGGGCAGCTTCTCTACCACTGAGTCACAGCCCCAACTTACACAACCCCCCCCCCCGTTTCTGAACCGATTTATTAGGTTTTTTTCTCTTTTTTTCACTTTGGAAGTCTAAGGAGGGATTTATCAGTCGTGTTTGTCCACTAAATTGACCTTTCATTTTGTCTTTTAATTTTTATTTAATTTGTTTATAACTTTGTTACTTCCTCCCACCTACTGACTTTGATATTCATTGTCTTGCAGCTGCTCTGACCCTTTGGGGGTTTTCTTGGCGCAGAAAGAAGCCTAAATGCAGTGACCTCTGCCGATGGCTGCCCTGCACACCCACTGTTGTCTTCAGAACTTGTGTCTTCATTCTCGTTTTTGTGTAATTATATAACAACTAAGAATCTCGTGGCTCTCTCTCGCCGCCTGCATTCGGTGGTCTCGGGCCCTTTCCCCACCCAGGACAGTCGATGCCATGGGCGGACAAAGGAGGAAACAGGCTCGTTGGGGATCAGTTGCCGTTTATCCCATTCTCCCCACGTGCCTGATCTGTCTCGCGAAGCTCCCCATTCCCGTCTCTCCTGTCCCCCCGCTAGTCTCTCCGCACCCCTCTTACCATCCTGGTCTTTCGAGTCTCTCCCAACTCCCTCCAGACCTTGGCGGTAGCAGCCACACCCAGGGCCGGTAGCACAGTCAGCGTATAAAAGCCCTTCCTGATCTCCTTTAGCCCGGGGATCCACTCAAGGGCGAAATAGGGTGCGTTTCTCCTTTCCTTAGTCCCATAGCCATTTAAACATCCATCTCACTTCTACTCCTTGATAATATTAGTTATTTTATATGGACACAGTAAGAGATACATTAAGCATGTAGGTGGCTCTCCTGGGGACATCTCGCTATAGATCTCAGACTACAGTGCTCAGGCCAGATTAATCTTTCTAAACCCTGGCACGGTCCTAATCTCGCTGATACTTTTTAGATCATGACATAAATTGTCCGTGACCATGCTCTTAACTTATAGTTAAGCATTATGGCACTTGGCTTGGCCCATTTTGATGCCAGGGTAGCTCACAGCTGGCCCTGGGTCCATCCAGTCACTTGTTAGGACCCTACTTTTGGGGTGCTAGGAACTAAGGGCAACTGGGGCTTAGGTCGAGAGAACAGATGCCCAGGAGTGAATATCATTCAGAGTCAGTTAACTCCCAAGTTACAGAAGCATAGCATTAGCTGTCTTCCTGTGTCCATACAAAAAGGACATTGCTCTGAATTAACTGTGCTAAGGGCTTAAGGAGAAGAGAAAAGCAATATTTACAAGTCAACAGAGCCTGATTAGGAGGTCAAGGTGATTGACCGGTTGGGGAAGCAGAGCACAAAGAAAGAGGTTACAAATAAACACTGAGGAATGGGAGCACTGTGATGGGTGCAACCCAGTGCACCTCAGCAACCTGTGGCAAGGCAGGAAGGACAAACCAATGTTATCCCACAGTTTGTGTCCAGAAACTTTCCAAGTCTGTGTCTTTGGTTTCCCCACTGACCCAACAGTTGGTAGGATGCCGTTTTGTTTCCAAATGTTCGAGTTTTTTTTTTTTTTCCAGCTTTGTTTCCATGGTTGATTTCTAGCACCCAGTTGTGATCTGAAAAGATACTTTATATGATTTCAATCTTCATGACTCTGTTGACACTTGTTTCATATTCTGTTCTGTGGTCTGACCTCAAGAGCGTTTCATGTGTGCTGGAGAAAAATGTGCATTTGGTCTTTTTTAGGGGTTGAGACTCTTGTAAATAATGAAGCTCAGCCCGTCCAATCCTCGCTGATTCCCAGTGAGGAGGGTGGGGTGTCTGGGCCTCTCTCTGTTTCTTCCTGTGCCTTGGTCTTCCCGCTCTCCGAGCCCTGAACCCTGACCTTGCAATTTGCCTGTCAGCCCCAGCCAGAGAATGAGAGAGAGAAGGACAGCGAGAGAGAGAGAGAGAGAGAGAGAGAGAGAGAGAGAGAGAGAGAGAGAGAGAGAGAGAGAGAGCTTGCTCAGAGAATGAGAGAGAGAAGGAAAGAGAGACAGAGACAGAGAGAGACAGAGAGAGAGAAGGACAGCGAGAGAGAGAGAGAGAGAGAGAGAGAGAGAGAGAGAGAGAGAGCTTGCTCAGGACCCAGCTTGCTTTCATTCCTATCTCAGAGAGGAACAATGATCTCAATACTCAGTGCTGTTGGGTATTAAATCCTAGTGAGTACTGAGCACTTAACCATTATTTAATTCTCGTTCTGGCCCCTTAGTTCCCCTTTCAGTTTGAAATCTAGTTTGTCTGATGACAATGCGGCTGTGCCTCTAGTTCGTAGACTCCTTTGCTTGCCTGTGAATTTCCTTCTGAGGGCTGTTGTCCAACCTTGTGACCTTCAGCCTGTGCCTCTCATCACAGCCCAGCAGGACTCCCGTGCACGGTGGAGTCTGGGGCTTGTTTCCTGATACCCTGACGTGGACCATATCCCATCACAAGGGCCAGTCTGAACTTTCATTCTTATTTGCCTCTTAGGCTTTAAGCAGTGTGTTGGGGCCGGAGAGATAGTCCAGTGGTTAGGGAGCTTGCCTTGCTGCAGACCCAGCTTGCTCCCCGGCGCCCCGTAGGCGGTCCTGAGTCTAGCAGGAAGTGATCCCTGGGCACAGAGCGCTGGGGACGCCCCGGGCACTGCTGGACGGCCCCAGCCTCCTCCCTCAAAGGTGTTCTTTTGTCTTTCCGAGTTTTCCTCATGATTCTCGCCAAACTTACTCCTGGTTGTTGTGTTTTCCTTCGTTGCTCATGGGAACGGCAGTTTTCTGTCACCGTGTCTCCTAGTGGTTGCTTTCGGGTATGAATGG
The DNA here is from genome assembly GCF_027595985.1 of Sorex araneus. Taxonomy (NCBI): domain Eukaryota; kingdom Metazoa; phylum Chordata; class Mammalia; order Eulipotyphla; family Soricidae; genus Sorex; species Sorex araneus. The sequence continues at coordinate 65,712,909 of NC_073311.1, forward strand.
TTTATTTCTCTTTAAGTTATATCTGCTACGTTGTGAAATAATGCATCTTCTGTCTTTTGGCTTTTATTTAATTTCTTTGATGGCAAGGGCTTTAAATGGTATGAGGTTAGTTAGGTCCTTTTATGGCTCGGGATTTTGGGGAAAATACCTTTGGTTTTTTTCCATTAGGTAATATGCCGACTTGAGTTCTATGTTTTATAATATTAAGAAAATGTCCCACCAATTCCTGCATGAGTTTTTAACAGAAATGACACTTGGCAAATTAAAAGCATTGTCAGAGGCTTGGAGATAGACACATAATGTTCTTCTTTAATCTGCTGTTCTAAAATGTCCCTTAACAATTCTGTAGCAATGAGTGGCCTTGATTTCCTAGAGTACGTGCGTATTGTTTTCTCAGCATGGTGTTCATTTCTGCTTATCAGTATTTTACTGACAGTATCATCTTGCTATTAATATGCGATTCTACAAATCTCTAATTTTTCTGTTTTCTTTTATCTAGCATAGTTACTGATATTATGTTGAAGGTATGGAGTGCTAATGAAGCTTCCCTTTTTTCAGCACTCTGGAACAAGTTATTGAGGATTGGGATTAATTACATTAATTGTAATTTTGTATTACTTGTCATCCATTGATCTTTGATTTGCTCGAGCGGGCGCCAGTAATGTCTCCATTCATCCCTGTTGTGTTCTAGTATAGCCCAATGGTATCTGCTCGCTCCAGGAACATGAAGATCCTCAAAACCGTTTGTTCAGGGTTTTGACGAAGAAGTCTGACCATCTCGTAGGTGGGCGGCCAGGTGTTCTTTTGACATCCCGTGGAATCTAGTTGGTAACAGCTCTAGTCCAGCAGTTGTTTCCAAATCACATTATGTGTCTGGCTCATCTGATTTTCGATGCCCTGGCAAATAAGACAGCATCCCTGATTCTCGATCATCAGTGGAGGTCGGAACTCTGGATTCTTTTTCTCACTTGAGTGAAATGTGATACTCCTAGCATAGCTCTTTCGATCCCTCTTTGGGATACCCTAATAGCGTTCTCATTCTGTTAGCGTAGGGCCCAGGTCTCTGTGGCGTATGTTAGCACAGGAAGAATGGTGGAGTCGAAAATATGTGCCCGGAGCTGGAGGTTCTTCATCCTCTCAACAACTTCTTCGATGCTCTTGAAGGCATTCCACGCTGCTCCCTTCCTCCTGCACAGTTCAGGTGCCAGGTCATTTGTCATGTTGAGTTCTCGACCCGGGTACACATGGCTGCTGCATTCAGAGATGTTTGTTCCATTGAGAGCAAATAGAATGTCAGGGACTAGTTCGTTTTTCATGAATATTGTCTTTGTGAGATTCAGCTGCAGTCAGACCTTTCCACACTCGCGGTCGAAGTCAGCCAGCATTTGTGCCACTTGGCTGGTATTTGGTATTATGAGAACGACGTCATCAGCGAAGTGGAGGTGGTGTAATTGCCAACTGTCTATCTTCACTCCCATTCCTTCCCACTCCAGTCGTCGCATGATGTTCTCAAGGGTGGCACTGAAGAGTTTCAGTGAAATGGTATCACCCTGCTGCAGCCCTCTCTTTACGTCAATGATCACTTCCTTGTAGAATGGTGAGATCCTGGTGATGAATCTGTAATACAGCTCATGGAGGATCTTGATGTACTGAGTCTGAATGCCCTGTTTGGCTAGGGCTTTGATGCCCACTTCAGTCTCAACAGAATCAAAGGCCTTCTTTAAGTCGATGAACATTAGACAGAGCGGCATCTTGAACTCTTGCGAAACTTCAATGTGTTTGGTCACTGTGTGGATGTGGTTGATCGTGTTAAATCCCCTTCGGAACCCAGCTTGCTCGCATGGTTGTCCTTGGTCTAGTGTTCTGCCTATTCTATTCAGGATGACTCGAGTGAACAACTTGTAGACAACAGACAACAGGCAGATTGGGCGATAGTTGCTGATGTCGTGGATGCCTCCCTTCTTGTTAACAGAATAGTCCTGCTGGTTTTCCATTGGGACAGAACCTTGCATTCAGACAGGTAGTGTGTGAAGAGCTGAGCCAGTGTATTGTCGAGTACTGGTGACAAATTCTTCGGGTCTGACCTTGTCTGGACTGGGTGCTGTATGCTTCTTTACCGACAAAATAGCTTGTTGGATTTTGGAAGGGAGAATGCTGGGAACGACATATCCATCCTGTGGAATTTGGTATGTGGGCAGTTGGACGTGGCTATCGAAGGGATCTGAGTAGAAGTTGTGGATAACCTTCTCCATTGCCCGTCTGGAAGATGTGATAGATCCATCAGGATGTCGGAGGGCAGTCATCTTGGTCTTATAGTTGGCGAAGGACAGGTGGGAGTTGCAAATACTCTTCCCGGCTTCTGCTACATCGGCCAACACTGCCGCTCTTCTCTCCCTGAGGCCTTCCTTTATCGCTTCTTTACACAGCTTTGCGAGCTCGGACGTTAGCTTGTGATTGCCCGATGCTTGTGCCAAACCATGTTGGCGAATGTGCTTGAGAGTTTCCAAAGACAGGTGTCTTTTTTTTTTTTCTTTTTGGGTCACACCTGGCGATGCACAGGGGTTACTCCTGGCTCTTCACTCAGGAATTACTCCTGGCTGTGCTCAGGGGACCATATGGGATGCTGGGAATCGAACCTGGGTCGGCCGCGTGCAAGACAAACACCCTACCCGCTGTGCTATTGCTCCAGCCCCAGACAGGTGTCTTTTTGTGGCTTTCTTTCTCTTGGCATTCCTCGCACAGTCATGGAGGTGCTGAACCAGTCTATCCTAATTCTTGTCGATGTTGTCAAGGACGGCATCTTCCCATATTGCTGCAGTAGTGCCAAAGAGCTCCCAGTTGGTGGTCATTCTGGGAGTTCTCTTCTTAAACTTCGCAGCCCTTTCTCCCTGCTCTGTGGAGTAGAATTTTGCACGAAGGAAACAGTGGTCTGATCCTGTTTGGAATTTCGGGACAACACGACATCGGTCAGGCAAAACCATTGATTGAATATGATGTGGTCAATTTCATTGTGGAACTGTCCACCGGGAGACTCCCATGTCCAGCGTTTAGATTCGGCCTTCTGGAACTGCAAGTTACCATGGATGGTCTTGGTCAACATGATGAACTCAGACAGTCTCTCACCCTGTTCGTTCCATTCTAGGCCGTGGGTCCCAATGTGGAGTTCTTCGGGAGACCTTCTCGGTCCTATCTTGGTATTAAAATCACTGACAATAACTTTGTAGAAGGTGTGGTCTTCTTTATAGAAGTTCTCCAGCTCCATGTAGAACTTCTCAATTTCTTCTTTGTATAGTTGGATGTTGATGGCGTAGATGACGAAGATGGAAACTGCCAGCAGTGAGCCACATCCATTCAAGCGTAGTTGTCCGACTCAAGTTGTTAGGCATCTGAATGAATCAATGCTCATGGCCAAGTTCGTGTTGACAAGGACACCGACACCACCGATGCCTCTACTGTTGCATGTTCTGAGGAACAGTTCTTCTCCAGGGTTGAAAATGGCGTGATGTGATTGATGCCTTCTCGTCTTGGTCAATCCATTGACGTACTTGATCTTCTGTGCTTGCACCATCAGGTCCTTGATGGATGCTTCTGATGCCAGCATATATGCGTTAAAAGTGCTGACAGTCACTTTAGTCCTTCTTCGTTTTGGCAGCCTAGTTCGGCTCTGAGATTTTAACAGCTTCTCCTTGCTCATCCTTCTCAACGCTGCCGTATTGGGGGCTCTTCCCAGGTCAGGGGAACGAGGCCCATTTTTTTTTAACTGTTTTTGGCATATCAAATATGCCACAAGCTTGACAAGCTCTGCCGTGTGGGTGGCATGTTGTAATGACCTGCACGCTGACAAACACACCACACACCTTGTGCGTGGACGTGCTGCTCATGTGCAGAGAGTACTGGCCAGATCGACACAGTCGATGTCTGAGTCTCTGGGCAGCACCTGCTGGTTCACTGTTCACCGATTGCCACCGTGGCCACCCCCTCGCCACGATGAGGCGGTGAACCATGGAGGGGGCCCTTGTTGCTTAAATTACGTATATGTATATATGGCTTTTGGAGTCACCCAGCAGTGCTCAGGGGTTACTCCTGGCTCTGCACTCAGGAATTCTAGTGGTTCTGGGAGACCGTCTGGGATGGCGGGATTGAAGCCGGGTTTGCTGTGTCCAAGGCAAACACTCTGCCCGCGGTACTATCACTTTGGCCCCAACTTTTGCATTTTTATTCCGTCTTTGATTTGTCAATAAGTGCACTGTTCACTTTTTTTGGAGTTTGACTAATGAGACATTTTCTAAACTCACACTGGTATGTCTTTATTTTTTTTATTGTTGAATTTTCTTTGCTGTTTCTGTTTGAGTGTTTGAAGGAAGAGTTTGATTCATGGAGGGGTGGGAGTGAGGCTCAAATGTCACATAGATTTTATTGATTGAAATGTCGAGGCTGTATTTTTCTAATCACTGCTTTAAATGTGTCCCGTAAGTTGATCGATAATATTTTAATTATTGTGTTTTAGGAAATCTATGATTTTTTGCCAGTGGGAAATGAGAATTATTTCGTGTTTGGGTGGGTAATGGATCTACGTGGTTTGATTTCTCAACTGGTAGCCACAGGGCTCCGGGGGTCCCAGGATATTGAGGGGCGTGGGGGAAACTGTAAATGTGGAGACACAGCACAGCCCTCGGGGCTGGTTGGCAGGAAGGGGGCACAGGAAGCAGATGGGCTCGGAGGGGACTGTGGGCAGGAGATGGTGGAGAAACGCTGAGCCAAGCTCCGTGACTGTGTCTGTTTCCCAAGTCCGAGGTGCCCCCCGGGCCTATCGGGGTGGACCTTCCTGCCCGCAGCTGGGTGCTCACTGAGCAGCACCACTGTGAGGTCACAGAGGGTCTGCCCGTGTCGTGTCCCGGGGGGACATTGCCCTGGCAGTATGACTGGCTGGAGCCAGGAGGTGCCTGATGCCCTGTTGACCAGGATGGGGAACATGCCACCGCCCAGCGGCTTCTCCTAAGATGCCGGGTAAGCTGGGCACTCCTGGGGCCTGGACTCCACACCAGCGTTTCTAGCTGGTCATTTAAATGATGGGGTTTGAAAGTAGCAAGTACAGTGTGGACGCACGTGGAGAAGATCAGGAAGTGTCGGAAGGGCAAGGCCCCGTGGAGAAGCCCAGGAGGAGGTGGCAGGAAGACAGTGATGTGTTGGCGGGCAGCAGGTGGGAGCGGGGAGGAGGCCAAGGGAAGGAGCTGCCCGGTGGGGTGGCGGCCGGCTCCACAGAGGTGAGGGGCAGTGAGGTCGTTCGAGGGCGCCAGCACAGGCGATAGATGTTCGGCGTTCGTACCCATCGGCCTTCGGATGTCTGTGGCAGAACTCGCTCTCGTTACCGCTGCTGGAGGCGTGGAACGAAGGGCCTTGGAAACTCAGCGCGGGCACGGCTGCTGCCCACAGGATGTGCCTAAGCTTTAGGACACAATCCCCACGCGTCCGAAAGTGAACTTGTGCCAATCCGCTGTCTGTACCTCGCCCTCATCTCTCTTGTCACTTTTCACGCTTGGAAGTTGGCTTTTCTCTCCTGACCTTTGTGTCCGGACCCGCGTCACACTCGAGTGTCTTGTTGTGAAACCGTGTCCAGAACGAGCCTTTGTTATTTCCTGTAGAAATACTCCAGCAGGCAGAAATTCACTCTGACCTGGACGCTGTGTCCGCTGCAGCCTAAGTTAACCAGAGAGACAGTCGCCTGCCTCTGCGGCCTGGGCGTTCCTCCCGGCCTCTCCCTGCGGGGGCGGCTGCTCCTCAGCTCGGGGCCCCCCGTCCCGTCCCTCGGCAGCCCCCTGCTCGCTCTCTCCCTCCTCGCAGGGCCGGGCAAGGCTCGCTCTGGGCTCACTCCTGTGCAAACACTAAGACGTCAGGAGTTGTTGGCTCTGAGACTGGGGTTGTGTCAGTGTCACGAGTGTCGTGGTAACCTCGGGGCGTGGGGGGCTTCCGAGGGGGCCCTGCCTTCCACCTACCTCCCACCTGCGGCGGCCGCCCTCTGCTCCGGTGGTCTCTGCCATAACCTCCCTCTGTCGCGTCTGTTTGCCTCCAGTGCCTGGAGTCCATCTCTCTGCAGCCTCTCCCGAGATTGTCCTGGGTCATGAACGCCCTGCCCAGGCCGGCCGCCTCTTGTCCGAGCCCGTCTCGTCGCCAGAGAACACCCATGCCGAGAGCAGCGTCGTCAGCCAGACTCCGCCCAAAGCCCAGGTACGCACGGCCGGCAGGCCCAGCTCGGACCCCCGAACTGTGCCCCCAGCACCTCAGCGTGTGTGTGTTGGGGGGGCGGGGGGAGTTGCTTGATGATTTCATTGAAGTGCTTCTGATTTGGTATTTTTCTGAAATGTTTTTTGTACATGTTTTTCTCATATTTCTGTGAGACTGCCCAAAATTTTTAAAAGAGCGGAAGGGTAGGTTGTTTTACCCACAACTGCCAGCGTCTAAATAGCTTTATATACCAGAATGTGACTGGATTGTCTCATTGATGAAAAGTGACTTAGCTTTGCATTTTAGATCCATAACATCAGAGGAGAAGTCATCATAAAACAGTACTTACCCTTTTCAGAAGCCAAACTGTAGGTTTCTCAGGCATTAGAGCGATCATTGAAATGGTGTTGAAAGCTTTATTTTTAGGTTTTATTTGTTTTGGGGTCTTGGGCCTTCTCAGCCTTGCCCAGGGCTCACTTCTGGCTCTGCACCCAGGAATGATTCCTGGTGGGGTTCCAGGAGCCAGATGGGGCCCTGGGGATAGAACCCGGGTCTCGGCCTTGTGCAGGCAAGCTTTCTGTCTGCTGTACTGTCTTCTGGCCCCGAGTTTCAGTCAAAAACCCAAACCCAGCACTTCTCAGATTTATTCACTCAAGTACCTGTTGGCCCAGACCTTGGGCTGGATGCTGGAGCTCCTCCTCGTCCCGGAGTGCTCTTTGGACCCTTGAATCACCTGCTGTGCTTACGAGGAAGTGATGATCAAATTTAGAGTGTCGGTACATTTCAGGTTCTTATTTGGAACTTAAAATGTATGGTGGGTGTGTGCATAAATGAAAACGGGTGGATATTGGCATGCTTAGTTGTATACTTTCAAGGATGAGAAAATGTTTTTTAGTGCTTGCAAGAATGATAAATGTTTTAGACACTCTAAAGTTTAGAGGAAATTTTATATTTTTCCTGCAAAGATCAGGTTGTTGTAACAGTTTGAGGTCTTTAGTTGATTTACTTTAAAGGGTGAAATAGTTACAGAACCTTTGCTACAACCTAATTTTCAAATGTGGTTTCTGGTACCCTTGGATGTTTTCATTACTGGTACAGTGTAAACTTCCCCCCTTGTGTATTTTTTTAAATGTGGTTTAGATGCAGCAATCAGCACACACTCATCTGGACATCTCACTTTTTCCACTGGGTCTGACTGATGAGAAAAGTAATGGAGCGATCGCTCTCGTGGACGGCTCTGAGGACCCTGGAGCCAACGCCTCAAACATACAACTGCAGCAGAAAATCTCCAGTCTGGAAATGAAACTCAAAGTTTCTGAAGAAGAAAAACTGAGAATTAAAAAGGTATGTTTACGTTTGCCTTGGAAAAAAAATTGTTGGGCTGGGGATGCAGCTCAGTGGTAGGGATCTAGCTCCATGGCAGGGATCTAGCTGAGTGGAAGGGATCTACCTCTGTGGTAGGGGTCTAGCTGAGTAGGAGGGATCTAGCTGAGTGCAAGGAATCTAGCTGAGTACAAGGGATCTACTCTGTGGTAGGGATCTAGCTCCGTTGTAGGGATCTAGCCGAGTAGAAGAGATTTAGCTCCATTGCAGAGATCTGGCTGTATGGCAGGGATCTAGCTCCATGGTTGGTATCTAGCTTTGTGTCAGGGATCTGGCTGAATAAAAGGAATCTAGAGTTCCATTGCAGGGATCTAACTGTGGCAGAGATCTAGTTCCATGGTAGAGATCTAACTCAGTGGTAGGGATCTAGCTGAGTGTCAGGGATCTACCTCCATGGTAGGGATCTGGCTGAGTGGCAGGGATCTAGCTCCATGGTAGGGGTCTAGCTCTGTGGCAGGGATCTGGCCGAGTAGAAGGGATCCAGAGCTCTGTGTCAGGGATCTAGCTGTGTGGCAGGGATCTAGCTCCATGGTAGTGATCTAGCTTTATAGCAGGGGTCTAGCTTCATGGCAGGGATCTATCTGAATGGAAGGGATCTAGCTGAGTGGGAGGGATCTAGATAAGTAGTAGGGATCTAGCTCCATGGCAGGGATTTATCTCAGTGGCAGGGATCTAGCTCTGTAGCAGAATCTGGCTGAATAGGAAGGATCTAGAGCTCTGTGGCAGGGATCTAGCTTCATGGCAGGGATCTAGCTCCATGGTAGGGATCTAGCTCAGTGATGGGTATCTATCTCTGTGGCAGGGATCGAGCTCCAGGTCAGGGATCTAGCTTCATTGGCAGGGCCTAGTTCCGTGGCAGCAATCCAGCTCTGTGGCAGGATCTGGCTGAGTGGAAGGGATCTAGCTCCATAACAGGGATCTAGCTGAGTGTCAGGGATCTAACTCTGGCAGGGGGTCTAGCTCCATGGCAGGGAGCAGCTTCCTGCGTGTACGTGTTGCCCTGAGTCAGACCTGGGCAGCAAGATAGAGCAGGAAGACGGAAATGGGAATTCCTGCCTTCTCGGGTTGGAAATGTGTTGGAATTCTACCTCCCAAGGACAGCTCGTTTGTGGAGGAAGTTGGTACCCTTTGCCCCGGAGGTTTAAGTTCACGTTCATCGTTAGGAAACTTGCAGTAAGAAGTCTGCCTCTGCGATTCGGTCTGCGTGTGGCTGCATCTCTGGGCTTCCCTTGCCTCGGGGAGCGAGCTACGGGATTTGTCTGCGGTTGGCAGTCGGCAGCTCTGGTGCTCACGGCACGGCGGGTCCCCGGTGACCGTGGCTGCTTTCACAGGTGGCTCTTGCTCCTGTCTGCAAGTGCAGAGAGCGGGCAGTAGTGACTGCAGGTAGTCTAGATGCCCCGACTCGTTCATTAGAGAAAAGCACTTGAGCGTTGGCGTCTGATACTCACGTGGAATGAGAAAGATGCAGCCTGTGAATTGTGAGACTTTGCCCTGTACTTCGATGTGGTTTTCCTTATTAAGTATTTTCTGGTACGTTCACTGAACAAAAAATATTCTCTTCCATTAACTATGATAAAATGTAAATATTCCATTCCATTATATTTTACTATTATATATTGTATAAATAAGTATATGTTATATATTACATAAACTATTATGGAATAGAAATATTTAAAATATGAATATTTCACTTCCTGGGCCATTAACTGTTTATGCTTGAAATTTTCTTTTAGGATGTTGAATCATTGCTGGAAAAGCACGGTGTCTTAGAAAAAGATTTCCTTAAGGAAAAAGAGCAAGAGGCCATTTCTTTCCAGGATAGATACAAAGAACTGCAGGTAAAGTGATATTTAGACCTTCTGGTGAAACGTGCAATATGATTTTATTCAGTCTCAATAAGTGTTTTTTGAGTCAAGACTCAGGTGCTTCACCATGTCAATCATTGATTAACTGATGAAGTCAATCATAAATGCTATTGAGAAATCTGAACCTGTGGGAAACTATTGGTCAGGAAACAGACTCAGTTTGGGAAAAAAAAAGAACTGATAGATAAAGTGGAAATTGGACATTCTGATTTCCTGATTTTGGTATTTAAAAAAAGTTTCGGATCTTGTAGATTCCAGAGAGATCTGTGACCGCCCTCATGACTTGCTTGTGACGTGTGTGTTCCCGTCCCGCAGTTGAGCTCCGGAGCAGCCCGGGGGTGTTTGGGGATCAGGCTGGGCTGGGCTCCGAGGGGGCGGGTGCTTTTCCCGCCCCACTGTCGCTCTGGCCTCCTGGGGAACTTCGAGATGGTCTCCCTTCGGGAAGGACGGCTCCTACCAAGGGGGGAAGGACCGTCAGAGCCGGACAGGCCCGTCCCCCTCTGCCATGCACCATCTCTGAGCCAGGCGTCAGCGCGGGGCCTGTGTCCTTGCTCTGGGCATTTTTGTTCAGTCTCTTTCTCTCGCTCAGGTGGAAATCTCTGTTGCTCATCGTCTTGTTCACTGCCTCTTTCTTCCATCTCTCCATTCTGCTAGTAAGCAAATTCTTTGTTGTGTATTTTCTTACTCTGCTTTCCCTCGTCTAAGATTTGCCTACGGTAGTTCTCATATTTCTTTGCTGAAACACTTATTTCCCTGTTCTCGCATGTTGGCGATCACTTGTGGGTTTTTGTTTGGTTGGTGTTTTGTTTCTCGGCCACACACGGTGGTCCGTGGGGGCTGTGCCCATCCCTGTGCTTGGGGCCCGTGTGTTGGCGAGGATTGTCCTGGAGAGAGCCGCAGGCCAGGCAGGCGCCTTCCCCCTGTCTGGTGCCCGTACTCGCGGGCCGGCCTGGGTGTGGAGGCTGCTGGAGAAGCCCGGCCAGGTCATTCCCAGCAGTGCTGGGCTCTCGGTGTTGATCTTCCTCTCTCCAGAGCTTTTCCGTATTGAGTTTAAGGTCTTCCTGACTCTTCACAGTCGGGATGATTTGTTTCCTCGGTGGCATCTCGGATCTGGGCTAACCTTGTGTCTCAGTGACTCATGCCAGCTCACTGCCCGCCCGCCCTCACCCCGCTCCGGCACCGCCCCTTATTCGGTGGAGGATTGTGGTTTCAGGTGCCATCCTGCCCGAGTGACGGAGACCCTGGTGTGTCCCGAGTCCGCGTGCTCGCCCTCAGCACTGCTTTCCTTCCCTGCAAACCTCCCCGTGCCCGGGAAGCGGCTTCCGGCTCTGGGAAGGAAGGGGAGGGTTTTGTCGGTGGCCTCCTGCCCTGGCCCTGCTTGCCCTGTCATGTCCAGTCGCCTCTCCTGGCCCGTGGCCATTCCTGCACCCAGACTAGAATAGATGAGGCTGAGAGAGAACTCAGGGCCGGCGGGGGGCGTCCCCAGGGCCCCCACGAGCCATGGGCTCCTTGTCTTCTCTGCCTTCTAGTATCTTCTGTGTTTGCTTGAAAGCAGCGTCCAGGTCTGTCTTTGGGCTGTACTCCCGGAGGAAAGTCCCTAAGTTCGTCTTGGAAGGTCAGTGGGAAGGAAGTTTCAACCACTGGAAAATTAATTTCCATCTTGAAGTGACTTGAAGCAACTACCCTGGTTAAAGATCGTAAGGAAGAACAGCCTAAACAGCGCGTGGGGTCCTTTGCGTTGAGGAGGGCAGAGGGGGTGGTGCCTGGGCCCCTGAAACGCTCGCCCCCCACCCCAGGCCCCGTGACACGTGCCTGCAGACTTGCCGGAAATGCAGAGTCCAAGGCTTCCTCGTGCAGTGACAGCCCCTCTCAGACGCCACGAGTCTCGGCTCCACCCCTCGGCTCTCTCCTGTGACCCTGCCCTGTAGCCTCTTCCCAACTGGCACAAAGGTCGTGTTAGCCGGTCATTTCTCAGGAATATGGAAGATGTATCTGCTTTCTCGGTGTCAAAGGAGACCAGAGAATGCTAGGTTAAGAAGTAGGATAAAAGCGGTTTTAAATGAACACACCTTCCTTTTCTTGCTTCAGTTTCTGATCTGCCTCTTGTCCCTTGGGTGTGTGAAGGTCCACATATTTATCTGTATTCTTTCCCTTTGGCTGTGACAGGTCATACCTAGTTTTATACTGACGTTATATATATAACGACCTACTGTTCTAAGAGAGTCTCATGCCCGTGTGCCTGGCTGTCTTCCCTGGGGCCCCTTGGAGGGGGTGGGCTCCAGCTTCCCTCCCTGTCCCAAGCAGAGCTCCCTCGGCCAAAGACCTCCGGAGCCCAGCCACAGCCATACTCAGGGCCCCTCTCCACATATTTGGACGAGCCTCACACATGAAGGTACCGGCAGAGGAACCCGGGTGTGTGGGACCCGGGGCTGAGACCTCCAAGCCTGCTCAGATCGGGGCTGGGCCTCTTCCTCCCAGATCCCCCATTTTCCAGTAGCTAGGTGGTCACACCCAGGGACTGCCCCCGGCACCGTGTAATCCCACCAACAGCCAACATCCAGAGACTTAAAACCAAGCTCCCGACATCTTATAGCCTACTTCTCCCTCTGGGAGAACCTGGCAAGCTACCGAGAGTTTCCTGCCCACATGGGAGAGCCTCACAAACTCCCCATGGTGTATTCATATGCCCAAACCAGTAACAATGCTGGGTCTCATTCCCCTGACCCTGAAAGAGCCTCCAATGCAGCATCCTTGGGAAGGACGAGTAGAGAGGCTTCTAAAATCTCAGGGCTAGGATGCGGTCTCGAGAAATTTGGGGATCAGTGGGATGATGATGATTATGATGATGATGTGTTGATGATGATGATGATGATGATGATGATGGTGATGAATGTTCTGAATATTTGTGGCCCTAACATACAGAAGGTCTCCTTTCCCGCTGCCACAGAGGCGGGGGAACACTGGTGCTCGCCTTCCTGGTGCACCAAACACACCCTCGGGAACAGGAAGGGTCCTGCAGACTCACCGGGGACCCCCTCCGCAGGTCAGTGTGCTGCTTGTGTGGCTGTAATGCTGATACTGGCTCTGGGAAATGCGAACAGTTCAGAGTAGAAAAAAAAAATCCCACCTGTTCATGAAAAACACGACTTTTCATGCAGGACGCTGAGTTTTCAGTTTAGCTGCACTTCTCCCGGTCATGGCTGCGCTATGGTCAGGGTGGAGTGTGTCTGGAGGAGGGTCCCGCTGGGCGCTGAGGGCCTTCCTGGCGTTGTTTCTCGGGCGGAGGGGCAGGGGGGGCTGCTGGCAGGCAGGGGGGCTGCCCCTCCCGCTCCTCCCCTCCTCCTGGAGCCGGGGATGAGCCTTTGTCCTTTCCACGGGCCGGGTCTCCTCTCCTTGCCTGGCGGAGAGCGGAAACAGCGAGAGCCTGGCGTGTCCCCGAGCTGCGCCCTCCGCGGCCTGCTCTCGCCTGCATCTCGCCGGGACGTGCCGAGCCTCCGGCCTTACCGCTCAGCACAGGAGGTGGGCGCGGGGACCCCGGAAGCTCTTTCTTACAGTAAAGCGAGTTGAGTCAATGATCCAACCCAGTGTGAAGGTGGGCCCGGGGATTTCCTTGCTGAGCGTCCGTTAGCCCCCGAGCGGTCAGCTGCCCGTGGTCTGAGAAGGTCGACTCCGGAGACGCTGACCGTGTTTGTAGGGAAAGGACATTCCGAGGGTTTATTACTTAATAGATCAGTTTAGCATTTTAGAAAGTTAGACTTCATGGCAGGGTGTGGCATATCGCTGTAGAGGTCGTCTCCACTGATTTCCCGGTTGTCACTGTTCTCCCTTATTGCTCTGACTTTAGACTTCAAAGCGGCATCCTCTATCCCGGCCTCCACGCGGCTCTCTGGGGGGGATGTTTAAAGAGGCTTAGGTACCATCCTACATTAGTTAAATAATGTCTTCAGTTGCGTCAGACATTGAAATTACATGTAATTTTTAAAATTACGTTTAAATTTTTAATGAAGGAATGGAATGACAGCCCAAGTCCTCGTTTCTGTGCATTAGACACCTAGTTCTCATTCCTGCGAACAAATAATCACCAGGCGCTGATTTAATTTTTAAAAATTATCATTGAGATTATGTGCTTTGTAATGGCATCACTATTTATGTTTTAGGCCCGAGAGTCCCAAGCTTATTTGGCCTTAGCCCCTTCTGGAACAAAACAGAACAAACAGGGGCGCTGAGGGCCTCTCCGGAGACCTGCCGTGAGCAGACAGGCAGTGCCCGGTGCCCCGCCCGGCCCCCCTCGGCCAGGCCGGACACGCCGCGTGGGGAGAGACCCATCCAGAATTCGGCCCCTCTGGTTCTTAGTTTATCATCTTTTTTGATGTGATTTATCCTTTGAATGATTTCCTGAGCCGTTTCATTCACTCACCTGCGTGTTCCCAATTCCAATTCCTGCCCTGGAGCGTGTCCTCGAGACCTGGGGCCCCTCCCCGCTTTGGTCTGCTGGCCTGTGTCTGTCGTGCTTCTGCTCTCGAGAGGCCGTTACCCCAGTGCCCGCACTGGCTTCGGAACCTGCCTTGGCTCGGACGGGCGAGCGCAGGCGGGCCAGTGCAGGAGGCCGGGCGGGCAGAAAGCGCCCCGCACCGATTCTGTCCTCTCAACCCAGTGGACAGAGTTAAAAGAAAGAATAAAGAAGAGTTACCTAGCATTGTTCTAAGCAATTAAAAAAACGTGTAACTTGAAACTAGATAATTTGACAGTTTTTAGGCAAAAAGCTGATAATATAGGGGAGTTTCAGAGCTCACAATACACGTCTAGCTTCGAAATCTTTCCTGTCGGTTCATGTTCTTGGAGGCATCCAGTGGTCTGTCCCGTCCCTCCCTGCTCACTCGGACCGCTGACTTCGGAGCAAGCCGAGTTCAGAAAGCCAGGACTGAGCTGGCGGGTTGGAATCCTTGGAAGAAGCTGGGCTGCCGGCTGCGGTGGCCACGGCGTCTCCCCCCTCGGAGCTGGGGCAGGGGCAGGGGCGGGCTTGCTGGGCCCTCCTGTCTAAGACGCCGGGTTCTTACCCCACATCCACTCACCGGAGACGGCAGACGCAGCGCAGGCGCAGTTTCAGGCCTTACCACGTGTCGTGCTGAAGTACATATGGTAGCGTGTGTTTCAGTAGGTAACTGATTCATTATGTCCCGATGCTTAGATATCTGGTAATGATTTGTTATATTACAACACATTTAGAGCTTGTAAATGTAGCGTTTAAGTAAGAAGCCAAGTAAATTCTAGTTAGTTAATGTAAGTTCAAATGTTTTAGGGCAATGGGAAATTGTTTTTTTTTTTCTTAAAGTTTAGAAACAGTTCCTGAATAGAAATTAATTAATCTCATGAAGGAAATTTCCTGGAAAAAAAAAAGAATATCTACAAATGGATCCCGAGTCTCTGCTAAATTGGGAACCGAGTTCTTCCGTGTGATCCGAGGGTTTCAGAGCCACGTTCTCTTAGACAGTTCTCTGGTCCTGGGCTGGAGAGGTAGCATAGTGGGTAGGGCACCTGCCTCGCACGTGGCTGGCCTGGGTTTGCCCCCTGGTACCCCTCATGGTCCACTGAGCCCAGCAGGGGAGAGTCCCTGAGCCAGGAGCAGGCCCTGAGCACTGCGGCGCGTGGCTGAAAAACCAACAGGAGATGTTAGGTGGTTCATGAAGCCTTGAAGAATATTCTCTGCACCTCGCCGGATGCACTCGGCAACGCTGCACATGCCGTGACTGGGATGTTGGTCACTCTGGACGTTCGCTGACGACATTTGTCACAGTTGGGGTGTGTCTGTCTTCTTCAGAGATCACGTGTCACCCAGGGAAAATTCCTAAAAGTCTGCGCAGAGTTTTTGGTGTATGTGTCTAGTAAAGTTTTTGAATTCTGTGTGTGTGTTTCTGTGTGTGTGTGTGTGTGTGTGTGTGTGTTTCTGTGTGTGTGTGCACGTTTGTGAGCGTAATGGTATGGCCACGAAAGAGGAAGCCCGGGCTTAGCTGTGGCCGCGCCCGTGGTGAGGCGAGCCTGTTATTTCCGAGCACTCTGGTTTACGGTCTCCAGGGGTGTATTGACGATTTCCTACTTATCTGAGGGCAAGCTCTGGCCTCAGCCATTCCGCAGCAAAGCCACAGACCTCAGCAGCAAATGGAAAAATGGGTCTGAAGCAAATTATCCCGAGACCCGTGTGCCCGCTTAGGTAAGTCCCGGGCCTGCCCGAGTCCCCGGGGCTCGAGGCCGAGGGGGACAGGGCCGGGCGGGCTCACACGGTCGCTGCTGGCGTGGCTGTGGGTCTGTGGGTCTGTGGGTCTGTGGGTCGAGGCTGCCCAGGCGGGCAGAGGTGCCCTGCGGTGCCTGGGGGAAGGGCTCCATGCGGCCAGCCCGGAGGGGACCAGGCTCGGCTGCCCCTGGCCCGCCTGCTCGCTCCTGCTGCGGCCCCTCGAGAGTGTCTGTGGCCGTCGCCGCTCCCTCGCCCCCGGCAGCTGTGTCTCTGTTCGTGGCTTCCGTGTGTCGTGGCTCCTCCTGCCCGAGCAGGTTCCTGCAGAGACGCCCCCTCTCGTCCTCAGCTCCTCTGTTGCTCCCGGCGGGGCCCACGGGAGAATCGGTCGCGGCCCAGCACTGGCTCCAGCCTCGGGGAGCGGGAGGGCGTGTGCGGCCGTGGGCACCGGGGAGCGGGCTAGGCGGCGCGGTGGTGTTGGCAGTCTGGTGGCCCGAGGCTGGAGGTCACGCAGGAGGGTCGTGCAGAGGGCGGCAGGGCCGGCCTGCAGTCTGGGAGGCGCTGGCGTGGGCAGAGGGAGGCAGGA
Source organism: Sorex araneus (assembly GCF_027595985.1). Taxonomy (NCBI): domain Eukaryota; kingdom Metazoa; phylum Chordata; class Mammalia; order Eulipotyphla; family Soricidae; genus Sorex; species Sorex araneus. The sequence continues at coordinate 65,729,191 of NC_073311.1, forward strand.
GGAGTTGGGGCCGGCTCGGGCCGTGGGTCGAGCCCGGGAAAGGCTCCAGCCGGGGGCGAAGGACGAGCTGGACTTGAGGGGATGCTGCGGCGGGTGCGACAGTTCGGGGGCTCTTGATGGCCCGAGGCTCTGAGAGCAGCTCAGAGGGCTTGGCGGACAGCTGGGAAGTTAAGGTCGGGGCTGTCGGACTCGGGGACAGCCAGGACGGACAGACTCACTTCTGACCTTGGGGCACGGAGCGTCACTTTGGTCACCTCTCACTGGGCAGAAGACCTGGTGCCGACCTTCGAGTCTGCTCCCCTGGGGCCTGTGTCCCGCAGGGCCAGCGGCGTGAGCCTGGAGCCTGGGAACGGGCCCCGTGGTGGACCGAGGGGTGAGTGCAGGGTGACCGGGAGCAGGGTGACCCTCCGGCCACTGCGACTCTGCCCACTTCTGCGGGTGCTGAGGGCAGGCGGCCGCCTAGTCCGAGGCTACCCTCTGGGAAGGAAAGGAGGCGTCAGAACGTGTCCCTTCTGGCTTATGAATGAGGTAATGACCCCGCAAGAAATAGCTTCTCGGCCTTCCTCTAGGCTGCACAGCTCCGTTAGGACAGTTTCGTTTGCTTAAAATAGAAAATATTCTCTCGGCTGGTGCCTTTGAAGATAGAGGTGAATGATAAACTCCAGACACTGGAAAATAAAATAAGAAATGATGGTGTTTGGGGGGAAAACTGGATCCCATCTATTTCCCACGCACCTCATAAACTTGATTGGCTCAAAAAATATAAAAACACATTCTCATACCCGGACTCTGCACAGGGTATCGAGTGGAAAATAAAGACGCTTTCCCGAAATAACAAGCAAGTTATAATATGAATCAGTTCCCTGTTTTGCAAATAATAATTCAGGGCTGGACCCCAGGGCCAGCGGCTTTGTGAGTGTCCCTGAAGCAGGGAGCTTGGGTCGGAGTTGAGGCTCTGCCCTTTGGTTGACTTTCTTTCATTTTATTCACTTCAGCGTCTCTATTAGTTCATTTCCCCCAAGTTCTCTCCCCTGGCCCGGACAGAAGCCTGTCGGGGCTTGGCCGAGCTGCCCCCGCACACCGTGAGCCGCCCCGTGCCTGCCCGAGGCCCACTGCCTCCCGCTCTCACGCCGGTGGCCCGTGGAGCGGGGCGGGAGCTGCAGGCAGGGCAGGGCAGGACCCATGCGTGGACAGCGTTGGCCTCGGTGAGGCCAGTGCCCAGACGCGGGAGGGAAGTTCCGTGGCCGGCTGGGGGTCGGGCCGGGCTGTGGCTCGCAGACACGGTGCTCTCGGGGGACGGGGGGGGGGGTGCGGAGATGCTGCCGTGCTGAGGCGGCTCTAAGCTTGGCTGTACCCTGAAGGCCTCTTCGGGGCGAAAGTCTCCGGGGCAACACCCCCAGAATGAGAGATCTCATTCTGGGCAACTCAGAGAAGGGAACACCAAGTAAAATGTGGTCGGAGGTCCTGTGGGGGAGGGGTGACGCGTGCTGAATGTAGACTAGAGACTGAACACAATGGCCGCTCAACACCTTTATTGCAAACCACAGCACCTAATCAGAGAGAGAGAACGAAAGGGAATACCCTGCCATAGTGGCAATGTGGGGTGGGGGGAGTCGGGACTGGGGAGGGGGGGAGGGATGCTGGGTTTACTGGTGGTGGAGAATGGGCACTGGTGAAGGGATGGGTTCTCGAACTTTGTATGGGGGAAACATGAGCACAAAAATGTATAAATCTGTAACTGTACCCTCATGGTGATTCACTAATTAAAAATTAAAAAAAAAAAAAGAAGGGGGTGTTGGTCACCACTCTGGGCCCTTCCCATCCATCCCAGCTCGTTCCCAATTCTAGCAAAGACCACCCAGTTTCCAGGCTGGAGTCGGTCTGGTCTCTTCAGTTAAGCCTCGAGTAAAGGCGTCTGTCCCTGTGATCGGAGGTTTCAAGGGCCTCAAGACGAGCAGGAGATAGCTGCGGACGTCCCCTTTTATTTACGTCACCCTGGTCTATCAGGACTGATGGACCACAGGCCGGAGACGACCTCCCGGCCCAGAGACGGGTCAGTGCCCTCCGCTCCGGCTGTGGGTGACGGGCTGTGAGTGGGCTCGGGAGGAGTCAGGCCTGGAGAGGTCCCTGCGGGGCCAGGTCAGGCCAGGGGAAAGGACGGGACAGAGGGCGGAGGAGGGTCTCCTGGGAGGACTTGGGGACGGAGACCCGAGAGAGGGTCTCCCCCCGTGGGAACGGAGACGCCGCGGTAGCCTCGGCCCTCGGCTCTTCTGGGAAACCGTTTTAAGACAAGCTGGGGGAGCTCCGGATCTTGGGGTATCATATTTTCCTCTTGTTCTGCAGCCTAGGGTGTGATGGAGATGGAAGTCAGGACAAGTCAGTCTACTTTTGGAAAGTCGCTCGAGAGCCGCAGGGAGAACAGTAGGCTGGCTTTTTTTTTTTTTTCCTTTTGGTTTCTGGGCTACTCCCAGCAATGCTCAGGGGTGACTCCTGGCTCTGTGCTCAGTCCAGGCGGTGCTCAAATGGGCAGCCCTGGATCGAACCTCGTTTGGCCGCATGCAGGGAAAGCACTTCACCTGCTCTGCTGTCTCTCCAGCCCCATGAGCTGTTTTTCATACGATTGTCTACCTTTGGACTGTTTGTGTAGTAAGCGTGAGAGGAAGTGGGGGCCCAGCGTCCGTTCTGCTGAGTCAGAAGTTAGTTTTCATCAGTATCATACCTTCAAGACCGTGTCCGAGAGCTGCCCTCTGAAGGCCCCTGTGGGGACAGATTTCTTAGTGTCGGAGAAGAAATTTCTTCCAGGTCTCATTTGTGCCAGGAGTGGGAATTCCTCCCGGCCCCCTGGGGGGGCGGCGGGCCAGTGCCCCCCCACACCCCAGCCTAGCGCTCTGCCCCTTGGCTTCCAGGATAGTCTCTGCAGAGGTGCCAGGCCGGGGGTGATTCCAGGTGCTGCTGCTGGCCAGGGAGCACTGGACTCGGGTGGGCACCCTCCCCCACAGCCTGCTGGGCCCACGCCTCCCCCTACAGTAGCTGCCCCCACCCCTCCAGTGCTCAATACGGAAACCCCAGTAGGAGCACCTTGGTAGGAGCCGAGCAGACGCACAGAAACAGGAGCACAGACGGCTCCGCTGATGACAACCGGCTGAACCAATTCTTAGACAAGGGCGTAACAGCCAGTGAGCAGACGTAACAACTTCCACAGAACAGTTGATTCTTTTCACACTTCCTGGTTTGAATGTCGGAGCTTTGCTTATCGAATCAAGTTTAGCTCTAGAATTGGATCAACAGTTCATGGCATTTTTCTACGTTAAAAAAATTTTTTTTAAAGGAAATGGGTTTTAAAGTGATGTCGGTGGGCCCCACGGGTGACTTTCGTGAAGCGGGGAGGAGAAAGACGGTCACTTTCTCTCCAACCGCCTCTAACACCCGGGACCCAGGGTAACTGGGTTCTTGTCTCGCTCGCGGAAAAGAATTTCAGGAGTAGACAAGCAGTGAAGTAAATAGATTTTATTCAGAGGTTTCTGAGGGAGGGAGGAAGGGATAAGTGAGAGAGTGATAGTAAGAATAACGCGCTCAAGGGAGAACACGGGCTTCTCCAAGAGTGGAGGAAGCTCTACACACATCCTAGCACTGGACACGAAAGCATGAAAGTACACATCTCAAGGGGGGGAGATGCGGGCGACACATGTGCTCAGCCACATGGCACAAGCAGCACATGGGCTCAGGCAGCATATGCGCGCCCTTCCTTTGTTCAAGGTGGCCTTTATAGGGTTTCTCCAACCTGCCCCCACATGGGGGCTTCTTCCCAGGTAAAAGTCCGTTCGTTGCTAAGGAGGTTACCAGGGAGGTTGGGAGTGGTGATGGCCTTCTTTGGGGAACCCCCTGGGGAGGGGTCTATTGTCCTCAGGGTCTGCTGATGGTTTCTTCCGGGTCTTTTGTTTTCTTGAATCTGCACATCTTAAGAGTCCCCTTCCCAGAGACTCTGTTAAATCTCAATTTTCATTGCCAAGGGCCTTTCCCTATCTACCTGCCTACATCAAAAGGATGTTAAAAAATAAGATGTTTATTTTAGACTCTAAAATAAATCCAGGGGGCTGGAGAGATAGCACAGCAGGTAGGGCGTTTGCCTTGCACGCAGCCGACACGGGTTCAAATCCCAGCATCCCATATGGTCCCCTGAGCACCGCCAGGGGTAATTCCTGAGTGTAGAGCCAGGAGAAACCCCTGTGCATCGCCAGGTGTGACCCAAAAAAAAGCAAAAATAAAATAAAATAAAATAAAATAAAATAAAATAAAATGAAATAAAATAAAATAAATCCAACCTTGGACATCCACAGCACATCAGTAAGGTCAGCCGTTCTCCTGTCCCTGAGATGGGGAAGGGCTCGGTCACTAGAGGGTTGCAGTTCCGGGTCTGAATCTTTTTTCTTTCCTTCCCCCCTTCCCTTCTGGCCCTGTTCTGCAGCGTTGTTCTTCGCGGCCTTGGCGGGCGTGGCTCTCTCAGGCCCCAGGGACTGGGGCATCGGCTGTTTGCTCCCTGGGGTGTTCCTTTATGTTCCTGCTATGGGGAGGCCCTTGCGTCTCCCCCTGACTTCACCCAGCAGATTGTAAGACCCCGCCTCCTTATAGCCGCGCAGTGTTTCCTGCTGCGTCTCGGCCTCAGGTCCTTGCCCAGGCGTCTGTGTGGGACGCTGGCTAGTTTCCAGAGTTTGGCGCTGCTGTGACAGCGACTGTCCTTCCAGAACACGGTTTGGGGCCCTGGTGCAGCTGCCAGGAAGTCAGACTCCACGTGCAGTGGCGGCTCAGTTGCTGGTTGCGAGACTGTCGCCTCCCCCAGGGACCTTCCCTCCCCCCGAAGGGCGCGTCTCCTCTTCCGGGACGTGGGTCAGCCGTGCAGGCACGTCATGGTGCCTCTTTGCCCCCGAGTCCGTTTCTCCGGGGGGGAATGACGAGGCTCACCTTTTCTTGTCGTTCCTGTCGGCCGTCCTCGTCTCGAGGAAGCGTCTGTTGGCGATTCTCCGTCCTTGGGGGGGAGGGGTGCTTGGTGTTTGGCTGAGTCCTGCAGGTGCTGTGTCTGTTCCCTCCAACCGTTCCCTTCACCGCGCAGGCGCTTCTTCACTTGGTGTGGGCCCGTATCCTCCACGTCAGGAGAACTGTGAAAGTTCTAGTATTTTCTTTCTTCCCATCGGCCACTAGCTGGTTGCTCATGAGCTCTGAGCACCAGTTCCGGGGAGTCCCTGGTGGGCCTTCCGGGGTCTGCGCTGCCCGGTGCCTGCTGGGGGCTGCACCTGCGGAGGGAGGGGAGGCAGAGGGTCTTCCCTCATTCACGTGTCGACCTGCCTGCAGTGTGGTGGGTTCACGCGCGGGTCCTGCTGAGGCTCGCTGGGCAGTGCTCCTCCTCGCGGCCCGAGCCACTGCCCGCAGGCCTGTGGCCCTGGGCAGAGCCGGGGTTGGCGGGGGGTGGGCGCCTGGCTGGTGTGTGCTGGTGAGCTGGTGGGTGTGGCCGGCAGGGGGAGAGCGTGGCGGGCTCCGGCAGGGGGAGAGCGTGGCGGGCCCGTGCCGTGTGCTCGGGGCCAGCCCCCAGCACCGTCCAGAGGCCCAGCGGGAGCTGCAGGCTCCGGCTCCCGGGAGCGGGTGCACCGGCCTGGGTGGGGGCAAGGACCCAAGAGGAGAGGCCGTCGCGGGCGGGACCCGGCACCACCCTTGCCCGCTGCCGGGTGCTAGTGCCGTCCGGGCCGCTGCTGGCCGAGTGCGAGTCCCCAGGGCTCCTTCCTCCTCCGCACAAACCTCGTGTTAGCCCCCACCCGGCAGGGGTGCGCGTAGTCCATTGGCGACTCTTTGTATTCATGTATTTGTTTATTTATTATTTTGCTTTTTGGGTCACACCCAGTGATGCACAGGGGTTACTCCTGGCTCTGCACTCAGGAATTACTCCTGGCGGTGCTCGGGGGACCCTATGGGATGCTGGGAATCGAACCCGGTTGGCCACGTGCAAGGCAAACGCCCTCCCCACTGAGCTCTCGCTCCAGCCCCTGGCGACTCTCTTTAAAAGCAGGTCCTAACAAATTGTGATTTCTCAACGTCTGATATCTTAACTTCTTGACTCTTGGGGGCACGGGGGTGGGTGGGTTCGCTCTGCTGGCCTGTCCTCAGATCTGCCTTTGGAGCCAAAGGTCATTCATTGTCGATTCGCCTTAAAGAGGAAAAAGAAAAGGCAAAAAGGCCTTTTCCTGGCAAAAATGCCGCACAGGAACACTTTTTCTCATCTAAACTCTGATAACTTCTGACTGTGCAAATTTATACACATAATGCGTGTAATTTTCAGGTTTCCCAAAGTGGGTTGCCCGTCACCAAACAAGGTGCTTTCCAGTTTTCAGATTGATTTCTGTAGGAAGCCCTTCTTGCGAGTGGTGTGTTTCGTCCGCACGCGTGATCTGCAGGAGTCACTTTCCAGGTCACGGGCAGCTCGTGTGCGTCCCTGAGAAGCCCTGGGTTGTCAGTCGTCTGCAGTTTGAAATGGCTCATTTTCCTGATTCCCTTTCCGTCTGTGGCACAGCCTGAGGTGACCACAGTTGGAGGGAGCGAGGGTCTCTGATGCCGGGGTCAGCCCTGAGCTCCGTCCACAGCGCCTGCTCTCAGCAGGGACAGGTGTGCGGGCGCTTCTCTCCCTGTGACTATTTCGAGTGTGGCCGAATGAATTCTCTTTCTAAACTATCACCCGTCGAATATAACTTACACACTTCCCATTGCAGATAAAACCCTTAAAGCCCGGTAGCATCCCGAGGAAGGGGGGCGTGTACTTTTCGTCTTCATTATTTTCTGTCTTGAGAGTAACTGCCTCCCACTCAGAACTGTGACAAGTTTTTAATAATGGTGTAAGTAGTTGTAGAATCATTTTTCTCATCTTATCAAGCCACTTTTCCAGAAATAGAGACTGCCTTCGATGGGAAGATCTGATCACTAAGACCCACGTCTCTTTTTCAGCAGAGCAAATGTCTCTTTTTCAACGTAGCAAATGTCTGAGACACTGGCCTACTTTTCCCGGAGGAAGGGAATGCGTTTGCGTGCTGCCCAGCTACTTTTGCCAATACTGGAGAGACCGAAATGTAATTCAGCACGAGAGATGTAATTCATATTTTACAAGTCACAAATAATTTCTTCTGATATTTAAAACTGACACATTAAGTAAAATCAGAAGTGACGTGGAGCTGGGGAGGGAACAGGGCCAGAGCCCCTGATTTGTATGCTTGTGGCCTTGGGGTCTGCCTCCCGTGGCCCCCCGCCCCCAGGGGGGGCCAGAGAAGGAGGAAGATTCCTGGTACTTGCCAGCTTGATCCAGGTGCTTTGTATATCCCGGATCTCATTTTCCTAGAATTCCCCGAGCTCCTTCGGAGAACGTCAGCTCCTTCAGCAAGTGGGAAAGGTCGGGTCTTGGGTCTCGGTACGGGAGAGATGGTCCTTTCACGACCCCGCCCTTACTCGGCGTTTAGGAAACACCCGTGCCCTAGGCTTGAGAGAGCGGGCGGGAGCCCTCGGCTGTGTGTGGGCGCTGGTGCCCAGACCTCAGCCTGACTCCTGCCCTCTCGGGCCTGTGTGTGCCCTGGAATAGTAGCTAAGGCCACACGTAGTTTTCAGAGGATTATAACAACTTTTTTTCATTTTTTAAAAATGGCACTCGATTCACATAAGAATAGTGTGTGGTATGGAGTTGCAGTTGGCCCAGGGGAAGATTCTCAGCGTGAAGTTTCTCTCCTGACCCTAGCTCTTGGTGCCAAAGAGGGGGTGATTAGCCACCACATGCCGGCCATTTTCCTGAGTAAATGCATGTATACACATGTGTCCACCCGTGAGTACATACACATGTACTTGTTTTTCTGGCGTTTACGAAAACGTGAAGGAAGTACTGTTATTTCACAGGACGGGATTACCCCGTGTTGGAAAAGTGGGTTTCCCTGTACTCGGCCGAGTACTCGGCTGTCTCTCACCCAACAGACTGCCCGTGGAGTACCGGTCAGTGGCTCCTGGCCGCTGGCCGCAGGCAGGGTGCTGCTGGGAGCTGTTCCCTGGGTCTCCGCGTTCGTCGTCCCCGTGTGCAGTTCCCCGGAGACTCGTCACCGAGCACTGGGAATGGCACAGTCTGAAAGTTCCCATTAAAGCAGTGAGTAGGTATGCTCAGTCCCGCGGGCTTCATAGACGCCGTAGCCCCTGGCCTGGGCTCCGCCCCCACGGCCCGGGCCTGGCGCAGACGCGGAGTGGACACGCTGAGCCCTGGAGCACTTGGCTGGACACGAGCAGGTGCACCCCGGGCCCGGTCACGTGCATCGCCACCGCCTCACCCTGCTCCAGCAGTTCCTTGTGTATCTTTCCGGGTGGGTGGCGCACCGTACTTGGAGGTGCTGCGGGCTTGCTCCTGGCACAGTGCTCGGGGTTGGCAGCAGTGCAGAGGGACAGGTGCGGGGTGTAAATCTGCAGCATTATCGTCTGTGCATTCATTCTTGCATTGTTTCTTTCTCCTTTTTTGTAATGTGCTTGTGGCTTTGGTGGCCAGCTTCCTGTCTGTGGGACCGTCCTTGAAATTCCCGTGTCTCCACTGGGAGTCGAGCCTCCCGCGGGCCTGTGGGAGGCGCTGCCCGCGCTGCCGTCCGCAGTCCCTCAGGGCGAGGCCGCCTGGCACTGTCTGCGCTCGCCTTGGGTTGAAACGGCTTCCGGGGCCCATGTTCGTGGTCGGCCTGGCCTGGGCACACGCCCCGTGAACCCAGCACTCCCCGACCCCTGTCAGCGGAAGGCTATTTCGGACCCTGGCTTTGGTGGGTGGGGAGCATCGACCGTTGAGTCTGCGGCCCCCGGGCCCGTGCCGTCCATGTGCGGGACTCAACTTTCCCGGACTCGTGGAAGTTCCTGAATCATTCTATTTTTTTCTTTTTCTCTTTTTGGGCCACACCCAGCCATACTCAGGAATCACTCCTGGTGGTGCTCGGGGATGCTGGGAATCGAACCCGGGCTGGCCGAATGCAAGGCAAACGCCCTCCCGCTGTGCATCTCTGCAGCCCCTCCTGAATCATTCTTACTGACACACGTGGTCCCCCTGTAACTTGGGCAGTCGTGTCTGTTCTCTCTCCTATGAAACATTAACTGTTTGAATTCTGGGTCCGGTGAGTTGACTGTCTAATTGCGTCTCTCCTTTCTTTGCTTTCCCGCCCTTTTGTTGTTGTTGTTGTTGTTTTGGCTTTTTGAGTCACACCTGGCGATGCACAGGGGTCACTCCTGGCTCTGCACTCAGGAATTAGCCCTGGCAGTGCTCAGGGGACCATATGGGATGCTGGGATTCGAACCCGGGTTGGCCGCGTGCAAGGCAAACGCCCTCCCTGCTGAGGTATAGCTCCATCCCCTCCCGCCCTTTCTGGGCTGTTCGAGTCACTTTATTTTCCAGCTCTTCTCTTTGGCCGACCGACTGGCTTTTTTTTTTTTTTTTTTAATTTTTTATTGTGGAAAGTTACAAAGTTACAAAGTTTTCAGGTTTAAATCTCAGTTATACAATGCTCGAATACCCATCCCTTCACCAGTGCTCATATTCCACCACCAAGAATCCCAGTATAGCTCCACCCTGCCTCCTCACACCCCAACCCCCCCCCACGCCCCTAGCCCCCCCACCCTAAGCCCCCCCCCCCCGCCTGTGTAACTAATAAATTTCACTTTACTTCCACTTTGATTGCATACAATACTTCAACAAAACTCACCATTATTGTTTGGAGAGTCTCTCCCCTAAAGTCAGACCTGCTGAAAAGGAAGCATTAGATAATTTGTTTTCCATTGCTGAGGATGAAGAGGTATGAGGTCGAGTGACCACACTTAGCGGCCTCTCGGTTTTGGGTTTCTGTATTTTAGTATTTTAGTAACTAAGTCCAGAGAGCGACTGGACTTTTGGGCCACACCCAGAGATGTTTGAGGACCCCCGTCCGCTCACAGCCCTCCTGCTACTGCTCTGAGGTCCCAAGAGCCCTTTGCTGGGGCTTTGAACCCCCCCTCGCTTAGATCATGGCCTGACCCCTCGCTGCTTGGGTGAAGCCAACGTTATTTTTGGGTCTTTGTCTGAGACCCCCGAGGCGGAGGGAGGGGGCCTGTTTCCCTTCTCTCCTGCTCGCTGCCCTTTGCCTTCCGCTCAGAAACGCCGTGGGCTGGGCCCGTCGTCGCTCCCCTCCAGAAGGAGCGGGAGGCCGAGAGGGAGCTGCTGTGGGCTTCACACTGGGGGGAGCAGCGTTGGCACGGGCGCTGCCCGTCCTTGCACCGTGCCATCACCGTCCGTCCAAACACCCGCCGCACCGCGGCACTGAGGCCTGGCGAAGCCACCAACATCCTGCTGAAGGGCGTGACCCGTAGCACCGACGGCAGGACCCAGAGTTCGGCAGACGCGAGCACCGAGGCTGGTGCTGCCGTCCCCAGAAGTGGCTCTCGTGCCTGCACGCCGGGTCTCCGGGCAGGGCGGGCCAAGGGAGTCGCCCTTCCGAAGGAGGACAGGCTTGGTGGGCTAAAAACCGCAGGGATTGTTTTACCCAGTGGACAGACGCCCGCCCGGAAAGGGCCCCGGGCCCTGGGCGTGGGAGGGGCCGTCCCTGGCGGCGCCCTGGGCGTCCGCTGCCCTGGCACTCCCGGAGAGGACCAGCCACTTCCTTGGAGTCGGGCGCGGGAGGGAGCTCCCGCCTTTCCTGCTGGAGCAGATCCTGAGGCGCCGCTGACGACGCGGTCGGAGCAGACGGTCGATCAGCAGACGGGTCGGGAGCACAGGGGCCGCCCTCGGAGCCGAGAGACTGGCTGGTGGGGGGTCCCGGCCCCGCTAGTAGGGGGGCGCCCGGCCCTGCGCCCGGCCGCGTGCTCCCACCTTCAGGGGACCGAGCTCCAGGCGACCCTCGGCCCTTGGCCCTCGGCCCGGGTCCCCGTCCCTGCCCTTGCCGTTGTGACTCAGACGCACACACGTGCCCTTCTCATGTCTGGGTTCGGCAGTGAGCACAGAGACACACGTGGTCCTTCCGTGCCCGGGGAGCCGGCCGGGGCCTGTGAGCTGCATTTGTTGGACCTGCTGGAACCATCCGGAAGGAGCTTGTTTTGACCGGGGGGTGGGCTCACAGCAGAGATGCGGATCCATCCTCTGAGGGGCTTTCGAAAGCCTGAGCCCGAGCAACCCTCTGACCCTGACTCAGGCTGTTAGTGGCAACAGAACCCCTTTATTTCCACGCGTGACTGAGTCCACGTGCTTTGAAGGATTCGTTGGTTGCACGGAAACTAAAGTGTAGGACGGGGCGGGGGGGGTGGAGGTGCCACGTGTGGTCACGGGCAGGGCCTGCTGCCTGCCACTGCCGGACGGCACCCAGCTCTGCTCGTCCCGAAGACGGTCACCTCTGCCCTCCGGACAGCGCCGGCACGTGGGTCCTGCCCCTCTCTGCCTCTCGGCCTGGCCTTCGCCACGAGGTTGCCTGGGTGGGTCGGACTCTAGAGACCCCGGTGCTGGAGGTTAGTCGCAGGGCTGGGTGTGGTCCTGCCGTCTGGTCTTGCGTCCCTGCCCTGCAGATTTCCGTTTGGAGTGCCCGGAGGTGTTTACGGCCGCCGGGTCCAGTCTCGGTGGTTAGTCGCTGTGAAAGGAACGAGGGCCTGTGGCTGCAGAGTGCGTGCAGCCTGCTGGAAAGCCTTTCCCCGCCCGGCAGGACTTGCCGACTCCACTCAGCCTGATTGTCGACTGACTCTCGGCCAGGGAATCCGGGATGTGAGAAGCAGGTGCCTTCTCAGGTGGGCACGACGGCTGCGAGGCCCTGGGCCGTGCTCCCCTGCCCGCCGCCCTCCTCCCCATCCCTCCGTGCCTCAGGGCTGTGCCAGTTCATTCCGCACAGCCACCAGATGTTGGCCTGACGCCACCAGACGACAGAGGACCCCGCTATTAGCATGCGTGAACTTTTTACATATAACCAGCACGGGTTGTTCCTGGTTTGTCAGCGCCACCAGTAATGTCATACGAAGTGAGAAATAAATATTGAGTTGTGCCAGGCAGTTGGACTGGAAACATTTTTTAAATATAAATCTTGATGCATAGTCTGAGTTGCACTTTTCTTTTTTCTTTCTTTCTTTTTTTTTGGCTTTTTGGGTCACACCTGGCGATGCACAGGGGTTACTCCTGGCTCTGCACTCAGGAATTAACTCCTGGCGGTGCTCAGGGGACCATATGGGATGCTGGGAATCGAACCCGGGTCAGCCGTGTGCAAGGCAAACGCCCTACCCCCTGTGCTGTCGCTCTAGCCCCTGAGTTGCACTTTCCTTCCCATCAGGAGACCCGGGAGAATCTCAGCAGTGTCGCTGACTGCTTCCCCGAGTGCGTCTCTGAGGTGGCGGGTTCTGTTTCCACCGCCAGCAGGTGTTCGCCAGGGCAGTCCCGGCTGACCTGCTGTTCGCCGAGTGGCCTGGGGACACTTAGTCACTTTAGCGAGCAATCGTGAGCGGGCGGCCATGCAGGGGCCTTGGTTGGGGTGTGGCTCCCGGCACCTCTGAGAAGCGCCTGACTTGACTTCGCCACTGGGCCGCGCACAGCTTCCGATGGCCGTTTCAGGTCTTGGCCTCACTGGGCGTCTCTCCCGGACACCCCTGGGGTGGGGAGCTCAGGCCACCCTCAGCCAGCCCCGCCCAGCCTGGGATGCTCCCGGAGGCCTGGGCATGTCAGGGATCACTCAGCTCAGGGGCCGTGAATGGGCCTCGGTGCCGTCACCTGAACCCAGCTCCCCAGAGCAGCTCCCCTCCCCCTTGTCTTCCTGTCTAGGAACCCGCCGTCGTATTTAAGGGGGGGCCGTCACTCCCGCCTCCTCCCTCTCTGAGGACGTTGTCGCACCGGACGTTTTGAAGGAAAGCTCCCCCCGGGGTCAGTTTGCGTTGGGTGGTCGTGCGGGGAGGTTGGCGGTGAGTCCTGCCCTGTCCTCTCGGTGAGGGACCCCGCTGTGGCCGCCCCCCACCCTGGCTACCATCTCTCCGCGTGATGCTCTCCAGACTCCCCCACACAGCAGCAACTTGCCTGGCTTAATGTTTCCCCTTCCTGTCCAGCCGTGTCCCTGTCTCTGAGCACCGTAGTGTTTCTGCCGAGTCCGCTGCTCTTGGGCAGTTGAGTTGCTCCCAGAACCTGGCTGTTGTGACGGGGGCTGCGATAGAGGAATGCAAATGTATTTTCTGCATTGTGTTTGGGGGTCCTTGGGGTTTTGTTCTGAGAAGGGGCAGTGCTGGATCATATGGAAGATCAATTCTTCGTTTTCTGCGGAGTATCCGTATTGTTTTCCAAAGAGGCGGAACTAGTCAACATTCCCACAGGCAGGGAATGAGGGTCCGATTTCCCCTGCCTCCGCATCAGCACTGGTTGTTATTGTTCTTTCCAATGTATGCAAGTTTCTGTGGTGTGAGTCGATATCTTATTCTTTTGCATTTCTCAGAGCATTTTTTATAAGCCTGGTGGCCGTTCTTTTTTGGGGAAGTTTCTGTTCATTTTTTCCTCCTATTTTTTTTTTATGGGATTGGAATTTTTTTCTTACAAATTTCTGCTAGTGCTTTTGTATCTTGGGTGCTAACCCCTTATCAGGCGAGTGCTAGGCCAGTACTTTCTCCCAGCCTCTGGGGTGTCTTGTATCCTGGTCATTGTTTCCCTTGAGACGCAGAGACTTCTTAGTTTAATGTAGTCTCGTCTGTCTGTCTTTGCTTCCACTTGCTTGGCCAGAGGTGTTGCTTCCTTAAAGACTTTCATTTATTTTTCATTTATGATTAGGTTTACTAGGGTTTCTCACTTTTTTTTTTTTTTTTTGGTCTTACTAGATCTCTTGGTTTCATTAGTCTTTTGGATTTTTTTTTTGGGGGGGTCACACCTGGTGATGCACAGGGGTTACTCCTGGCTCTGCACTCAGGAATCACCCCTGGCGGTGCTCAGGGGACCATATGGGATGCTGGGATTTGAACCCGGGTCGGCCGCGTGCAAGGCAAACGCCCTACCCGCTGTGCTATCTCTCCAGCCCAGTCTTTTGGATTTTTTTGAGGGGGGATTTAAACTTATTTGTTCTCACTTGAAGTTTTATTACTTCTTTCTGCTTGCTTTGGGTACCTTTGTTGGACTTTTTCAGTTTCTTAAACTTTGTGGTTAGGTTACTTGTAGGGTCTATTCTTCCTTCCTGATGAACACTTGCATTGCTCTTAAATACCACTGTTGCTGTGTCCCACAAGTTCTGGTAGTTTGTGTCAGTCATTCTTGTTTGCTTCCAAAGATCTTTGGATTTCATCTTTGATTTTTATTTTGACACACTGGTTGTTCAGAAGTGAGCTGTTTAATTCCAAGTGTTTGAGTTTTTCTTCATTTCTGTGTGTGATTAACTTCTGTTTTCAGTACATCATGGTCTGAGAAAGGTAGTTGATGCAATTTCTATCCTCTTGACTGTATGGAGGTATGTTTTGTGACCTAACATATGGTCTGTCGTGGAGAATTTCCCATGTGCATTGGAGAAGAATGTGTATTCAAGTCAGGGGATAAAAAGCATATATATACATGCTTTTGTTGAAGAGGCTTTCCTTAGCCAGAGGATATATATAGCTATAGATAGATAGATAGATAGGTAGATAGATAGATAGATAGATAGATAGATAGATAGATAGATAGATAGATAGATTGGTAGATAGATCTATCTGTGTCTGCTGAGTTTGGCTCTTATATTTTTTCCTTCAAAGCCAGTGTTTCTTGTTGAATTTCAGTCTATTCAGAGGTGATTGGGCAGTGTTGACATCTCCAGCTATCACTGTGTTGTAGTCAGGGTCTTTTTTGATTTTATTGCTAGTAGTTTTGATTATTTTCTGGTTCCTCGTTAGTTGCAGACGTGTTTAAGGATGTCGGTTCTTGGTGTACATATCCCTTGATTGTTATGAAATTACTTTCTCTGTCTCCCCTAACATTTTTGAGCTTGAAGATTGTGTTGAGTGACATAATTATGCCCACCCTGACCTTTTACAGATATTGTTCACTTGAAATCCTGTCTTCCAATATTTGATTTTAAGTCCTATTTGCCCTGACTATTAATATGTGCTTCTTATAGGCAGCAGAAGGTTGGATTCTGTTTTCTTTATTCTTTTTCTTTTATTTTCTTCTTTTGCGAAGCAAGATAGTTTTTATTGAAACTTATTTAGAAGGTGTGAGGGGAAAGAAAGGGAGAAGTCCATATTTAAGGGAGAACACAGCTTCTCCAGAGTGGAAACGGGTCAACAAAAGCACAAGGAGACAAGCAGGAGAGGTGCACGTTCAGGAGAACACGGGCCTGAAGAGCGAGCCTGGGTGCAGGTTTTTGATCCATTCTGCCCTTCTGTGTCTCTCAATTGGTGCATTTAGGCCATTGACCTCGATTGAGATTATTATCATGAAGGTTTTGGGCCTCCTTTTTGTAGGAGTTGGCATGTTGGCATGTTTGGGAGACTGTATTGTCTTAAATAAGCCCCTTCAGGTCCTGTAATGTTGGTTTCAAGCCTGTGGGATTCTTGAGCTGATTTGTTCATGAGCCTCTGAATCTCCCTTCAAATATGGATGAGGGTCTGGCTCGGGGGAGTTTCATGACTGCGTGTTCATTTCATTCAGGGCTTTCCCCCCACCATATCCCACCATTATCTTCAGCCCTGCAGTGCCTCACTTGAGAATCTGCTGTGTATCCCAGACGCTCCTTTGTTTACAATTTCCTTCCTTGGTCTTGCTGCTTTCAATACTCCATCTCCATCTGTGCTTCCATCGTGCTGATTAGAGGGGTACTGCGTATTTATTGGGGTCTTCTCAAGTCTGGAAACTTCTCAACTTTGCTTTTGTTGGCCAGTGATTCTTCACTAGGATTGCCTTCTTGTTCCTCTGAGGTTCTTATCTTGTTCCTCTTGAATTCAAGACTTTCTCTTGTCTGCTTCTCATTTGAGTCTTCTTTCCGTAACTTCTGCTGTTTTCTAGAGGTGTTTCGTATCTCATCTTGAAAATCACTAATTTTATCCTTAGCTGCTATTACTCTGCGGCCATGGCCTTCCCATGGGATTTTCAGTTCAGCTGCCAAATTCTTTAGTCCTACCATTTTTGACTGTAGTTTTTTCATACTTAAGTTCATGGGCTTTTTTTTTAACCATTGTTTCTTTGAACTGCTAGTGGATTCTTCAGGGTCTTCTATGTATTATTATGTCATCTGCAAATAGAGATAATTTGATTTCTTTTACAATTTAAGTCTCAAGTTTTTTTCTTTTCTGATTACTGTAGGAAAGATGTCTAATATTATATTAAGTATAAGTGGAGACATTGGACATCCTTTCCTTGTGCGTGATTTCGGGGGAACTCTTTCAGCTTTTCACCGTCAGGAATGGCGCTGGCTGTGGGTTCCTCATACCTGGCCATTAATACCTGGGGATGGTTCCCTCCACCCCTGTGTTGCTGTGAGTCTTTATCATGGATGAATTTTTTTTATCTCCTCGAAGGTTTTCTCTCCATCAGTTGATATGATCATATGATTTTTATCTTTTATTGGTTGGACTGGAGCGATAGCACAGCAGGTAGGGCATTTGCCTTGCACACGGCTGACCCAGCTTCAATTCTTCCATCCCTCCCGGAGAGCCCGGCAAGCTACCGAGAGTATCCCGCCCGCACGGCAGAGCCTGGCAAGCCCCCCATGGCGTATTCGATGTGCCATGTGCTCTGGAGATTGCTGAAGTATTTTGCCACATTTTACTGGTTACTTGATCTTTATGCTCCCCACTCTGGGCTCTGATAATCTTGTTTCCTTGTAATTCTTTCACCTGCTGGCCTTACTAGTGAGTTACTGATTGTTCATGCTTCTCGGCATGAATTCCTGATCTTTGGCAAAATTTTAGTCCTAGGGGCTGGAGCAATAGCACAGCGGGTAGGGCGTTTGCCTTGCACGCGGCCGACCCGGGTTCGATTCCCAGCATCCCATATGGTCCCCTGAGCACCGCCAGGGGTAATTCCTGAGTGCAGAGCCAGGAGCAACCCCTGTGCATCGCCGGGTGTGACCCAAAAAGCAAAAAAAAAAAAAAAAATTTCAGTCCTATACACTCCTTTCCGTTTTCCTGTATTTTTAAACGTAATTTATACTTTCTGTTGTCTTTGAGGCCCACCTGGCTCTGCTCAGGGCTGACTCCTGCCCCTCTACTCGGGATCACGCTTGGTGGTGCCCGGGGGCCGCGTGTGGTGTCAGGGATGGAACCGGGGCCAGCCGTGTGCAGGACAAGCTCCTTGCCCTTGTACTGTCCCCCTGGCCCCCAGGAATGTTTTTGCCGGTATGACAGTCAACATCTCAACCACCCGTGACTCTCATTTTGCCGTTTCTGTTATTCCCCCTGTGCTATTCTCTTGCCAGTCTGACAGTGCTGGGTCTGAGAAAGTGGGAAGTGGTCGTGTCTGTTGTCGGAGGGTGACATATGACGCAGACACCCTGTCTGTCCCCTCCCAGTCGGTAGAAGAGGGCGAGTTAAGTTGGTCACTTAGATTAGTCATTGTCCGACTTTACTTATTGGATAATTGCTAGATAGTTGCTAGAAAAGTAGGATGACAGTGACGGTGACAGTGACAGTGGTGACTAGGCAAGTAATACGCAGCCCTGAGTCCACTCCGGGCAGGCCCGCCAGATGCCCCAGAGCTCTGGCTGACCGCCGTGCCGCCACCGTTCCCCTCGGTTTCCTCCTTGTCACAGCGCTTTCCAGAGTCTTAAACCTTTCAAACAGTTTTTCCCTTTGAGTCTAGTCGCGGCATCGGTGTGGTACAGACCCCCCGTCTCCCCCGGGTACAAGCCGGTGCTCCTGATACTTCAGAGACAGAGGATCTGATCGTGGTCTGTTTCCTCTCTGCTTCAGGAAAAGCATAAGCAGGAGCTGGAGGACATGAGGAAGGCCGGCCACGAAGCCCTCAGCATCATTGTGGATGAGTACAAGGTACCGGCTGGCTGTGCGGCGGGCGGGCAGGCGGGCGGGCGGGCGTGTGCGCAGTGCAGAGCTGTGTCCTGGGCTCGCGGTCTGCCGGGGGCCAGATGTCCAGGCCCGGGACTGCGTGGCCCCGGGACAGAGCTGGGTGTCCTGGCCTTGGGAGGGAGAGTCTTTCTCAGGCCAGAGAAAGGGTCCAGCTGGTCCGGCATATGCTTGGCATGCTGCCAGCCCGGGTTTGATCCCGGCCCCTCCCTCGTTCCCTGGGACCCCTGAGAGTGGTCCCCGAGTGCACAGGGCTGAGCCTGGGCACCACGAGGTGTGGCCCAAAGGCCACAAAGCAAGAAAAAGGAAATTGTTCCTCTGAGCAGAAGTGCTGGGACACAGTGCAGGAGCACTGTGAGGCGAGCCCTGCATTTGAGTGGTCCTAGGGTGAAGCGTGTACAACCAGCAGTGAAGAGTTTGGAAGCAAAATGATACAGATGTAATTGCTACATTCTCTCTTTCCTTTGTCTTTCCTGTGGCTCCACCAGTTACAGAAAGATGGTCAAGCACAATATGAATCTGAAAAATGCAGTTCACTTTTTAAATGGAATTTGATTTACTATAAATTATGGTAAATTCCGGTATCGTGATCTAGACAGTATTGTATTTCTTCAAGTCTGTGCCTACATAAGCTTTATCGTAAAGAGAAAATTGAGAGTTTTAAAATCTATCATAATTACAAGTATCTCAGTGTAAAATATGAAAATTTTTACTGTTGATTCCATTTTATTCAGATGCTTGACCCAAGCGGATGCCATTTTAGTTAGCTGAGGACTCAGTGTTAAAACCTCCTGTAATAGGTCACTTGGGTATAAGTAGATAAAGAAATAGATCCAGAATCAGTTCAAGTGCAGAGCGATTTTTACAAAACCACGGTCAGTTCTAATATAGGGTAGATCTGTCCTGGGACACGACAGGGCATTTATTTCTGTGATGACACCCAGTGCAGACGCGGGTGACACTGGCAAGGCCATTAGGAAGTGCCGCCTTCACAGCCGTGATTACCGGCTCTTTTCAGGATGGGATATTTTCGTCCTGCTAATATAAACCAGCCTTAGAGTCACTGAGATAGAGAAAATTATAGGGTCTATTCAGAATCATCATCTTTTTTTCCTTCAAGCTAAGCATGGGGAGAAATAAAATACTGGAATTTCCATAATTCTCCTGACTTAAAAAGATACGCTATTAAATAAATTTATTTCTTTTTCATTGATTGACTTTAACTGCTTGGGAAGCGTTCGTGTGTGCTGATGAGTTCTTCCAGACAGCGCCGGACTCGTATTTTCAACTCTGCGGGCTTGTAGCTTTGCTGCACCCCTTGCGGGAAACATTCGTGAATTCCTTTCAGCACTGGCGGCCAGGGCAGTGAAAATCGTAGGTAAAGACTTGGAAAGTGGTTTTGTACAAATTATATTTTGAAGAGACTTGGTTGCTCACCGCGCGTTGCTGTTTGGCGTTGTTTAGGGAGAAGGCGTAGACTGTACCGGGCATTAGCTACCAGGAGATTCTCTGGAGGAAGGATCGGGAATAAAATTCTGAATTCCACTACGAGGATTTCATGTGATCGTCTTAGGACTTTGTTTTGGGGCCACGCCCAGCAGTGAGTAGGTGCCGGGCCTGCTCCTTGCCCCCAGGAGTCACTCCTGGTGGGCTTGGGGCACCCCTGTGGTTCCGGGCCGGAGCGTGTCAGCTGTGTGCGAGGCCAGTGCCCTGCCCACTGAGCTCTCTCTGTGGCCCCGGGGATTGTTTGACAGCGCAGCGTTTCCTCAGGCTCTTCTAAGGCTTCATTTTGCCAGAGGATTTAAACCCCTAGGTAGGTGACTGTCGTGATTAGGAAACTCGGCCCAGCCCGGGAAGCTCCCGGCCTCTGTGTGAGCTTGTCGCGTCCTCACCGTCCCCCAGAGACCTCAGCGCCCGCCTTCTCGCTGTGGGGAGTGAGAAACGCCCCGGACTGACCCTCACACCGTCACAGGCACAGCACACTGTCAGCCGCAGCCAGGGGACCAGCCGGGACTCTCCCCTTTGACCCTTGACCTATCCTCTCTCCCCTTTGACCTTCCCCTCTCCCAGCCCTGGCGACTGTCTCCAAGCTCATCTTTGTAGCCGTGAGCTTGTTGTGAGTCTGTGGATTTCAGCCCCCACGGACGGGGGGCACGACGTGTGGGCTTGGTGCCACTGTCCTTAAAGACCTGGCATCGTGCCCGAAAGGGCTGTCCCTGTTCTGGGAACAGCGGGATCTCCTGTTTGTGTGTTTGTTTCGGCTTCCCCTCGGGGTGCTCAGGGATCACTCCTGGTGAGCTTGGGCCCACATGTGGTGCTGAGGATTGAGTACCTGTCAGCAGTGTGTAAGCCCAGGGCCTTCCCTAGCCCCACGGTCTCCTTTTCGTAGCTGTATAATGTTCCACACCACGTGCTCTGCCCTCCCACTGGCCACCACAAGGGGCATCTGCGGAGTCGCAGGGGGTGTGTCTGTGGCTGGAGGCCCCTCTGTGCCGTGTCCTGTCATCACCGCTCCACCACGTGCCCCGGCACGGCACAGGCTGCCCCTCCCACTGGGGGCCAGTAGGAGGCGGTGCTAGTAACACCCTCTCTCTGCCCACTGGCGGTCAGCAGCGTCCTTCCTCCAGGCCGCCCTCTGGTCCCTGACAGACGCGTTGTGGGCCTGTGCCATGGCTGTTGCGTGTCCGCTCTCTGCTGTGGCTGTCGCGTGTCCGCTCTCTGCTGTGGGTGTGGCGTGTCCGCTCTCTGCTGTGGGTGTTGCGTGTCCGCTCTCTGCTGTGGGTGTGGCGTGTCCGCTCTCTGCTGTGGGTGTTGCGTGTCCGCTCTCTGCTGTGGGTGTTGCGTGTCCGCTCTCTGCTGTGGGTGTTGCGTGTCCGCTCTCTGCTGTGGGTGTGGCGTGTTCGCTCACTGCTGTGGGTGTGGCGTGTCCGCTCTCTGCTATGGCTGTCGCGTGTTCGCTCTCTGTGCCGTGGGCATCGCGTGTCCCCTCTCTTTGCTCGCAGACGTGCTCTGGGAACTGACCCCTGGCCCAGGGAGGGGTGAAGCCTCCCCCCTAACCCCACTGCCTCTGACCCTCGGACAGTGCTCACTTTGCCACGTGTGTTTTCATTAGAAAGTAGAGTGGGGGGACTGGGGTGATAGCACAGTGGGTAGGGCATTTGCCTTGAACGTGGCCGACCTGGGTTCGATTCCCAGCACCCCATAGGGTCCCCTGAGCACCGCCAGGAGTGATTCCTGAGTGCAGAGCCAGGAGTCAGCCCTGGGCATCACCAGGTGTGACCCAAAAAGCAAAAAAAAAAAAGAAAAAGGTGAAGTGGAGGAGCCAGTTCCTCGGTGGCCCCTGCCTTCCTGCCCTCGCCTTTCCGTCCTGGGACGCGGGACCCCGAGTGGCCCCGGCGTCATCGCTGCCCCCTGAACTATTCTCTAACTCATTCTGATATTGGACCTTGTATGGATTTTCAGAATTTTGAGGTTTTGTTTAGCACAGTATCGTGGCCTCAGATATTAATGTCACCCCAGAGCTCATTATAAGCTCACGTCATTACCAGGCTCTCATGTTGGTAATTAGATGTTTTCAGAATCTCTAAAGTCCTGCTGCCTTTCGGCTGTCACATATTTTGTGTTCAGCAATTCAAATGATGAAATTAGGTTTTCTATAGCTCCAAGACCTCGATCAGCAGTTTTCTGACTTAAAAATAAATTTGATTTAAACACTGCATAAGTCATTGAAAAATTTGAGTTCCTCTCGAATGGCTTCTGTATTTAAGGTATTACCTGACCCCGTCAAATTGGAATTTATTCTTGTGGTACCTGATCGTTCAACATCCAGTTACCTGCTATAGGAACTGAACTGAGAATCTGCAACACAATTCTCTATTAAAATAAATTTAAAACCCAGAGCTATGTGTACTGTTACGTATTCTATTATACTTACATTAACAGTCACATCATGGCACACAGTAATTATGAGAATGATTATGTGATATGATCTGTTACGCTCCGTAATAACTTATGGCGACATTTGCTTCTGGATTTCTGGAAGAATGTTCTTTCTGCAAAAAAGAAGAACTGTTTGGCTTGTGTGTGCCCTGTTAACAGGCCGACTGTCCCGGGGCCAGGTGGGCCTGGCGCAAGGACTCAGCTGATCGTGCACAAATTTTTATATATTAATTTTAGTTTCTCAGCAGTCGGTGAGAGAATCAGGCAGGAACCTGTTCCTCGGCCAGTCGGGAGGGGCCTGTGCGGTCACTACCATAAACACAGCAGTAGTGGGGGGGGGTTGGATCACACCTGCCTGTCCTTAGGCCGGCTCCTGGCTCTGTGCTCAGGGACCAGCCCTGAGGATGCTTGGGGCCGCTGCTGGCAGCCGTGGGGGTGGAAGTGCGCTGGGCATTTGCACGCGAGGCCGTCACCGCCTCTGCCGGGCCCCCTCAGCCCCGGGGAAGTGGCCGTGAAGCCGGGGCAGCTCTTCAGGGTCGCCCCGGTGCTGACCTTCATCCTCTCTGCCCGTGCAGTGCTCCTGAGCAACCTTCCTTGGAGCTCTGACTCCCAGGGGCGTCTCCCGAGCAGCCCCTGACGGGGAGAGCCGGCCGCCTCGCTGGGCCTCGCCCGGGCTCCTGCTGAGGGCCGGCGTCCCTTCACTGCGAAAATGAGTCGCTTGCCCTGACTGATGGAAGGACACGTGGGATTCTGCTCAAGCGCAGAGGAGACGAGCTAAAATTAGCCTAATGTGCCACATATGCCAGTTCCCCCGTCATGTTTACCTAATTTTGTTTATTTTTTTTCTTTCATGTCATGGTTTTAAAAATCTTTTATCCTGATAATTAACAACAGGGCAGCCAGTGTAGATCTTGGAGGGTTTTCCAGCACAGCCAGCCCCGTTTGCTACGGGCCGTGGAGAATTTCCCTTGATTTGCTGTCGTCTTGGCATTGCTGTCCTTGTGCACACACACACATGCACACACCACAAACACCACACACACATGCACGCACACATGCACACACCACACACATGCACACACATACACATGTACACATGCACACACATACACGCATGCACACACCACAAACGCCACAAACACACGCACACACACATACATCATGCACACATGCATACACCACACACGCGCACATGTAGTTACACATGCACACACATACACGCATGCACACACCACAAACGCCACAAACACACGCACACACACATACATCATGCACACATGCACACACCACACACGCGCACACACGTACAGTTACACATGCACACACATACACGCATGCACACCCCACAGACGCCACAAACACGCACACACACACTCACACACATCATGCGCACATGCACACACCACACACGCGCGCACACGTACAGTTACACATGCACACACATGCACACACATACACGCACGCACACCCACCTCCCCTAGTCCTATAAGCCGCCCCCCCAGCCTCAACCCCCCCCACAGTGCCCGATGCCCAGTCTTCTCTCCAGAGTTGCTTCCTGTGAGGGAGACCCGGGCCGCTGGCCGGAGCTGGTGCTCGGGGTTCGGGAGGTCCCTCGCCCGGGCTCCGGCACCTGTAGCTCAGGCGCTGTTCACTGTGCCCTGTGAAGTGCTCTTGCCAGAACGGGTTTCTCCCCTGAAAGTCTGGATCCGTTGATGTCCGTGGGTGTAGGATAACATGGGGTTTGTCCTTTCAGCCTTGCCGCAGGGACTCAGTTTACCTCAGAGCAATGGCCTTTCTGTGTGGACACAGGAAGACAGTTAATATTATGCTTTGTGACTTGGGGGCTGATTGACTCCAATAATATTTACTCCCAGGCATCTGCTTTCTCAACTCAGTTGCCCTTAGTTCCTCGTAACCCAAAAGCAGGGACCCAAGGGACAGAATGGACCCAGGGCAAGCTGTGAGCTACCCTGGCATCGAAATGGGCCAGGCCAAGTGCCACAATACTCAACTATAAGTTGAGAGCATGGTCATAGACAGATGCTGTCATGATCCAAAAGTAATGACGAGACTAGGACCCTGCTGGGGTTAGGAAGACTAACCTGGCCTGAGGACTGTGGTCTGGAATATATAGTGAATGTCCTCAGGAAGAACCAAACTTTAAGTCTGATATATCCCTTACTGTGCTCATACAGAATGGCATTGCAAAATATTAGAAGTAGATTTACTACAACTAATTAAGTGGATTACTAGCTGAGGAAGGAAGAAAGCGACACGCCCTGGATGGGATCCCACCCTTAAGCGGATCTCCTAGTAATCTGGAGTAATCTCCTTAGATGAGATTTTATTAATCTCCTGGAGGAGTGGCCTTACCCCTCTGTTGATTTTTTAATGTTCAACCCACCTTTGTGTCACCACCCTGTGTGGTTGCTGTATAAACTAAGACTGTAAGAGCGGAGGGGGTCAGAGTCAGAAGTGAGAGCGAGTGGGGGAGGGGGGGAGAGGGGGGGAAGAGTGAAAAGGGTGGGGCGAGGGCGGGGGAGAGGGGGAGGGAGAGCTGTCTGGAGTGTCTGGCCTTAGGACCATCGTGCTTGGACAGTCACCTCTCGGGTTCGGAACATTTGAAGTGAAATGAAGGTCTCGGCTGTGTCTGAGAAACCGGAATTTGCCTACGTTAAATTTCCGCAAGCTCTATCTTGTTGGCCCTGACGTGGGATAAGTGACCGATGAGAAGGCGGTTACTCTGGTGGCGGCTGAGCTGACAGCACAGAGGCAGCCGAGGTCGGGCCCGGGGAAAGACCCGGGAAGGGGGTGTGAGTCTCAGCCTCGGGAGCCTCCGAGACGGAGCCTGCAGACCTCCCCGTCCCGCGCAGGACGGACTCGCCTCGTGTTTTTTTCCCAGAAGGAGCCTTGAATGTATCTGTGCAGCCGCGTACGAGCACTTGAGGTGAAGCCACTTCAAATGCATGTTCTCAAAGGACTTTTCTATTTCTGCTCACTAACATTGGGGAAGAATTTTCCAGCAGAAGTGCCGGTTGCCTGGGCACACTCCGGCTCAGGCTGGCGCTCTGCTGCCGTGCATGGGGCGGGGAGGGCACGGGCCGGGGGTCCGCGCAGCTTCTCTCTGCCCGGCTCCGTACACATCCCAGTGTCACTCAGCGACAGACAGGGGGTCACTGCTGCCAGCTACAGAATTCCCCGCCGCAGGCAGTGACAGCCCCCTCGGCTCCCTTTTTTGACGTACGTGTGTGTGTGTGTGTGTGAGTGTGTGTGTGTGTGTGTGTGTGTGTGTGTGTGTGTTTGTGTACATGGGCTTTGCCTTCAGATGCTGGGAAACGGCTCTCTGTCTGAAACCTCCCTACAAAGTTTCAGATTTCCTCCTAACCGTAGACTTTTAAGTTATTCTCTTGGTTCTGTTCCGTGAATCACACTGGTTTATTATTATTATTATTATTATTGTTTAAACTTGAGGAATTGGGGCATTTTTCAAAGCCCGTCGCAGATAGAAACATTGAATTTAAAAATTTTAAGGTTGCTGACACATTCGCAGAAATACCTGCAAGTGGCTAAGAAGAGGCTGCAGTGAGGAGGGACATCCAGATGCATCCCCCCGGCTCCCCGGCCCCCTGCCCCCTGGCGCTCCCCGCGAGGAGAGAAGGGTTTTGCGTGCCTCTTCCCAAGCTCCTCGCCGGAACCTCCTCTTCACGCGGCGGTTTTGCGTGTGCGTGCTTCTGTCCTCGAGTGCGTTACCAGAACCTGCCCTGACTTACAGGAGTGGCACCTCTGGGCACCGCCACTGCACGACATCGCGGGGGGCCCCCCGGTGCCCGTTCCCCCCACCTGTGCTTCTGGACTGGACGTCACTGTGTGTCAGTGGCCCGCAGAGCCCAGAGGCGACTGGCCCCTGAGGAAGCGAGGGGCGGGCGGCTCTCCCGAGGGTGCTGGAGCGCCCTGGGAGACTGTGACAGCTGGACTCCCTCCGGTTACGTCCCTGCGCTCGCAGTTGGAACTCACCACGCAGACAGGTTGCTACTGAGGATAAGGCAGCCGTAGAGTCTCCACATATGCATTGTGGGGTCCCCGCTGCGGGCATCATCCTGTCCCGCAGGGAGGACCCTTCGTGGGGCTAAGGAGGGGACGCAACCGAACAAAGAGACGCAGAGCCAGAAGGAGGAGGAGAGAGAGAGAGAGTTTATTCACAGCAGTTACAATACTTACGCCTCTTGGTGGGAGGGGGCGGTATGCATGCTTGGACCCCCATAGGAACAATAGTAAAATGCAGATCAGGCATGGGCGTTGGCTAGTGAGAGAGGAATGGCGAACTGATAAGATCAGTAAGGTCAGCAGTGGTGACCTTGTTACAGGAATCCCAAGTAAGCCTCCGCTGGACTAGAGGATAAGAGCCGGGCTTGTAAAATGGCTCCCTGCAATGCATCTCCTCCCTTCCTTCTAAGGAACAGTCCGTGTGTTCATTTCCGTGTCAGCCTTGGTGTTACCGCGTGTGGGCCCCCCCTGCCTTTTCTGAAAGAGGAAGTACATGTGCTCTAAGAGTGCTCGGGGCAGAGAGAGAGAGTACTGCGGCATAGCGGTAGGGTGCTTGCCTTGCATGCGGCAGGCCCAGGTTCAATCCCTGCCGGCCCACGTGGTCTCCCGAGCCCGTCAGGAGTGGTTCGGAGTTCAGAGCCAGGAGTGACCAGCCCCTGAGCACCGCTGGCCGTGACCTACACCCTCCCCCGCCCTAGCCCCAAAGAAGCCGGTGCCTTTTGCTCGGACCCTCGGAGTTTCAGCAGGGTCCCGTGTGTTAGACGCCGGTTTGGAGCGTGCCGTGTCTCACTGTGTTCCATTTTCCAAAGGCATCCCGGCGAGGACTTTACTTGAACCCTTGAGTTGTTTGTGCTGCTTTATAAGGGAGAACATGTTACACGGAGGGGCCCGTTTTTCCCAGGGTGTAGAATTACTCGCATTGTATAAAGTTTTGCTCCGAGGAGGGGAAACAGCTTTGTTTTCTCTTCTTTTGATATTTTCCCTTGATTAGAGATTGCTAAGTCTCTGTGCAGAGGGGAGCCATAAAAATTAAAATATGGGAGACCTGTCAGATCCTTTTGTTTAATTTAACTACTTTATTTATTTATTTCGTAACCCAGAGGTATGAAATAAATTTATAGTTTTCGTTACTTGATTGAACAAGGATTCTCATAAATTCCAGCTTTTATCATGTGATCAGATTTTTCCTGGACACATACAGGCGTTTGCTCCTGCCAGCAGAGCTTGGCCGCGCAGCCTGCAGCATGCCGGCGACGGGCCTGGGGCCAGCGCCTGGCGGGGGCGTCCTCACTGCCCCCAGGAGCCCCCTGGGCAGAGGGCCGGGGTCGCCGGGCGCCCAGTGCTCGGGCCCAGCCAGCCTCTTGCCTGCAGTGCTCTTCTGTGGCCTTTCCAGC
Organism: Sorex araneus; assembly: GCF_027595985.1. NCBI lineage: Eukaryota > Metazoa > Chordata > Mammalia > Eulipotyphla > Soricidae > Sorex > Sorex araneus. The sequence goes on from NC_073311.1 coordinate 65,756,562, forward strand.
CGCCCCCAAGCCAGAGGCTCTGGAAGCCTCTCGAGAAGACGTTCTCACTCGCCTCTCGGGCTTGCCCTTGCTCCGGGCCTGGACCGGTGGCCGGCAGGGGTGCGAGGGGAAAGGGTTCCCTCCACGCTGACAGTCGCTAAAGGTCTCTGCTGGGGAACACACTTTTTTTTTTTCTTTTTGGGTCACACCCGGTGATGCTCAGGGGTTACTCCTGGCTCTGCACTCAAAATTACTCCTGGCAGTGCTCAGGGAATGAAATTTAATTTTTATGATGGGATGCTGGGAATCGAACCCGGGTCGGCCGCGTGCAGGGCAAATGCCCTCCCCGCTGTGCTATCGCTCCAGCCCCTGGGGAACACACGTTGAAAAGTATCCCTCCAAAAGAAAATGTCCGAACTGACTGGGATTTGTAGTTGGTTCTTTCTTAAGACGTGTCATCCACTTTCCTCTTTGACCGATTTTTCACTTTCCTTTTAAAAATATGCTCAAATATTTTATCATTTTATATCACAGTTAACATTTGTTTTGATATGTCTGGCGGATATCGACTACTCTTAAATTCTTGCCAGTATCTGCCTTCTGAAGCCAGGAATTTCTGCTCATTAAACAGGGTTTCAGCGCCTCTCGTGTCCTCTCTCCCCGTCTGACGGGGTCAAAAGTGTTCTCACGTGTTCTTAATGATATGGAAGCTTGCATCATAGAAACTAAATTCCACTCCCTGCTCCTCAAGCGCCATCTTCCCGGAAGTGGGTCCTGCCTCCCGGTGGCCGCGCCTCTGGCTGCGGTTGTCCCAATATCCGATGGCTCTGGAGAAATGGGACAGGAGGTCCCTCCGGATAGACCCTCGTGCGGTCCCGTTCAGGCACCAGATTCTCCGACGGTCCTGTTTGGTATTTCAGCTGGGCGTTCGTGTATCTGGCTGGGAGACTGGATTGGGGGTGGGGTGGGGTGAGAGGTCATCGCAGTGATGCACTGAAGCAACCCAGTGGGCTGAAACTTACCAGGAATCCGAGCCCCTTGGTGACTGCTCTATACCTCTGCTCCCTGTCACCCAGCAGAGCGCCCCCTACAGGCCCCCTGGGACCTGCTCGGTCCAGCTCAGAGGATGGACTATTTCACCCATCGCCCCAAATCTGACTTCGGGGGAGGGTAGGAGACCCTGGTGCTGGGAGTGGTGTTGGGATTATGGGCATGAGAGACTTCTTAAATCAGGAGCCTCAGTCAATTTTAAAAATCTGCCATTGCCTCCTGGGTTTACAGTATTTTACTCTTTATGATCAAAAGGAACGCACGAAGAGAAATTTTATCTTTATCAATGTGTCCTCTGAGAAAGTTGATTTGAATGAAACTCGAACCCTGACTCTAAAGGCATGCTGACGAGTTTGGATGTAGTGAGGGCTTTCTTCCTAGCCTTTGAGGTTTATATTAAATGAGGAAAGTCCCGCACAACCTGTGTTTTTATCACGAAAATGGGATTTAGTTTTTGAAGATCAGTCAACGGTCAAACAATCGCATCTCGAAGTATCATCGACGTGGAGGGTTAAATTCACTTACAGTCTCCCAGGATGACTTCACGGGAGAGGCGGCCCTGCCGTCACATCTCCCTCCCTCAGGCGGGAAGGGGTGGGGGGCCGGGAAATGCCCAACCCGACCCAGCAGCTTCTCTGGTGCGAGCGGACTCGGGCTGCTCAGGGCTCCCGTCCCGACAGGCCCCCTGCGGGCTGTGCCGCTCTGCCGAGCCTCCTCGTCCCTGCTGCTCGCTTGCCTTCAGCTCTGCGGCCTCTCAGCTCTGCAGCCTCTCAGCTCTGCGGCCTCTCAGCTCTGCAGCCTCTCAGCTCTGCGGCCTCTCGCCTTCCGAAGCTGGATGCCAGACCCTCAGCCCTCCGTCAGCTGGGACTCCGTCCGGCCCTCCCTGAGATCCCGAGGAGACTGCGGGTCCGAGTGGCTTTCCTCCCCCCCTGCTGCCCTCCCCCTTCCTTTCTCAGAGACCCGCATTGACTCGGGGCAGAGGGAGCACTATTGTGGCATCCCAGGGAGAGGCATGTCCGTGTGGCGGCTCTGACGAGGTTTGAGGAATCTGGACGGCAGACGTGGGGAGTCTCCACGCTGCACTTAATTTTAGAAACTTCTTAATTTTAATGTGTTGTCCATGGCACAAAAGAAATTTTCACTGGAGACTCTTGCGGAGTTTGAGGCAGCAGCTCTTGTGTTGCTCGAGTTCCTTAACAACGGGCGGGCGTGGCCGGCTCCTCTGTCCGGAAGATTCCCTCTGGCCCACGGGGCGGGTGGGTTGGGTTTTGTGCATCCGCTGCCCCCCCCCCCCCCCCGCGACGGCCACATGCTGCTGTTTGCATGTGGCGAGTCCCTGCCCTCTGCGGGGCTGTCTGAGGGAATCTCCTTCCCGGCCCGGGCCAGGGGCACCTTTGCCTGACTGCCACTGTGTCCGTCCGTCTGGGCCCGGCCGTTCCCCTCCTGCCCGCCTGCCCCGGGGCCGTGGGCGAATGGGAGCACTGAGGCCGGGCTGGAAGCTGCCCCCACGGCACCCCACGTCGGCAGTGAGCTCACTCTGCAGTGATAGTCCTTGAACCCCGCAGTGCTCTAAGGTGTCTACGGCCTGCTTCCAGGGCCAGCCCGGGGTTTCTCCCAGCACATCCAGGCCGGCCCTTTGTCGCCTGCTGGCTCAGAAGTCTGGAGGGACACACGTGTGCCTCATTTGTGGAGTATAAAATAACATCATACGAAACTGACGGTTAAGGACAGTAGACACAAGGGCCAGGAGGATTGCCCCACGGTGGGCAGCCTGCCCCATGGGGCTGGGGGGGAAGGCAGCTGGGACAGAGAGGGGGTCACTGAGTCAGTGATGGCTGGAGGGATGCTCCGGGTGGGAGATAGTGCTGAAAGTAGGACCACACGTGACGGCCTCTCAGTGTCTGTATTGTAAACCATCATGCCCCAAAGGAGAGAGAGAGTGTGGGGGAAATTGTCTGCCGTGGAGGCAGGGGGAGGGTTGGGATGGGGGGGATACTGGGGACGTTGGTGGTGGGGAATGTGCCCTGGTGGAGGGACGGGTGTTTGATCATTGTCTGATTGAAACCCAAACATGAAAGCTTGTAACTGTAGCTCACGGTGATTCCATTTAAAAAAAAAAAAAAAGAAACATACGTGCACACATACACATATGTACATGACGCATGTCTGTCACGGTCTCCGGTGGTGAGCTGCAGCCGTGCAGGCGTCCTGGGTAGAGAGAAGCAGGGCTCCTTTTCTTAAGCTCCACCCGAATATATTTAGCAAAGTCCTGTTTGTTATGGCGGTGCCGGGACCGACCCCAGGGCCTTCCCCCACAGCACGTGCTCTGCCACGGGGCCACTGCCCTAGGCTGGCAGGAGGAGTTTTCAGCTTCCACTTACTGAGCTGCGCCGTGTGCCTTGAAGATCACACGCTGTGTGCGGAGGTGGTGTGAGTGTTTTCAGAGACGGTCTCTGCACATCTGAAAGCATAGTTTAATTTGCTGAGGTTGAATCAGACCTCTAGGAGCTGGGCCGTTCCAAGGGAGAAGAGATCTCTGCGGATGGCCAGGGCAGTTAGCTGCTGTCTGGGTTTTGGGAATCCAGTCGGGTCAAGCCCAGCGGATGCTCAGTTCCTTCGCTCACCTGGATTCTGACCCAGAGGCAGAGTCTGAGGACTGCACGTCTAAAGACATGAGTTACACTGAGAGTGTTTCAAGGCATCAGCTCCGGTGCGTCTTCAGCAGTCAGTGCCGCTGGCCGAGGAATCAGGAGCAGAAACAAACAGACGGGGCTACATCAAATTAGGAAGCATCTTCACTGCAAAAGAAACTATGACGGGGTAAAAGGACACCCCAGAGACCGGGGGAGATGTTTGCTTAACCCCTCATCGGACAAAGTGTTAATAGCCAAGATATGTAAACACTTGTAAAGCCTAACAAGAACAAAGCAGCCAACTCCGTCCAAAAGTGGGGAGAAGAGACGAACAGACACTTCCTGAAGGAAGACACACGGGCAGCCGCGAGGTTCGTGAGAAATCCCCTGAGATCAGTCATCGCTGGGAAGTGTCAGTCAGTTCGCAGTGAGGTGCCGCTCCAGGCCAGTGAGGCGGGCGCACATGGAAGGAGGAGGCAGCCAGTGTTGGTGGCGAGGATGAGGGGGAAGGAGCCTTCCTCCACCCGGCGGTGGGCCGTCCCCTGGCTCGACCTCTCTGTCGAACAACATGGGCACCTTCTCGAAAGACGGAGAGTTGAGTTGAGTTTTCATTCCACTCTTGGCCTCTACTCTCGGAGCCCCAAATTTCTGTGCAGAAAGACATTCGAGACGCTCACTGAGCACTGTTCGCCGTTGCCAAAATCGGGACACAACCCAAATGTGAACAGACGCTGGGTCAGTTCCTCCGGTGCATATACTCAGTGGAATAGGACTGTGCTAGATGAGACGGAGGCATGCGTCTGCCCCTGCGCGGATGGAACCGGGGGTCTCCTGCTGAGGACGTCAGCCGAAGGAGAGACCTTTCCCCCGTGGGAGCTTGAGAAGCACAAGTGCCAACGCAGCAGCGCCCCGTGGCGAGAGACAGCGGCGGGGAGGGGCGGGGGTGCGGGGACACTGGGCTGCTGCGTGCATGACCGCCAGCCAGGGGCCGTATCGTAAACCCTGGTGACTACTGTTTCGGAAATTAAAAAATACATATCTGCAGGTTGTGTGGGTGGAGTTGCTTTTTAATTTGATATTCTTGCTTTCTATTAGTAATTTTCCACGAATCACAAAATCACGAGATCCCCATTAATTGTCAGTTTCTCGGGCGGGCCCAGTAACCTCTCCGTTCGTCCTTTCCCCGAGATCTTAGAAGTCTCTCTCGACTTGGCCCTCCCAACGATGTCGCACTGGGGGCTCTCTCAGGGTCAGGGTAATGAGATCCAGCTTGTTACTGGATTTAGCATAAGAACACACCATGGGAAGCTTGCAAGGCTTCCATGTGGGCAGGAAACTCTCAGAAGACTGCCAGTTTCTCCCAGAGGGAGAAGTAGGCTATAAGATATTACGCGGCCGCAAAGCAGCCACATGCTTCTGAGAGCTTGCTTTTAAGTCTCTCTCTGGGTGTTGACCGTTGATGGGATTACACACACCTGGGTTCCTCTACCGGTACCTTCATGCATGAGGCCTGTCCGAACGTGTGGAGAGGGGCCTCCAGCATGGCTATAGCTAGGTTCCGGTGGTCTTGGGCCACTGGGAGCTCTGCTCGGGGTGGGGAGGGATGCTGGAGCCCATCCCCTCCGAGGAGCCCTGGGGAAGACAGCCAGGCGTGCGGGCAAGAGGCTCTCTAGAAGAGAGTTTCTAGTAATTTTTATGGTGATCATATACTTTTCCTTCTGAGGAGTTTGAAGTCCTTTATTTGATAATCTCGAAGTTTATCCCGTAGAATTAGATGGCAGATGGACATGTTTAGTGTAAGATCATAACTTAGAAAGTCAGAATCCCTTGTGAAGATTAAGCAGAATGGCAACAACTTGGTGACTCAGCTCGGTCCCGGGAGCTGAGGGTAGCTAGGCGTGCAGTGTGACAGGCACCTTCCCTGCCCCCACCTGCCCCAGGCAGGTCATCATTCTTCCTTTGCCTTCTCATCCCCGGTGCCTGATGGGTAGGAGAGGTATTCCTTAAGTGAGACTCGCTCTTTGGGATGATGGAGCGGTATCTAGGATGTTGTAGAAAATATGGGATAAATCTGAAGCTAAAACTTTTAAAATCAAGAATACGTTCCTTTGGTAACATTTTTTTTTTTGATACTCTGATGGCTTTATTAACTCCGGCTCTCGGAGGGTGGCAGGATGTAGCCAGGAGCAGTAGGGGAGCCGGGAAGTCCCCACAGGGGTCAGTAAAGGGGTCAGCGGCTGCCCCTCCACCTCGAGGGACCCTCTGCTCCTCTCGGGATCCTCTTCCCTGCCATTGTTTATTGTAGGAAGCTCGGATACCGTTGTTCACACCCCACTACCCTCTCAGTCCCCGCGCTTCTGTGTGCTGAGGACGGTCTAAGGTGCTTCACGCGTGAACACTGGCGTGTTTACGGGCCATGGAAGGACTCTCATGTCCTTGGCACCCGGAGAGACAGCTGCGAGGGGGGTAATTACAGGGAGATGCCGAGATGAGTGTTTATTTCATACTGAAAATATGTGAGAAACGCAGAGGCCGTGATTATAGCGTATAGGACACTGGACAGTCAGACTCCAGCCCTGCACTGACCGGGCGAGCGTCGTCTGCGCCCCGCGTGGCCGGGGCTCGGGAACCAGCGCCTCTCTGGCACCGGGCACTGCTGAGTCGGGCGTCCCTGGTCCTTGACACCCGCCCCCTCCCTGCCTTGCTGTTTCCCGGCGTCTTGCCTTTGGGTGCAGCCCTGAGGGCTTCGGCGTGGCGTGGAGTGGGCCCAGCAGCCGGGGTCGGCCTGGCACCCCGAGCCCCTCTCGCGGCTTCCCTGGCGTCCTGCACCCAGGGGAGGTCGGGCGGGTCACTCCCGCCCTTGGCACCTCGTTGTATGACCCGTGAGTCTGAGTGACCGGCTGCTCGGGGAGTGGCAAGGCGGCAGTGGGCTGACTCCTGAGCGTCTCGGAGAGTCTGAGAGCCGCAGAGTCGGCAGCTGAGACTCGCTCACGGTGCTCGAGTCCGCCGGGCACCCCGGGGAAAGCAGGGCTCCGACGTAGAGTCATCACCAGAGGAAAACGCGCTGTGGGTGTTCTTGGGGTGCCCCCGCCACCCGCCAGGGTGCTGGGGACCACCGGGCTGGGGTGCCTCGTGCAGAGCCGTGCTCGGGCCCTGGAGAAACACTCCCGGATTGCGTCTCAGTCCTGGTGAGAGGACTGTGTTGTATATCATTAACTCGTCTTTCCAGAAGATTCCAGAAGATTTAACCTGCCGGGCGTCACAGTTGGCTGTTCCAGCTGTGGGCACCCTGGGCCCTCACAAAGCAGTGTTTTCCACCCAGAAATGTTGATGTTTTTCTCATCCCAAGTCCCCTCGCAGACGGGTGTTCCAGCCCTCCCGGGAGGAATCTACGGCTGTGCTGTTGGTGGTTGTTTTATCCTAACAAATGGTATGTTCTGTCTTTGCCGAGGGCAAGAGAGCTTCTCGCTGTCTAGTCAGAGCTGAGAGGGCCTGTTGCCTCCTGCAAGGCGTCCTCGGAGTCGTGCGGAGGAAGGGCCCGGCAGCCCCGCGAGACCCAGTCAGCCTCCATTTCCTTCCCTAATCCCCACTCATCTGCAGCTTCCGATGAAGACTGGGGGACCCGCGGACCCTCATCCCGGCGAACGGTTGCAAGACATTAATGAGATGAGAACCTGACGCTCCTCCAGAGGCTTTGCAAATATCTTTTTCTCAGTTTTAAAAATACATGCATATTTATTTAGCTTCTTAATGCACGTTGCTTTTCAACCAAGTAAATCTATTTTCAAAACAGATTATTTAAGAGATTTGGCTTATTTTTCTTTCTTGGGGAGTGTGCCAGAGGTCTGTTTTCTATAAGACGTGTCTGTTTCAACTTACTATTTTGATTATGAGTAGTTTATTATCCAGATAGTCCTTCAAAAATAGAATATTTGTTAAGGAGTCTCATGTATATGGTTGAGTGCATATTTTTAAATGGTTCAGGATTTATAAATAGCTTGCATGATAATACTCAAAGCATGTTACATATAACATACAATGCTTTCTTTTTTTTTTATGTTAAGGAGGACAGGGGGGAAAGATGATGATATTCAAAGCATCTCCGGGGAGGAAGTGGGTGGGTGGAAGAGGCCCTCGGCGCTCTGCAGCGTCTTTGCTCGGGCTTAGTGCTCGGACTGGCCGGGGCCGGGCAGGGCTGTGCCCCCTGGCTCTGTCCCCGCCGCCCCGCTGGCCGCTCGGCCCGGGCCCTGCTCGCAGCCCTGACATCCTCGCTTTGACTTATACCTCGGCGCGCTCGGGGCGGGGCTGGGGCGGGCTCTCACTCGGGGGCTGCTCAGAGTTTCCATCTGCTTCCACTTGCCTTGTGGTCCCGGAGCCCCTGCCTGCCTGGGCCGCCGCCGTGCGCCGGGAGGATGTGGAGTTTTGTCAGCCAGTGAAATATGTCTGGTTTTTGCTTCCCTCTTTTTTTCAGCAGCTTTTATACACTCCGCATCCTGTGTGGTCTCCACTGAACCGAACGTAGATTTCACAGAGCTGCCCCCCCCCCCCCGCCCCGTTATCATCCTCTCCGGCTTGGCCCTCTGAGAGGCGCCGTGTGGAGGGGAGGCGGGGGCCAGAGACCCGGACCCGCCCGGGGTGCTGGGTTCGAGTGTGTGCGTGTGCTCGGGCCGCGCGCCAGGCCCGGCAGTGCGGAAGCGTCTCGCGTCTCAGCCCCGGGTGCGTGGCCGGGGCCAACCCCAGTGTCCCCTCCTCGTTGCAGGCCCTGCTGCAGTCCTCCGTCCAGCAGCAAGTGGAGGCCATCGAGAGGCAGTACCTTTCGGCCATCGAGAAGCAGGCGCGCAAGTGTGAGGAGCTCCTAGACGCCCAGGTAACCGCGGGCCGCCACCGGCCCTCTGGCCCGCCCGCCCGGCCCGTCTCAGGCCGTTACTCCCCGGGTGGACCTTGGCGGGGAAACTACACGGTGTAAACGCAGAGTTAGAGTTGGGCATTTTGTGACGGACAGAAAGACGGGACCGGGAGGGCCCTGCAGTACGCGGGTCTCGCCCTGGCTCCGGCGACGCTCCCTCCGGTTCCCGCCGCCCCGTCCTTCGTCAGGGACCCCAGCAGGGACGTGGCCTTTGCTCTTCTCTGGCCTGTGACCGTGACGAGACCTAGGACTCGCACTTGGATTCTTGTAGAGTTTATCTTTGCATTGCCCGTAGTCACATGGAGGCACTGTTCCGCATTTGAATTTTTCAAATTTTTTTTTTTTTAATATCTGCATGTTCCCATCTGAGAAAATCCAGACATTTTGTGTTCTGTCCAGCAGTGGCCTGGAGCTCAGAGTGGGGGGGTGGGAGGGCGCCCAGGGGGCAGGGGGCCAAGGCTCTGCCTTACCAGAGCGGACTGAAGTAGTCCTGACTGCCCCAGACGCGGATCCGGGCGGCAGCTCAAGGGGACAAAGGTGGTCCCGGGGGCAGTGACCCTGACAGCAGGGGCGGGAAAGCGTCAGCAGCTGCACATGTGTCTCGTGTGCTCCTGCAGCCGGCGGGGGGGGGGGGGGTGTCTGTCTCTCCTGGAGGGTCTCGGATGTGTCCCTTGTCAGTACGTGTGGCTGCATCCTGCGGTATTGCTGGTCCCACCACTCCGGCTGCTTCCTGCCCGCAGAGTCGGGGCCGGAGGTCCCTGGAGTAGCCGTTGTCCGCACAGGGGAGTCATTCTTCCTCTTTCCTGCCCGTTTGGTCAGTGCCATCCCCGGCTCTGAGCCAAAGCTGATTTTGTTAGGGACCCGCCTCCTAGAGTGAGTGAGCTGACACGCCTGCCTGTCTGTGTGTCCCTAGTTTTGATTAAAGCTAATTTCATCAACCCGTTTTATGGAAACATGGAGTCTTTTCCCCTAAAGCCACTTGGTTCTAAATAGAATAAAATCCTGGTCTGTGCGTGGAGAGACGCTGACCCACGGGGCGCCCGGCCTCGTGTGTGCCTGGCCTACGGGTGATTTCGTACCTGCTGCACGACGGAATTTAATTGGTCCTTGTTGCTCCAAGGCTTATTAATAGTTTTCTTCGATCAATTTAACCAAAGATCTGAAAACTGAAAACTGCTAAACACTGCTGCGAGGAATCAGTCCTCCCCCGCGTGGTTGGGGTCCTCGGGTTCATCAGCCGGCGGTTCCGAGCAGGGCGTGCAGACCACCCAGCGCGCCGGGAGCCCTCCGCCCCCAGGATGCTTCTTCCAAACCTTTTAAAAACCCGGGATTCAGCGGGCGAAGCCGTGTCAAGTACAGACTTGGTGATCTCACATTTGTTTTCCAAATCCTATTTCTTGAGGTGCCGTGTGAAATAAGTACATTGAATTGAACAAATTAGTAGTTGGATGGTTCCTTCGGAATAATTCAAGCTTTTAAAGGGTGTTATTGCAGTTCAGGTGAAAGAGTCTAAACGGTGTTGATGTGCAGAGACACTCGCACCCCACGCCCAGTGCCCGTGACCTCCGCGCCGTCCCCTCCCCCCTCTGTTGGCCGGAGCTTGTTGTTCCCTCCCGCAGTGCCACTGGGGCCCCAGGCACCCTGCCCCGTGTCACTTCCCGCCTCCTGGTCCGAGTCCCTCAGCCCCGCACCTGGCCCCTGGCCATGTATTCTGTTCTCGGAACGTCACCGCTGACAGACGCTGCCCAGGGCCCCGATACGTGCGTCTGTGCTGCGCAGGGCCCTGAGACCAGCCTGTGCGTGTCCAGCGGCTCGGGCTCCTCCCCCACAGGGTGCCTGCAGTGCCGCCCGGGTTGCCGCCTGCTGCGTCACTTGCCTTTGCTCTTGGGCTGCGTAGTTTTGTGTCGTGTGCGTGTCCTGCAGCTTCTTGGGGTTTTCCATTTGTTTGGGGTCACGTGGCCGTGCCCAGGGCTGCTCCTGTTGCCCGGGGGCCCCCGGGGTCCAGCTGGTCGTGGCCTGGCCAGGACCCCGTGGGATGTGGTGGGGAAGGCAGCGCCTCCCCCGAACCGTCTCTCCAGCCCGTCCACGCCCTTGACCCGTTCATCTGTTGGACATTTGCTTCCGTGGCCCGGCTGCCCAGCGAGAAGCTCCAATGAGCATAGGTCTGCGTATCATTTTGTAATTCGTGTTTTTGTCTTTTGGGGTGTAAATGCCTAAAAATGGGCTAGCTGGGTCAGATGCGAGCCTGGCCTTTCCTGAGAGCTCACCACATTGTTTCCACGAGGCCACACCATTCCCCGTTCCCTTCTTACCACCCCCTGCTGGCACGGGCTGGTTTTGTTTGTGTTTTGGGGCCATACTCAGTGACCCTAAGGGGTGACTCCTGGCTCTGTGCTCAGGAGTCACTCCTAGTTGTGTCCAGGGGACTTCTGGGATGCCGGGGTGAAGCCTGGTGAGCCGTGTGCAAGGCAGGTGCCCTGCCTGCCTGCTGTTGCTCCAACCTACAGTGGTTTCTTGCTTTTTTTTTTTTTTTTAATATATTCCCACTGGTGTGAGTGTCACTATCCCTGATACTGAGTGACAGCCAGCACGCTTACATTCCCTCTTTTGGCCATCCATATGTCTTGGGGTGTGTCTGTTCATCTCGTCCCACTTTTTAATGGGATTGTTGGAGGAAGTTGAAAACCTGAGCAGACCAGTCTCAGGCAAGGGCGTTAGAACAGTGACTCAGAGCCTCCCCAAGAGCAAAATCCCTGTCTAGGTGCACTCTTACGAGCCTTAACAAACTTTCACGAAAAGGTTCTACTCATACGGCTCAAACTCCTTCATAATTTTGAAAAGATAGAAATATTTCCTAGCAGGGACTGTGAAGTCACATCATCCTAGTTACAGAACAATATCCATGATGAACATTGACGCAACAATCTTCAAGAAAACATTCATGAATAGAATCCTGACACTGCATCAGAATGATCACAAATCACGATCAACTGGGATCCATCCCAGGGATGCAAAGATGGTTCAATATACAGAAATCTATTGATGCAACGTGCTGATCAACTAAAGGAAAAGAAATATATAGTCACATCAAGTGATGCTGAGAAAGTTTTTGACAAAATTCAGCATCCATTTGTGGTGAAAGCCCTCAACATAATTGGGATAGATGGAACGTTCTTCAAGATAGGGAAGGGCGTTTACAAAAAATGTAGCCAACATCTGCTCGATGGGAGAAAACCTGAAAGCTTTTCCCCTGAGATAGTAACAAGGCAAGGACGTCCCCTTCACCTCTGTTGTTTCATGTAATCTTGGAAATCTTTACCACAACAATTATGCAAGAAAAATAAATCAGAGGGATTCAAATTGGAAAAGAAGTCAAACTCTCACTGTTTGCAGAAGACATGAAATTGTGTGTATAACCCTAAAAAGTCCACTGATAAACTCTCAGAAACTATAAATAATAAAAGGGAAGACCACAAAGTCAATACACAGAACTAGGTTGCAGTTTTGCATATAAACAATGAACTCAAAGACATGGAGATGAAGGGTTACCCCATTTAAAATATTGCCCCAGATACCTAGAAATTCACTTAACACAAGACATGAAAGACGTGAATCATGAGAACTGTAAGTTACGCAGGAAAGAATTGGAGATGGAAAGAATCAGGAGATGGAAAAAGTTCCATGTGCATGGATTAGAAGAATATTGTCAAAGTGTCTGTCCTACCCAGAGCACTGTTATACAGATTTAATGAAATTCTCACCAAAATCCCAGTGACATTTTTCAAGGGACTAGAGTGACCATTACTAAAACTTGCACAAAAGCCTAAAACCAATGAATAGTCAAGGTATTACGTTACTTGACTTTAAGTTACAGCGGGTAGGGCGTTTGCCTTGCATGCGGCCGACCTGGGTTCAATTCCTCCATCCCTCTCGGAGAGCCCGGCAAGCTGCTGAGAGTATCCCGCCCGCACTGCAGAGCCTGGTGAGCTCCCTGTGGCGTATTTGATATGCCAAAAACAGTCACAACAAGTCTCACAGTGGAGACGTTACTGGTGCCCGCTCGAGCAAATCGGTGAGCAACGGGACGACAGTGCTCCAGTGCTACAGTGCTGTCCTAGAGTTATAGTAACCCAGACAGCACGTACTGAACTGAGGATAGACTGACAGACCAAAGGATGAGAACTGAGATCCCGGTGACAAAACCCTGGGATACAGGAACATTAATTTATGACAAAGGTGTTGGGTGCCTGGGGTGGAGCAGTGAGAACCTCCAGCAAACGGTAGTTGAAAAACTGGATCAAGGCCTAGTGATCTGGCCGGAACCAGAACTGTGTTCTGTGCCTGGAGAAAACACAGGCAGAAGTGACCAGGACCTGGACATCAGAGTTACGCCAGTGAGACTCGATGGAGTTGAAAATTTGCTTCTGGCAAAAAGACCTCGGGCTGTGATACCCCGACACCCGGTTGGGAGGGGAGCTTGGCACCCGACACCACGCGCGGGACCGACGCCTGAAACCTGTGAGGCCCTTGCACAACTCAAGCCTGTGTCTACGCATCCTCTTGCTTCCTAAGTTGAGAATTGGAGGGGAACCAACCTTGCTGAAGAGTCGTCGTAAGCCAGAGGTTGTTTGGAAGGACCCCTCACCTTGCCCCCGGACGGCGTCGGCGAGGCCGTCCCTGAGCCACCTCACCTGCATGGCGGGGCTGCGAGAGGCGCTCCCTGAACCCGGCGGGTCAGGACGGAGACGGGCGCTAAACTCCAGTCTGAGGAAGGAAGGTCATTTCCTGTCCTCGTCATGTGTTCAGAATACAACAGTCGGCTGTACAGCGTTTGGGGGTCCCTCCAGGGGGCCCTGACACTCGGGCCACACCTGCCAGTGCTGGTGATGGAATGTGATGTGGGGGATTAACCCCCTCTCACCCCACACCTGAAGGCAGGTGCCCCAGCCCTGGAGCTGCTTCCGCGGCCTCAGAAGTTTCTAGTAAACTTACATCTCAGTGTGTGTGTGTTTCTCTAGGACCTGCACCTTGGTGCTCTGTTAGGAGGTGGGTGTGATTCACAGTAAGAAGTCCTGTGTTTTGAAAAGTTTCCACTCGGGAGGCAGAGAGACCGTGCAGGCCCGAGGCGCTTGCCATGACCCTGGCCAGCCCCGGGTCCACCCTCAGCCCCCACACCGAGAGTGTCCCCTGAGCACGGCCGAGTGTGGCTCCAGAACCAACACTGAAGCTCCAGGTGACGGCTGTGGGTCCGTGAAGCGCCAGGCTGGCTGTTGCGTAGGCGCTTCCCACGGGGACCGAAGCTCTTCCCTGCAGCCCGTAGCTGCTGAGGAGACTGTCCTCGCCCGTGGGTCTGCCTCGCCTCCCTCGGGAGTCCCTGCACGTGACGTGGCTCTCGGCAGCTCCGCTGCTGTTCGTCCCAAGCTCGGCACCACACCGTTTATCGTTGCAGACATCGACTCATTTGCAGGAGCGGCTTGGGCAGACCCTCCATCATGGTCTCTTCCTTTGAAGTGGGAGCTGAGCGGAAATGACACCCGAACCTGTATGTCCATGGCAGCTCTGTTCACGATAGCTAGAATCTGGAAACAACCCGAAAGCCCGAGAACAGACGACTGGTTAAAGAAACTATGGTACATCTACACAAGGGAATACTATGCAGCTGTTAGGAGAGATGAAGTCATGAAATTTGCTTATAAGTGCATGGACATGCAGAGTATCATGCTGAGTGAAATGAGTCAGAAAAAGAGGGATAGACACAGAAGGACTGCACTCATTTGTGGAATATAAAATAACATAATATGAGACTGACACCCAAGGACAGCAGACACAAGGGCCAGGAATATTGCTCCATCATTGGAAGCCTGCCTTGTGAGCTGGGGGAGAAGGCAGCTGGGATAGAGAAGGGGTCACTAAGTCAATGTTGGTTGGAGGGATAGCTTGGGGTGGGAGATGAGTGCTGAAAGTAGATAAAGGCCAAACGTGATGGCCTCTCAGTATCTGTATTGCAAACCATCATGCCCAAAAGGAGAGAGAGAGTGTGGGGGAAATAGTCTGCCATGGAGCCAGGGGGCGGGTTGGAAAGGGGGTTATTCTGGGGACATGGGTGGTGGGGAATGTGCACTGGTGGAGGGGTGGGGGTTCGACCATCGTGTGACTGAAACTCAAACTTGAAAGCTTGTAACTATCTCACGGTGATTCAATAAAATAAATAAATAATTAAAATAAAAAATCAGTGGCAAAATTTTTTAAAAAAAAGTGGGTGCTGGGTCCTTAGCATCGCCACGTGACTCTTAGAATTGGCCCAGATCTGCGTGCACCTTCGGCCTGTTGGTTCTGTATCTGTGTCTCTGTTCGCTTTGCGGCCACCCCCCGCGGTGTTCAGAGCTGACTCCTGGCTCCGCACTCAGGGATCGATCCTGCTGGTGCCCAAGGGCGCTGCGGGTGTTGGGACTGGACGCGGGTCAGCCACGGCGGGGTGCGGGCCCTTCCCCGGGCAGGTGCTCTGGCCCCGAGCCCCTGTTTCTGATGAGATCTGCTAGTCTGCAATGTCCAGAGACGCGGAGATGTCTCTGCCCTCATCCTGGTGGCCTGCACTTGGTTCAGTAAAGCCGTGCCAGATTTGCCTCTCAGGTAACCATCTCTCCGTTCTGCTGAGCTTTTGGTTTCATTCTCTGTGTGTTGTTGGTTGTTGTTTTTTTTTTTTTAACTGATTCTTATGCCATTGGTTTCTGTCTTGACGTTCAGGATTTACAATTTGTGCTCTCCCTCGCCCCAAGGGGTTTCTCGGCTTCCGCTGTGTGGTAATAAACTAAGCTCCGGGGTCCTCACCTGCCGTGCGGGGGCCACCGAATCTTCTGAACGTTCTGGTCGGGGAGGCTGTGGCGGCTGGGGGCCTTGCTGATTCGTCCCCAGTTTCTGGTTGTGTAGGTGAGTTCACGTCCCCTCTGAGGTGTCTGGCGGTGAGCCCGAGGGGCCGTCCCTGTTCTAAAGGCAGCTTGGGCCAGACCCGGTTCCTCGGTCACCAGCAGCACCAGCCGAGGTGCACGGTTATTTTGGGACATTGTTCTGGCACCTGGCAGGGGCGACTCAGAGAAGCACTCGGCGAGGTGCTGAGGCCGCTGGTGCTGAGGCCTGAGAGAGCAGCCCGCAGTGACGGGGCGCTGACGGGAGCCTCGGGGCGTCCAGCATCCTGCGCCTCGGGCTCCCGCTGACCCCGGCCCGGCCGCCCCGTCGCTTTCCTGTTGCTCCCCAATTTCCGGGGATTTCACTTGGTGCTTGTTGTTGGAGGAGCAGCCTGGGTTGTCGATTGGAATCTTCTTAAACGTAGGCGTACGATAATACAAATTTCTCTCCAAGCACTACTTTCCCTGTACGTCTCGCATTTTCAAATGTCATGTTTTCGTTTTCAGGGAGTTAAAAATCCTTCTTAATTTCTCCTTGGCTTCTTCCTCCACCCGGGGGCTGTGTAGAAGTGTGTTATTCCGATATTTTGTGGTTTTCCCAATATGTTTCTTTTACTGATTTATAATCTCATGCTAGGCTAGACAGAAAACACATTTCATGTGAGGTAAATAAGCCTTTAAGATTGGTTTTGTGGCCCAGAATATGTTCAGTCTTCATAAAGATTTTTTTTGGTCTACTAAAAAGAATCTACATTTTTCTGTTGGAGTGTGCCTATTTTTTAAAAATCTCTTCATTTTTTTTTGTGTAGGGGGAGCTACCCCGGCTATGCTCGGGGGTCACCCTGGTGGAGTTGGGACCCTTGGGGTGCCAGCGATCAAACCTGGGTCGGCCACATGCGAGGAAAGCACCCAACTCACTGTACTACGACTCTGGCCCCTGTTTTGTTAATTTTTTTTAATATGACATTTATTGAGACCCAGTATTCTGGTCAAGTTGTTAGTCATGTATTACATGTATTTTACTTGCCTGCTGCCCGGAGAAGCAGGTGCTGGAATAGTTGATTCTACTCACGGGTTGTGTTCATTTCTTTATAGCCCTTTTCATCGACAGTGAGTTTGACACAGTTCCTTTGGGCGCGTAAACATTTAGGGAGTGTTGCCTCCTTAAGAAAGTTTTTCTTTTGCGCTATGAAATGTCCATCTTTTTCTGGGATATACTTGGTTTGAAAGTGACTTTGTATTAATCGTCTCCCATCTGTCAGAAGTAGCTTATGTCCCTTTCCGTGTGTGTGAGAGTGTGTGTGTGAGTGTGTGTGTGTGTGAGTATGTGTGTGTGTCTGTGAGTTTGTGTGAGTGTGTGTGTGTATGTGTGTGTGTGTGTGTTAATTTGGGGGCCATAACGGGCAGTGCTCAAGCGCTCAGGACTCATCCCGGGTGAGGTTCGGGCTCAGGAGACCGTTTTGGGTGCCGGGAATCAGACCTGAATGACTGGCCCAAGCGGGGAAGTGCTTCCTGCTGCGCCTCTCTCAGCCCCTCTCTTGCACTCCAGCCAGAACAGGCTTTTATTCCCACAGCAGTAGGATGAGCACCTCTGGGTGGGGGAGGAGTCTCGGGGTGCGTCTGCCCAGCCCAGGGTCGGCTTCCTGAGGTTTCCCGAGGCTGCGGCTGAGGGAAGCTCATCCCTCTAGCGACCCCCGGTCGGAAGGACGGAATCCCAGAGCCGCCAGCTGCCGCTCACGGCCTCGGGCTCCTCAGGGTTTAGTCCACAATTCTGGCTTGTTCGTAATTGTTCAGAATGTTGTTTCCATCCCTCATTTGGCATCCTCATGTCTTTATAAATATCCTCAAGCATGGCTTTGCTCTCGCCTTCTCGCCCTTCAGTGTACTCCCTCTCTAACAGCAGAATGGGTCAGGATCCCTGGGCCCCAGGGAACTGGTACTCCTGTCCTCCAGTCTCCGTCACCGCTGGCGGAATGTCGCCCTCCCGTTAGCTACATGGAACTGCCAGTAGTGGGACTGTCTTTTCTCTTGGTATTTTAATCACTGTCACTGTCACTGTCACTGTCATCCCATTGCTCATCGATTTGCTTGAGCGGGCCCCAGTAACGTCTCCATTGTGAGACTTGTGACTGTTTTTGACATATCGAATACTCCACGGGGAGCTTGCCAGGCTCTGCCGTGCGGGCGGGATACTCTCGGTAGCTTGCCGGGCTCTGAGAGGGACGGAGGAAACGAACCCGGGTCGGCCGCGTGCAAGGCAAACGCCCTACCCGCTGTGCTATCTATCACTCCAGCCCAGTATTTTAATAGATTTTCTTTATTCATTTTAAACGTTGATGGGGGGGGGGGAGGTGGCTGCCCAGGGCAGCAGGGCACGGCCCCTCCCTGCATTGGCAAAGGGCACTGGGCATCCCAGGCTCGGGGTCCGTCCTTGCCCTTCTGAGATTCTACTCTCATGACTGCTTGTTTCTTCTTATCCCACGCAGGCCTGGCAGTAGCACTGCCCCTCCCCCAACACACACACACGCACACACACACACGCACACACACACGCACACACACGCACACACACACGCACACACACACGCACACACACACGCACACACACACACGCACACACACGCGCACACACACGCGCGCACACACACGCGCACACACACACGCGCACACACACATGCACACACACACGCGCACACACACGCACACACACGCACACACACACGCACACACACGCACACACACACACGCACACACACGCGCACACACACGCACACACACACGCACACACACACGCGCACACACACACGCGCACACACACATGCACACACACGCACACGCACACACACACGCGCACACACACACACGCACACACACACATGCACACACACACGCACACACACACACATGCACACACACACATGCACACACACACGCGCACACACGCGCGCACACACACGCACACACACACGCACACACACACACGCACACACACGCACACACATGCTCTCTCTCTCTCTCTCTCTCTCTCTCTCTCTCTCTCTCTCTCTTCACTGAGTGCAGGTACCCCAGAGCCTAGATGGGTGATTGCACGGGGAGATGCTTTCGTCCTTCCGGTTTCCACACTGTTGACAAGTATTTCATGGGAAAAGGGGCTGTAAAGCATGTTGCTGAAAACAGAAATACAGCAGGCATTTAAAAAGCAAAATATAGAAAAATATTTCTAAAAGACAAATATTTTAGAGGCAGACGATTTCTAAAAGATTCTTAGCATTAATCTAAAGGTAAAATGTAATTGTGATTGAATCTTAATTTGTAACTTCAGAAGATATTTCTGTTGCCCGTGAAACCCATCCTGTGTGCAGAATGATGACACTCGACAGCTCACACGTGCCTTTGCTGGGCGCGCAGAGCATAACTACTGCAAAGTCAGTGTTCCCCAAATTTTAAACTGCTGTTATAATAAAATAGCACATGACCTTTAGCCTCAGGAAAAAAATACCTACGAATTAAAACCATTCTATAAAATAATCCCCTGTAGATAAACAGCATTTTGGATGGTTTAATCTACATTATTATGGTTTGATTATATTATTAGCAGGGAAAACTCCCAGATTCACTTCCTATTAAGATACCAATCAAAAAATTTTTGATAGTTGAAGAAATTGAAACGAACACAAACCCATTATAGTTTACAACCATTTAAAGGCAGAAATGTTTGACACACACAAAAATCGAGCAAAAATTAGACTAGGGACATCTATTATCTTCATTTCCATGAAAAAGTTTACATGATAATTCACTGATTTATGATTTCAAGTCTCTCCGTTTTCTCCCGTGATTTCTGAGTGACGGCCACACGTTCCCCCACCTGCCGTGTGGCCGGTGCTACAGACGGCTCAGCTGGGCTTTCCACTGCGGGTCGGCCCCGGCCCGAGGCCTGTGAGGGAGGCAGCGTTGGGCCCTGTGGACATGGCTGGGGGGAGGAATGGTGTGTGGGCCCCTCCCCGGGGGCCTGACGCCCAGGGACAGCCCATGACTCCGAAAGGAAACTTAGAGTGTGGGCGTCCCTGAGGGTCGCTGGCGTCACCTCTTAGCCGGGACTCTTTGGCTTCATCACCCTGAACACTGACTTTTTTACTCCTAAGTCTCTGTAGTTTACAACTTAAACTCTATCACAAAAGCTATATACATTTAGGAACCTGTTAGAGAGTTTTAAAAGTTTATTGTAATGGTAAGCAAACGTAGGCAAGAAGCCAGACGGTCTCGGGGGGGGGGGGGGGGCAGGCCGCCTGTGTCTTTCTTATTGCCGCCTCCCAGAAGCCCCCGGCGGTGCCCAGGCCCACGCCTGGCTCTGCACTCGGGGGTCCTGGCAGGCTCGAGGCACCACATGGGGTGCCGGGGGTGGAACCCGGACGCTGTTTGGCTGGCAGGCGCCCGCCCCACGTTATATAGGCAAACGGTTTGGATGTCAACAAGTTCAGTTTTTGTTTGGTCTGCGTGGAGCACAAGCGGGAGGGTTCAGCTGGAATCCGCCGTAAATACCACGTCTGAAGGCATCCCAAAGTGTAATTGGAAATGGTAAAAAGTAGCTCCAAATTGAAAGAGCTGGTTCAGTGTTTCAGACTCACTTGGAACTGCAGCGCGTTTGACATGAAAGTCCTGTCTGGATCTCATTAGGACCCGGGCCTGGAAGCGGGGCCTCCGCGTGTCACACGGCCCCTCCTGCACGGCGCGGGGCTTGGCTCACCCCGGCCGCGCATCTGAGGATCAGTGTATCACATCTCCAGATCATGCGGATGTTTTTAAATGTTTCCTGCACTCATTTAGAGGAAAATTGGTAATGATAGATTGTTACAAGACACCTACTCTCATTCTGGTCGGGCAGGACAGGAAAATACTGTGGTCTTGGCACCTTGATCCAGGGAAGAGAAACAAAAGCACATGGGGAAAAGGACTGAGGGAGGAAAACAGAATAAAACCAGCGGCATCCCGTTAAACCATACACGAGACAGGCCGTGTCTGCTCCTATGGAAGCAAGGAGGGGCTAGTGGCATCCCGTTAATCACACACGTGACATGCCGTGTAGGGGTCCCATAGAACCAGGGAAGACCGTTCCCCTGGGTTTACATACTCGTGCTTTAGAACTGAAAAGCAAACCTTTTTTTTTTTTTCAGTGCGGAGGGAGGGGGAGAGGTTTTTCATACTGGCAGGATTGCACGGGAAGAAGGAAAATGGAGATAACCCAAATCCAGAATATAATTAGCTGACTGCTTGGTGACACTATGGATTCAAATACTCAGATTACTTTTACAGTCTGTTTTATAGCTTCTTCCTCTTTCCTTTGAGGCTTTAAATCCAGTTTTTAAAGTAAAAAAAAAAACCCTTATAAACTTTTTTTTCCCTGCTTTTTGGGTCACACCCGGCGATGCACAGGGGTAGAAACTTTTAAAAAACTCCTTTAAAACTTTTTAGATCAGCTTAGAAACTAGCTTAATTATCCTAAAGGCTAATTTATCATTATTAATGAGAATATATCCCTGAAGTCATACTACCCCAGATGCAGAGTGGGATGTTGTTTGTAGCTTTGTCGCCGTGTCCCTCCCTCAGTGAGTACATCGGGCCGTGACAGGCGCCCGGCTGCAGCTCGCGTGCCAGAGACGCACATCCGCCTTCTCCCGGGAGGCCGAGCCCACTCTCAGGAGGTGCCTGTACTCGGGCGAGTGGTCACTGCGGAGCCCCTGGCCCCTCTGCCGGGAGGCCCCGCCAGAAGGGCCCTCACTCTCCAGCACTGCCGGCCTGACTGCGTCTTCACGCGGCCACCCTGACATTCCCCTTCACACACCTCCTTTTTGTGTGTTAAGAACCCAACATTACAGTGTCATCCAGGGGTGTGTGTTTGTGTGTGTGCGTGTGTGTGTGTGTGTGTGTGTGAGATGCCTAAAATCATTATGACCCTAATGTTGAAACATGAAGTCGTTGTCCAGTCGAGTTGCCTTAGGGGAAGGGATAAGGCTGACCGAGTGCCAAGTGCAAGAACCTTCGAGAACTTCTGGTCAGTGCAGGTTGAGGGGGCTGGATGCTTGACTCCTGCTGAGCCTGGGGTCTCGGACCCTCGTGCAGGGCAGACGGGGGCGGGGCGGGGGAGGGGTGGGTGTTTGATCATTGTGAGATTGTAACCCAAACATGAACGCTTGCAACTATCTCACGGTGATTCAATAAAATTTAAAAAAAGAGAAAAAGATACCAGGAATTTGGTCAGCTGTCCCGGGTGAGGGCCCACCCCTCCTCTCCCTCCTCCTCCTCCTCCTCTCCCTCCCCCTTCCTCATCTCTTCCCCTCCCTACTCCCCTCCCCCCCTCCTCCTCCCTTTTTCTTTTCTTTCTTTTTTTTTTTTTTTTGCTTTTGGGTCACACCCGGCGATGCACAGGGGTTACTCCTGGCTCTGCACTCAGGAATTACCCCTGGCGGTGCTCAGGGGACCATATGGGATGCTGGGATTTGAACCCGGGTCGGCCTCGTGCAAGGCAAATGCCCTACCCGCTGTGCTGTCTCTCCAGCCCCCCCTCCTCCCTTTTTCGAAGGATGGCCCTGTGGGCTGTGACAGTGGGTCATTACCACAGCCCAAATTCCACACCCCCCCCACACACACACTTCTCTGCTGTTTGTGAGTCACACTCCCATCTCTGGGAACCCGGAAGCAGCTGTCTGTGGTGTGTAGCTGCAGTTGGACCCTCTCCCCAACCCGTCCGTGGACTCCCCCGGTCCGCCGCCCTTGGCGTCTGCCTGCGCTGCCCGGCGTGGTGCATCTCTCTGGCGTCCGCGTGCCCTGTGGCACCGTCTTCCTCGCGGTTCCCTGCACCCGTGCGCAGGGCTTCCCGCCGCGTCGAGGAAGTTTGCACCGCCCTGCTTCTCAGGTGATCACGGGCAAAGCTCCTGGGAAAGACTCCCGTGCAGACTTGGGAGTGAACATCAATCCCCCTCTCCTGAGCCGGCTGGTCAGCAGGCCTGTGTGGTGTTTCCCGAGGGGGTTTTCCTCCCGGGTGCTGAAATCGCCCGAGCCATCAGGGGAGCACTTGCGGGATAGTTTCTGTTTCCCTCAAGAAGGTGATTTCCGGGCGGGCTCAGTGCCTGGGTGTCTTGTTTCGTCTCTGCCTTGAAGAGGCTGGTGGGCCCATTGCGTTTGGGGCCTTCGGTGGGCGCATGCTTCCCCCGATGGACTGTCGACTCTCCCGGGGCCCGTGCCACTGTGGGTGACACAGTGTCACCGTGGGTGCTCCCTTCCCGGGCTGCACTCGTACACGTGTCCCCCGAGCTGTGGCTGCTGTCCCCCGGGGGTCTTACCTTGCGGTCTGGGTGGAGACCCCACCCCGTGAGGCAGCCCAGGGTTGGTCTGTCCTTTCACACGGACCATCCTCTCTCTAAGACCTGCCCTCTGCCGGTCACCTTGGCCCCCTCGCTGAGGTTTAGCCGAGCACCTGCGTGTGGCTCTTGGGGGCGCGGCGGTCCTGCTCTGGGTGGAACACTGGGCGGAGAGCACCCGGTGGTCCTGACTGGGGCGGCTTCCAGCAGGTCCCAGGCACGCGCCTGCCCTGGTGTCTCTCCGGCCTTTTCGCTCCATAAACCTTTCTGGACCCTTTTAATTTATTTGTCTTTCAGTATAAATCTTAGAATCAGTTCCTGATTTCCACAAAGGAAAGAATTGATGGCTTTGGATGAAACCCGAATGAGTGGTGTGGCTCTCCTCTCCCGCCCTTGTTGACTCTGTTCCCGGGGTCCTCGGCCGCTGTCCCCGGGGCACCCCAGGGGGAGCAGGTGCCGTCCCCCGCCCACTCCCCTGGAACCCCGGTGACCAGGAGCTTCCACAAGCAAGGCCCAGGTCGGCGGGTTCCGGGACTGAATCTCCAGGCCGAGTGGCTGGGCTGCCCCTCCCGGGTCCCCGCCCGCCCAGAAGACTGGCCGTCATGCCCACAGTTGCCTCCGGACACCATCCTAGCACAGCAGCAGCCTGGCCCAGGGACACAGCAGCAAGTCCCGGAGCCACCGCAGCGCCGGACATCTCCTGGGCCCGTGCCGGCCAGTGTCACCGGGTCCGGTTGCTGCTGTCCATGCTGACGTTTGTCCCGACGGCAGGTGGGTTCGTTCAGGATGAAAATAAAAGGGGCAGGATTGTGCCCGGCTCCCCCTAGACCAGAGTTGACACCCCCAGGACCCACCCACTCGCATCCACCGGTAGTTGCGGGAAACCGAGGCGCACTGACTCCAGTAAGTTCTTGATTTACGTATGGGCCGGCTCGCTGCGACCCCCGGGCCTCTCTTAAGCAGAGTCACCTTCGCTTCGGGAAACTGCAGGTGTTCACCGGAGTTTTCCCCTGCCACGCCGCACCCCTACACCCGCACCGTCAGCCCCTACTCAGCAGCAAGCACCTCTTGTCACTAGGGAAGCTGATCTCCGTCTTTCTCTTCTCTCCGTGGCTCGCCCCCTGGGTCTTTCTTGTCCCTTTTTGAATGTCGGGCCTGTGGTCGGCCAGCCATGGCCGTCACCTGCCGTTGAGGCTCAGTCCCAAAGGATTTCATTTTCGTCCCAGTACGGGCTGCGTTCGCTGTTAAACTTTGTCTAGGACGTGAGTCACGCGAGGCTTACGTGCTGGGTGCTGTAGACTCTCATACTTGAGTATTATTCAACTTTATTGAGATAGACTTGCTCGGGGATGGGGCAGTCCTTAAAGGTTTGTTTCTCCGCTTTCTTGGGAGCAGGGCACAGGGTTTTCCGGCCGGGTTGGGCCCACCCTAGAGGCAGCCCCTCGGTGTCGGGACTTCTGTGCTCTCGGGCCTTTCCTGCACACTGGCCCGGACTCCTGAGCGCTGACCTGCTTCCTCCGTTCAGACGTTGTGTGCCGCGGCCCTGTAGGGTCCCCGCGCGTGCACTCACTGCTGGCCTGCCGTGCCGGGTCTTTACTCTCTGGCCCTGCCCAGGTGGCTGCTGCGCGTGGACGCGGCCTCCCCAGGTTTCTGCAGGGCTTCACCGTGGCTCACAGGAGAGTGCCAAGGTCTGCCCTGAGTGTTGCTTCCAGCACCGAGTTCTGGAAAGTCTCTCGCAGTAAAAGAGGGATATTTGCAGAGCTGACCTCATTTGTCTGTCTCTCCCGCAGGACCGTTCTAAGCCACTTTCGGTCCTGCGCCTGAGAAAGCCGTTTTATTTTTTTCCACATATTTTTAAGTTGTTTAAGGCAAGAGAGTAAATTTGGTTCCTATTACTCAATCACAATTATAAGTGAAATCAGGTGTTGGCCTATTTCAGGCAACCAGATGACAAAATAAAGCATACATGTTATAAACAGAAAGCGAAGGCCAAAAATTTTATGGAAACGAGTCCAGAGTTAAGAAAAATAGAGGTTGTATAAAATTTTTAACAAGCGTTCATGATCGCTGAAATAGATTTGCTTTATAAAACAAAAGCTTAGCGGAGTCTTACTCTCAGCATTATCAGAAAGTCGAAGTGGTCATTAAACTCGGCCCCCGGAGAGCACGGCAGGAGCACGGGGGAGGCGGCTGTGGAGGTTGGCGTGTGGCCTTGGGCCTGCCCAGGCACCGTCCCCACCCTGCTCCCCGCAGGCACTTTGAACTTCCCGCCACCCGAGTCATGGGGGGCGGGAGGGGGGCAGCCCTTGGGCACAGCCATGGAGGCCCCCAACCCCGAAGTAGCGGATCTGACAAGTGCAGAGTTACCGCGCATGCCTGGCCCACAGCCGCACCCACAGACCCCGCCGCACCCACGGCTGCTGGAGGACCCTGAGGACCGCCAGCTGTGACCTTGGGGACTCCTGAGCACTGCGGGGCGGGGACTCCTGAGCACTTCGGGGCGGTCTGAGCAGCTCCACAGCAGCCCCAGCCCCACCGCGACCACCACCTTCCCGCCGCAGCCCTGCTGGCCAGCACCTCGGGGAGCCGCCCCCCAGGGTGTGGGAGTGAAGCATCTGGCCAGGAGCAGGGGGAGCTGCACGGCCGGAGGGGCCCCGCGCCCCCGGGAATGAGGGAAAGGAAGATTGCTTCTTTAGGCGCTGCTTCCCGTTGGGTGGGTGCCCGTCCTGCCGCGCCCAGACGGCTCCGGAGACCAGAGCCACTGGGGGGCATTGCCCGCTCTCGGGGGAGACGCCTCCGGGAGCTCTGGGAGCCGGCCGGGCAGAGCTGGTGCTGCCCACACCGTAGCCCCCGCGCGTTCCCGGGTGGGTGGGGGCCGAGGCACCTGTCCCAGCCGGGAGCCCGAGGACAGAAGCCACCGGCGCTGCCCCTCACGCCTTGCCCAGTTGGTTCCGCTTCTCCCCGCTCTGTTCTTTTCCCATTACTGGGATCACGGAGCTGGAACATCTGCTGTGGCGACGTTTCTCAGGGCCTGTAATTTCAGGGGTGATGCAGCGTGCAGAGCCCGCGTGCACTTCCAGCTCTGGCGTGCACACCGAGAGGACTCCCTCTCCTGTAGATTGTCTTTGTACTTTGGTCACTGTTTCTCTTGAGGTGCAGAAGCTTCTTAGTTTGAGATAGTCCCATTGATTTATCTCTGTTTTCACTTGCTTGGCCAGTGGTGTGTCAGCTTTGAAGATACCTTTGGCTTCAATGTCGTGGAGGGTTTTGCCGACCTTGTCTTCAATGTACCTTAGGGATTCTGGTCTGATGTTGAGGACTTTAATCCATTTTGATCTGACTTTTGTACATGGTGATAGATGGAGGTCTAAGCCCATTTTCTTGCATGTAGCTGTCCAGTTTTGCCAGCACAATTTGTTAAAAATTATTTCCTTGCTCCACTTCACATTTCTTGCTCCCTTATCAAAGATTAGATGATCATATATTTGGGGGTGTGTGTCAGAATATTCAACCCTGTTCCATTGGTCTGCCGCTCTGCCTTTGTTCCAGTACCATGCTGTTTTAATGACTATCGCTTTGTAGTAGAGTTTGAAGTTGGGGAGGTTGATTCCTCCCATTTTCTTTTTCCCAAGAATTGCTTTAGCTATTCGTGGGAGCTTATTGTTCCATATGAATTTCAGAAGCACTTGTTCCATTTCTTTGAAGAGTATCAAAAGTATCCTTATAGGGATCGCATTGCATTTGTACAGTGCTTTGGGGAGAATTGCCATTTTGACAATATTCTTCCAATCCATGAGCAGGGGATGTCTTTCCATTTCCTCGTGTCCTCTTTTATTTCCTGAAGTAGCGTTTTGTAGTTTTCATTATATAAGTCCTTTACCTCCTTAGTTAAGCTGATTCCGAGGTACTTGATTTTTTGAGGCACAATTGTGAACGGGATTGCTTTTATCATGTCGCTTTCTTCTCTCTCATTTTTTGCATATAGGAAAGCCATGGACTTTTGGGTATTGATTTTATAGCCTGCAACTTTACTATACCAGTCTGTTGTTTCTAGGAGTTTCTTGGTAGAGGTTTTAGGGTTCTCTGAGTATAGTATCATATCATCTGCGAATAGTGAGAGCTTGATTTCTTCCTTTCCTACCTGAATGCTCTTAATACCTTTTTCTTGCCTAATCGCTATTGCAAATACTTCCAGTACTATATTGAACAGAAGTGGAGAGAGTGGGCATCCTTGTCTCATTCCTGTTCTTAGAGGGAAGGCTCTTAGTTTTTCCCCATTGAGGATGATGCTTGCCGTTGGCTTCTGATAAACGGCTTTGACTCTATTGAGGAAAGTCCCTTCTATACCCATTTTGGCGAGTTTTCATCATAAACGGATGCTAAATCTTGTCAAATGCTTTCTCTGCATCTATTGATATGTTATCACCATTTCTTTAGTTTAATTTTAGTTTGTTTTTAATTTTATTTGGGGGCCACACCTGGTGCAGGGCTGACTCCTGGCTCTGTGCTCAGAATCCTGCCTGGTGCAGTTAGGGACCGTCTGGCGTGCCAGGGATCGACCTGGAGTCAGCCACACCCAAGGAGACCCCATTCTGTTTATCTTGTGCAGAATATTAACACAAAAAATTCTGTCCATGTATTATTTCTCTGCATAAATTCCTGAAATGAAGTAAAAGGAAGTTTTGTTATCACTGCTAATGATATTACCGGTATTTTAAGACCTCTTAATATATGGCAAAAGTGACGTGTGCCATTCTACAGATAGTCACTTCACTGGTTATGGAGCTTTTACCCGTGGATTTAATTTGATCTGCGAGTCCGTTACACCAGAGTGATGGCTACCTTGTAGCTCGACTTTGGTGCTCGTTTGTGTGGCCGGCATGGCCAGCGTCTCTGTGGAGGGAACATGTGCACTGGTTAGCATTATACGGAGTTGGGCACGCCTCACGGGTACCCGTGAACATCAGCTGTGCATTAAAGGACTGATGAGCAAGTACGCTGAGCTGTCACCCCCGCCCCCCGCAGCTGCACACGGACACTGCCCGGGTCTCTGCCTGCCCTGTGGGCATGTGCCCGGGTCTGCCCTGTAGGTATATGCCCGGCCCTCTCTCTGCCCTCTGGGTATATGCTCAGGTCTCTACTTGCCCTGTGATATACACCCGGGTCCCTGCACTATGGGTATGTGCCCGGGTCTCTGCCCTATAGGTTTATGCCCGTGTCTCTGCCTGCCCTGTGGGTATATGCCCGGGTCTGCCCTATGGGTACAGTGCCCCGAGGTCCCTGTTTCCTGTGGGTTTCATACTCCCGAGCTCCTACAGCTACACGTGCCAGTTCCTGAAATAATCACCCCCTGCTCCACCAGCTCATCAGTCCCTCTGTGCAGACCCTGAGTGATGCGGTTTGTAAGCTCGGGCGTGTTTGTGTCAGATTCACACTGTGCCCGGCTGCTCCGTCCAGACCTGTCACCTGGCTGCGGGCGGCTGTTCGGGAGAGGGTCAAGGACAGGGAACTGCATCCACACCGCGTCTCACCTGTCTCACAGACACCTGCCCGATGGAAGTGCTTTCTGGGAATCATTTGACTCATTTTTCAAGTATATTGGGTGGAATTTGGTTATCTTGAAACTGTATTTCCAGAAATACTAATTATATTAAAACATTTAAAGTGTAGTTTTTTTTTAAGTAAATTCAAACAAGGACTGTAACTGCATCGGAAAATAAAATGTCTTCTTATTAAATTTAAATAATTCATCCAGTTATATAAATTATGCTTTTTTGGTAATCATCTTATACCAGTTTCCATGGTGATAGGTGAAATTATAGGCATCCAACCCCTTTATAGCACCAACAGATCAGTTTCACAGATGATGGCTGTCCAACAGTAGTCAAGCCCACCCCTTCCTTCCGAGGGTGTCGTGGTCCTGCCCGGACCCCTCTAGAGGCCAGTGACACCTGGGCCCCTCACAGCCCACCAGCTGGAGTCCCGAGCCCTGTGGGGTCAGGGTCGGCTTCCAAACCAAAGTGGAATCTGACAAATAAGCAGAGAGGGTTGCCCGGAGCCTCGTTCCCGGCCAGGGAAAACACGTTCCTTCCCGCTGAATGTCATCCTGGTGCTATCGTGATGTTTGGGCAGATTGTGGTTGGCCATAACATTGTGTTTATCTCTTACCACATTTCTTTATTCTCCACCTACTGTATAGTGAATTAAAAAGAGTGAAAAAGAAAAGTGTGAAACTTTAGTAAAAAACGGAAAATAAAAAAACCTCATATAGGTCTTCAGTGTATTTTTTTGAGAGAAGAGGCGACCATTTGTACAAATATTTTCATTCAGGAAAATGCCACAGAAGGAACGGTTCTATTCATAGCTTAGAGGACTTCTGTAAGGCAAGAAGTTGGAAGTTAATTTTCGCTCCTGTTTCATCTCTTCTTGTCTGATTCCGGTTACTTTTTCTTCTCATTAGTTTCCTTACCGGTACAAAGATCTATAAAGTTCTCTCCTTTTGACAGGGGACATTAGAGAGGCAGAACGGAGGCCCCTTCTAGTTATGGAAAGTTGTGGAAAGATTGTAACAGCGCACTAGCCTGATGAAAACATTCGAGTGTAGTTGTTTGTTTGGGTGAATCGTGACCAAGGAATGGGATCAGAGATCTGGCAAGTGAAAAGAGTCACACGTTGCCCATGGTCTTTCAGTTTTTAGTTTAGTTGCTTGTTTTGTTTTTGAATTTAAAGAAGTAGCCTTGACTGCAAGTGGAAAAGTATTCTACACATCCCAAGACTATCTCAGAACACTTGACTATAATGACGGCTCTGGGCATGGTTGTACATTGGTAAGTTTGGAACCCAAAGAGATTGGCCAAGAGAGTAGAAGTTTACGTTTCTGGGGAACATTTTAACTACAAGAAAATAAGAGTAAGATAGATTGCCTAAGAATTAAAGTCTCATAAGATCACTGTCAACAAAAGTTTGAAGTCTCTGAAGGCACTGGCCTTGGATAATTTACAAAACAACCCGGCAGCTATAAAAATGTGCGCCTTCGTAGCCACTTAATGAAGCGGTTTATAGTGGAAAGCCCCACGGTACTATCTTTTCCAGTAATTTGCTCCCTTTTATTATCAGTGATTTGGGTGAATTTATTGAAAGCACATTTTCACATTGGTAGATGGAACATGCCTATGCGAGACGTCAAAGGTTATTTGGTGTGATTCATTGGCTATCTAAAAGATATTAAAGATGTGATTATCTTTCCCAAGCTGTTTTTCACCCAATCGACATTTTATGATAATTACGAGCTCTATGGGGAAAAAAAAAAAAACAAGCTGCCAAACTTTTCTTAAATCTTCCAATCACTTTAGTCTTAACCCTCTCAACTGTGTTTCGAGGAGGGGGCTGGGTGCCTGACCCATAATTCTTTTCACTGACTTTCCCATTTCTGTCATGTTATATATGCTTCTGACCTGTTTTCAGCGGACCCCGTAATTTAGTCCATTACCGCTCTGTGTAAATCTCAGCCACAGCTATTTCCCAAGGTGGTTTTGGTTGACGGGCGGTTGGTGTCGGTGTCCAGCGGAGCCCTTGCAAACCAGACGGCCGGTGCGGTTCAGACTGTAACCTTGTTAGAGCGTTGGTCAGGCTGCACTTCGCAGTTATTTAATTAGTTTCCCAATAATATTTGCGTATGACTTTGAGGTGACCACGAGTTCTTCCTTTCATCATGGTTCAGTGAAGGAGAGTTGCTTGATCGTATCAGAGTTGATACGAATCCACGCTCTTTTTTTAAATATTAAGTTATCTTTAGTTGGTCATTTGAATAACCAATAGACTCTCTTGAGCATGACTGACTGTGATGATGCCATGAACTTAAATGTGAGAGTTGTTAATATGTTAGGCTCTCTACCATCAGGATTTTTAAGGATATAAGAACACTGTCTTTATGATGCTAATGACCTTTTGTTCTGGGAGATAGGTATAAGGTGAATTGTAACATAAAAATTACATGAGAAAGAGAAAATGGGATTGCTAGTAAGAGAACCATCAGTTCTTTGAGTTCAGGGAAGAATTCAAAAGGGGTAATAGTTTAAGGAGTTTGTCTTTTAACGGGAAGGGAAAATAAAGGCATTATTGTAAATGGACAAATAAAAGTTGACAGGTGACATTAAATGTATGTATTTTTCCCTTCAGGTTTATTGAAGCAAACTTCATGACCAGTAAAGTTCATCCATTGTTGTCCTTTGATTTTGATGGGTTTTGCAGTTTTACAACTTTCACCTAAATTAAGATTAAAATACATTTTATTGTCCCTTCAAAATGCCTTTATTCCCTTACATAGACAGTTTGTATGTGTATTTTTCAGAGCTATCAAGTGAAACTTTTGAGTATCACTTGTATCACTTGTAGTCCCATTGATCTTCGATTTGCTCAAGCGGGCGCCAGTGACGTCTCCATTTGTCTCTGTCTCGAGCTAGTGTAGCCCAATGATACCTGCTCGCGCCAGGAACAGAAAGAGCCTCAAATCATTCATTATTTTTGAGTAGAAATTTTTATTTCACTTTTCTAAAATTGAATTATTTTATCCCACATATTCTACGAAAGGATTTTTTTCCCTACTCAGCCTCATTTGGATTATTTATGACAGTTTTAGTAGCTTAATTTATGAAAGAATGTTATATAAATTGATATGCTATCTTTAAGCTTAAACAGGTATTTCCATTAGCATATAAAATGATATGACTAAACACTGGTATGTGTACACAACCTTGTTTTGTGATTTTACAAGTTCTCAGCCTAACAAATGGCAACTTCGCTTTGTGATTTTATGAAGTCACAGCCTGACAAATGGTGGTTTTTAGAAGGAAAGGGTTTTAGGGTGACATGGAGGAGAAAGATAAATATTTAATACGTACAGTATACTTAGTTGAAACATAGCTATATAGCTCTATTCAATACATTATCATAATCAGATAAATTCTCACATGACTTGAATGCGCTGATGTCCCTTGTCCTTCGGAGCAAGTAAGATCAAGGCCGACTCTCGGCCTTTCCTCGTTCTTCTCCACTGATCTGCCTCTATAGAAACTGAGTTTGTGATGTAACATTTTTAATTATAAAAAAAAAAGTTCCAAAAGACAACTTTTGTATATCATGTCTAGCGGCAGAAAGTTTCCTCCGATTTTGTTGCAGAAAGTTTCTTTCCCTGCATTTGGGGATTATTCTATAGGACACAATCCTAGGTTTGTAAGTTTTCTCCTCTGTAGTTCTGCTGATCGCCCTGAGTCTGCAGAGGCCCCGGCTGTCTGGCTACGTCAGCAGCACTGACTCTTCCTTCCGGGCTCTGGACTAGGTGTTTCCTTTCGTGCCTTTCCAGTCTCCTTGATCGCACCGTGTCATTTTCAATATTCAGCTCTTTCATCTTATTTAAACTGGTTCATTTTTTATTAGAACTTATTCCAAATTTGCAGTCTGCTGTTGTGTGGAGCCGCCCTCAGCAGTGCTAGGGGCCACTCCTGACTCTGTGCTCAGGGTCACTCCTGGTGGTACTCAGGGGACGGTTGGTGCTGGGGATTAAACCCACACCTCCCACTTGCAAAGCATCCTTTCAGCCAGTGGAGCTACTCGCGTGTCCAACTCAAACTCTTGGTGCTCTTCTGATGGAGATTATAAATATCCCCAATAGCTCTTTGCTATATGCATTGGCACAGCTTGGCTCATATACGTACGCTCTCTTACAACTTCACTGAATTGGGTTTCCATAATAGTGTTTGGCAACCACTTATAAAATTTTCAAAGTATTAAGTTTTCATCTTCATTTCCAAGGGATTCTGGTGAGCAGGAGTGAGGCCTTGTTCTGATCCCCTCTGAGTGGAAGTTTAGCCGGTTTACTCTGTGTCATAGGAACTGTGGCTTGCCGTAGATAGTCATTATTCTGTTGATGTACGTTCCTTTGATGTCCAGGTTCTAGCGTTTTCATCATAATGGTAGTTTACATTTTGTCAATTGCTTTTTCTGCATCTCTTGAGATAAATTTTGAAGCTCCGTCGGGTGACATACCACAGTCCTGTTTTATAAGCTGTCTTCTTGATAAACTTGATTTTTATGACTTTTTTCTTTCTCATGCTAGCCATGTACTAATGGATACTTTGTGGTTAACACTGATGGTCGTTGCTAACGGCAGTGGAGCTTTTCCTGTTGCTGGCGGTACATTATCTCCTTTTTCCTTTGGGCTCTGTTCAGGGCCCTGTGGCCTGGATCTTTGGAATCATAGTCAGGTATAAAATAGTGTTTTCATTGAGGTAGGGTCTGAAACAAGAGTGTCATGTCAGTGTGTTTTAGAAGGACATGCGGCCACACCGCTTCCAGCACCAGAGTCTCGCTGTGGCTCCACCAGGCAGTGGGACCCGTCCACGCCTGCCCTCCACCTCCGTGGACGTTGTCTCAGCCACGGCTGAGCGCACCCGTCTGCCGTTCTCTCCCCTCTGCTGCTGGCTCTGCACTGGTGCTGTCGAAGCCAGCCTGGCTCTTCCCCTCCCGCCGCGCTGTCCAGCTCCCCCTCCCGTGCCTTCACACTTTGGTGACCAGGTTCATGTGGACAGTGCGTGTGTCTGCATGGATCAGCATCTTCGTGTCCTGTGAGGCATATCTGGGGATGGAATTGCGGGAACATTTTCTCCTTTTTGGGTTGACTGAGGTAACATGGTGACAGTCGCGCTCAGGATCACGTGTTGATGTACAGAGTTCCTGCAGGCCACCGCCACACACGTGCCCGGCACCATCGCTGCTTGGACCCGCACCCACCCTGAATGGGAGTTTCTTTCCTCCACGGCCTAGCCGGCATCTGCTGTTTCTGGCCGCTGGTGCTCAGAGGCGGGGGGTGATATGTCCTTGCAGTTCCTGACGAGCACTGGTGATGCACAGTTTCCTACGCCTTCATCATCTGCCTTTCTTCCTTGGCGAGAGCTTGTTCAGCTTTTAACCCTTATGTTTTCTTTCTTTTTTAAAAAAATTGGTTCAGCAGGGTGGCTTGTAATTTGAGGAAGTTCCATTCACAGTGCAGGTTTTCCTAGTTTGATACCAGCCAGTTTGATCATTCTTGCTTTTGCTTGCCAGTAAATTTGAATCCGTTGGGCCCCAGCGAAGCTGACGCTGTCCCAGAAGGCCTTGCCTGTCGCCTCCGGGAACACCAGGGTTTCATCCCTGATGTCCGAGTATGTGGTCATCTGGGGTCACTTTTCTACGTGGTCCACTTTGATTCTTTGCACGTGGCTATCAGTTTTCTCAGCACCATTGGTTGAAGAGAATTTCCTTCTTCCCTTTCGGGATCTGTACTAACAATGTGCTTACTTTATACTGATTAGTTCCGAGTATTGCGTGTCTTTTTCTCAGTCAGGAAAATGCCTCTATCTTACTTATTTCCCTTCAGACTTCTGAAGCTTCATCAGCTACTACCCGTGTTTCTCAAGACTGCTAGAACACATTTTATGTTTGGTTTCTACAGTTTATATAATCTTTCAGACCGTATTCATACATTTCCACTCAACAGAAGCCAAATACTGAGCTTTGATTTTCAGTACCGCATTTCTTATTTCCATGTTGCTTTTTCCAGGTGTATCTACCAGTGAGTTTGGTGTCATCCCCTATCTCCTAGCTGTACAATGATGCTTTGTGTCTGGTCAGTCGAAGATCTGACGCTTTCTAAGGTCTGATTCTATACACCTGCCTTCTCATCTTCAGGGGAGCCTCTCCCCAGCAGAGTGTGTGTGTGTGTGTGTGTGTGTGTGTGTGTGTGTGTGTGTGTGTGTGTGTGTGTGTGTTCGCAGCTACCCCAGGCTGCCGAGGCGTCACTGCCTTCCCGGAGAGCGTCTCTCTGCAGTTGGCTTCCTCTGGTCCTTCTGCCCCGTGCTTTGGTCTGTTATCAAGGATAACCCGTTAGAACCGAAACGCCAATATTTGTTACCTGTCTTTCTCGAAGAATAGTGATTCCATTCAAATTTTGCTTTGCCTTAGAGATTTGTGCTTAATCATTTTTGCCTGCTAACTCGCCAGCTCAGTAATATTTAACAAGGTGTTTTGCGTTCCCCATTTCCAATACTCCTGTTTTATTCGTGATATATTTCGTCCTTTAACCAGAAAAGTTCAAATTTAATCATTCTCATCTAGTCCCCTTTAAAAACTACTGTGCTGTGAGCAACCTTTAAATAATTAAAAGCACAATATAGCCTTATTAAAAATAAAAACACTTGAACCAGTGGCTGAGCGAGACGATGGCGTTTCCAAGCCATCACTCTCTGTTGCTGCCAGGCTAGGTGTTCACTGCTGTGTTAAGTGATCTGTGTTGAAAATGAACAGCTTCCGGAAAGGTCCCATGGGATGAGCACTGGCCTGGTGCAGCTGACCCCACTAATGCAGGAATGGTTGACGAACAAACGGAAATAAGTTGGTCATCACCATGGTGAGGTGCTTTGGAGAAAGATTAAGATGGGAGAGTTTTAAGGGCATGTTTGCACTGGGCTTTGAGAGGTACTGAGTTCCAAATGTCTGTTTTTCTGTTATTGAGCAATAGTGTGATATTTGAGGTAGTAATATTTGTAGCATTACCCAATCATTTTTCCCCTCCATGGCTGTATTTATTCATTGTAAAATCATCTATGGGTCATTGGTCAGTTTTCCATAAACTGTAGCTTGAGTCGGCTTAATTATTCAGCTAAAGCAGTTGAAACACCATCAAGTCAGTCACACTTTCATCACACTGTGGGCTGAGTCGAATACCCATGCTTCTGTTTTCCTAAGATGATATTTGTGTTTTGTCTTTGAATTTTTATTTAAATTTTATTTGTGAGGTTGAGGTCTGGCTTCTCATGGGGAGAGGTCCAGTGGGAGTTGCTCCTGGCAGGACTGAGGGCCAGTATGAACCCCAGCCTACAGTGCTCAGTCCGTGGGATGGGAGGGCTGAATCCTGGCCTCCCAAATGCAATGTTTGTGTCCAGCCCTTTGAACAATCTTTCTGACCCCGATTAAGTTTAAATAATAATAATACTCTATTCATCATTTTCTCCACAAGGGTGACCTTTTTCTTATGAATCCCTTTTCATAATTATTTATAATATACATAATATTTTATATTGTATAGTTAAATAAAATAGCGAGGATAGTTTTAACTAACTTTGTATGTATTTAGTTTATACTACAGACATAATTAAATATGAATGCGCATTTTTAATCCTTCCCATGATATTCTCTTGGCTGACACGTCAGAGCCCTTTGCTGACACACGCAATACCCTGGTGTTGAATGTTTAAAATGTTTTGTATTTCCCACTTTCATAAGGAACATTGCCTATATATCATAATGTTATTTTTGCTATTTTGTATTATTTCAGCCCCGTACTTTTATACATACTTCTTTATTAAGTTTAAGGTTTTTGTTTCCTAGACAACCAAAAGCGTGACATCCAAAGTGATCTCATTTCAGCATGCATCCTTCAGTTACTTATATTTCATATCATGGGTCACAAGTAATCTTCAGCCAGTTAACATTTAAGACAGGCGTCCATTCCTTTTAACCAGGGCAGTGATGGTGTGCCACGTACGCACTCTTGGGACCCACACACGCCTCCTCTCACTGCCCTTGTCACCTTGCTTTGTATGCTTGTGTACACATATGTATGTATCAGATGTACACGTCATACATGCCGATTTTCTGACGCAATACAAATAGTAAGCACTACGTTCCCCAGACCGAGTTCTTACCTGAAAGATCCCCGTCCACAACAAATTAAAGGACCCTGTTGTGGAGCTGGGCGGGCGGTACCGTGGGCCTGGCTCTTTCCGAGCCGTGGCTGACCTGAGTTAGGTCCCGGAAGCCCACGGATTTCCCCGCTCCTGGTGGGGACAGACCCTGAGTGCACAGCCAAGTGTAGCCCAAAAACAAACAAATTATTATTAAGTGGTTTTCCAAGCCTGACTTTAACTGCATTTGAGCTATATTACAGCCCAAAGTTTAAAAGCAGTTTATATGATAGGCATCAAAAATTGAAACCTAACTGTCGTCCCATTGTTCATCAATTTGCTCGAGCGAGCGCTAGTAACGTCTCCATCGTGAGACTTCTTGTTACTGTTTTTGGCATATTGAATATGACACGGGGAGCTTGCCAGGTTCTGCTGTGTGGGCAGGATACTTTTGGTAGCTTGCCGGGTTCTTCGAGAGGGGTGGAGGAATCGAACCCAGGTCGGCCGCATGCAAGGTCAACGCCCTACCCGCTGTGCTGTCACTCCAGTCCTCCATATAAATAAATTTTAAAACTTATCTTTAACTTTCATTGACCTGAAATCTTCTGACAACATTTTTGGTAGCGTCTTTGTTGAGTTATATTAGAGCTAACTACATAGTATTTTCTGGTGATAAAGTCTTAGCAATAGGAAGCATATTGTACTGTCATAAAAAAAATGAAATTTGGGGGACCAAGAAATGGCACAGCAGGAAGACGCTTTCCTTGCATGTGGCCACCCAGGTTCAGAGCCCCCCTGGGCCCAGCAGCATCAGCAGCAGTGACCCCCCAACACAGAGAAAGCCCCTCGTGGTTTGTAGGAGCCAAAAAAAAAAAACCAGAAATGGTTTTAATCAGAAACAGAGCATCAGAGTGTTTGTGGGAAAGTAGTTCACCAGTTAGGTGACTAAAAAAAAAAAAGTTAACGTTTTCCTTTCTTTCTTCTTCTTTCTGAAAGAATGATCTCCTATGCCTTGGTCATTCGCTTCAGAAGCATATTCGAAAGCTACTGTGGTGGTGAAATAAGTTTTCTGTATTGAGCTTAAGCAAAGGAAATATTAGAACTGATAGGCCTTTCAAAAGCTATTTCATACAAGTGGTTGAGGCAGATGACTCTTCTATTTACATCCAGGATTGTGATGTTCTTTGGAACCCAGCAGGATGTGCGTTATCCAAATCAAGAGCCTCTATGGAAATAGATGCAAACTGTCCTACAGTCTTCACGCTGCTCTGATTCCCGGTCTCGGCCTCCTTTCCGTCAAAGACCTATTTAAATGTGGGGAATAACTTATTTGCTTACATTTTCCCATGCCTG
The DNA here is from genome assembly GCF_027595985.1 of Sorex araneus. NCBI lineage: Eukaryota > Metazoa > Chordata > Mammalia > Eulipotyphla > Soricidae > Sorex > Sorex araneus. Next base: position 65,794,461 of record NC_073311.1, read on the forward strand.
CGAGAAATATGTCTATTTGGGCTAAATCAGTCTGCTAGTATAGCATATAGTTTCATTTTATTCACTTTAAGAAGTTTATTGATATTATTGGGCTTGTGGGTAACTACTTTAAGTAGATTTAATCTGAGTTTATCTTTTCTAGGTCCTTGGTTCTCTTTCCAAACAGTATTTAATGTGTTGGCCCATGGATGAGTGAAATGTCTGAGACACATTTTATATTGACACTTACTAAATTTATTTTGTGTGTTTCGAGTCATGTTAAATGGAGGCATAAATCAGCACGAGCTTTAAGACAGGCCTGCCGGGTCCCTTGATCTCGGTCAATGTTTGCACTTTATGAAAGGTGAAAGAAGATGTTTGTTGAGTTTGCATTACAGCACATTTGCTACACACACAAGATGTGAAACGATGTGAAATTTGTGGACCTGTGATAAGTAGAGAACTGTGTACCTGAACACGTTTGCTTATGTTAGAAGTTAATAGACAAAAACTTTCCATGTGTGATTGTGATTAAATCTGTTTACAATATCTCTTATGACTCAGATTCCAGGAAAGATTTTTTTTACAGGAATCAAGTAAAAACCACAGAACCTCTATATTTATATTTGAGTGTGCATCAAACATTTTTCACTTGGAAGAATTTCTTCCGAAGTGGGCAAAAGCAACCTATTTCTGAGTGCCTTTTGTTTCCTGGTCAATCTTAAAAGAACTGTCCCAATGCTTCTCCATGAAGCACCCACTCTGTAAGAATAATGCCACTCCATAGTATTTCATTTATTGCTTCTGTTTTTTAAAGTTAAAACATTTCAATATAATTTTAAGAAGCACCAGTAGATGTTTTTAGTCAGTTTACTGCTCTTGGATAGTACTTTTCATAATGACTTAAAATACTTGCAAATTCTGTTGAAAGTCGCTCTGTTTAGAAATTATAAATACTTCTAGAGGAAGTCTTAATATTGAATGATGTCACGGCTTTCAGCTGAGTTATGTCACAAAGGTCCCCGGAGCCTCCTTCCTTGGATTGTGCAGCTAGGACAGTGCGAAGGGACAAACAGTTCTTTTTGTTTTTGTTGTGAGGCCATCGCTGGGATTGCTGAGAGCTTCCTCCTGGCTCTGAAGTCAGGGGTCACTCCTGGTGGTGCCCTGCCCACCTACTGTCTCTCCAACCCTGGGACCGACTGCTCTTGTATCATGAAAATCCAAACTTTTTTTGTGGGGGGGGGTGTTGGAACTTTTGGGTAATTGAGAGCTTCCCCATTGAAGCAGAAGGTCGGAGTCCTAGAGGCCAACCGAGATACTTTTTGTTGCATGTTTGTTTACGGACCTAGAAGTGATGGGACCCTAGGGTGCCAGCCAGCAAACCCGGCTCCCAGATGCAGAGGACGAGCCCTTGGAGCTCACAGCCCCGGATTTACTTTGTATTTTATTATAAATAAAAAGGGATCGAGCCATGCCTTCTCTTTATACTTTAATTCCTTCCCTATTATGATTAAATAACTGAACCTTTTACCCATAGGAGAAAGGAACACCCCGTCTGATCAGTTCTCAGACACTGAATGAAACCAAACCCAGTGCTTCTTATACTGCAGTCTGTTAGCTGTCAAAAGAGCTCTAGTCATTTTTCTTTTGCGATAATGATAATAGTAATAGTGGAAAAGGAGCAGGGAGACTACTTTATAACTGCTAAGATATGACTAATGATTAAACCTGAAAATATTTCACACAGTAGCGCATAGGAGAATTTTGAACGCAGACACCACTGGCGGACGTTTAAAATGGTACAGTAGGTACAGAGAACAGCTTGGTAGTTCCTTCATAAGTTTAATGCAGCATTATTAGATTGCCAAGGTACATACTCAGAAGAATCAAAAACAGGGACCCAAATATTTGTGCCCCACTGTTGATGGCATATTTTCATGATTGCTGGAAGGTGGTGATGTCAGAGCATCTGGCAGGCTCAGCCAGGACACAGGTAAGGCGCTGCTTGCCCGTGGTTGTCCTGGTTTGATCGCTGTCATTGCGGGTTGTTCCCTAACTAGGAGTGATCCCCGAGCACCACCACAGGCACCCTGCCAAAGCACCCATCACAGATAAAGGTGGTCCAGAGATATGGTGGGATTATTATTCAGCTGTAGGGAATGATGTCCAGAAATGTAGTGCAACATGGTAAACCTTGGAAATATTATGTTTAATTAACCAGACAAAAAGAAACCAAATGAGAGAGAGAGAAAGAGAGAGAGGAGAGAGAGAGAGGAGAGAGAAAGGAGAGAGAGAGAGAGAGAGAGAGAGAGAGAGAGAGAATGAGAATGACCCACATATGTAAAGTCTCTAGGCCAGGTGATTTAAACATATTTTCTACTTAAGCTCTTTAGGTCTGAGGGGAAGAATAGTTGCTGATGTACTTGCTGAAGAAAGTGTGCTTATACAATAGTTCTTTCAGTCAAATGTAAGAAAGTGTGTCTATGCTTTACAGAGGAGAGTCACACCCCGAAGGCAGCGCCCTTAGAAGCAACGTCTGGTGATCAAGGCAACATGCGTGTTTCCTGGATAAGTGGTACAAGAAGAGACAGTCATTTAGAAATTAACCACAAAGTCAACCCTTATCTAATCATTATAATTATAGAGCACTTCCTGTAGTTTGGTATTAAACCAAAGCCTTTCCCCCATCTGAGCCAGCCCGTCACCAGGATAGCCCTGTGAGGTCGGTGCTGATGTTGGTTCTTACGATGAAAAGGCTCATCACAGATTGAAGAAGTCGACAGTGGCTTCCTTTCTCCCAATCCATGCTGACACGGGTCGTTTTGTTCCTCTGCGGAGTGCCCGCCCCTCTCTGGTCACACTGTGGCATCTCACTGTTGTTTGGATTTGCATCTCTCCGATGCTTGGCAATAGAATTTTCTCAAATGCCTTTCGGCATTTTAATTTTCTTCTTTAAGAAAGTTCCTGTTCATCTCCCCTCTCCTTGTGGGGTTGGATGTTTTTCTCTTGTGAAGTTCTTGGGCTGGAGCGATGGCACAGCGGGGAGGGCGTTTGCCTTGCACGTGGCCGACCCCGGTTCGATTCCTCCGTCCCTGTCAGAGAGCCCGGCAAGCTACCGAGAGTATCCCGCCCGCACAGCAGAGCCTGGCAGGCTCCCCGTGGTGTATTCAATATGCCAAAAACAATAACAAGTCTCACAATGGAGACGTTACTGGTGCCCAATTGAGCAAATTGACGAACGACGAGATGACCGTACCCAGTGCAGTGCTACAGAAGAAAGGGTCACGGGGGGAGGGAGAGGTAATAGACCTGGGCCTGGGAATCCCCAGCGAACACTGACACTCTGCACCTGTGCAGAGTTTTCTTGTGTTTTTCTGTTTTAATACAAGTGGACAGGAAAAGCTTCCTAAAAGGTGGTAGAATATCCCAAAATGACAGAATCACAGCTGCAGAAAGGAAGCCTGAGGAAACAAATACCTTTAAGTAGAGACCTTCCCACTCTAGAAGACTATGACCCAATAATTCTGGAAAAGAGAAAGAATAGAATAATAGCAGCAGCAAGAGAAATAACATTTTGAAAGAGGATGGTAAAAGGAACAACAGATTAAGGTCGCTGGATTCCAAGTCACAACAGGGCGAACATTCCCCTGGTTATTTGTGACCGTAACTCACTCTCGAAGACACTCTCCTTCTCGGGCACTTGCTTTCTGTTTGCGGGTCCGAGTCAAGATAGGGCCTACGCTCGATCTTCGGAAGCAGCGACTTCCACTCCGAGTCATTTTTCCTAAAGTCGTAACTGAAGAGGCTCACGGAGATTCACGCCTTGAATCCAAGATGCTTACAAAGTGAAATATCGCACATGTAGATGTGGGTAAATAAGATAATAGTAAATTATAAATTGTGCCATCGAATAAAGCAGATGCCTCGTGACATTTGTCCGTGGGTGTCGGGCCTGGAGAGGTAGCCCAGCAGGTGCCTCGGTGTCTGCCTGGCCAGTCTCCAGCCTCAGCACCCCGTAGTGACCCTGCGTAAGCTCTGAGCACTGCAAGGGGTGACCCCCCCAAAAAAAGAAATAATAGAACTGCAGCTGTGGGACTCAGGATTCTGGGATCTCTCTGGATGTGGCTCGGGGGTGGGTAACATGCGGATATGTGGCTGCCAGCGTCTCTGGCACTGAGCTTTGACGTGTCACTTACATGAAGTGTTCAGCCTGACAGTTGTATGCACAGCTGTATGCTTGCCCGGATGCTAGTGATCGTCTCTGGGTGCTGGAAACGCGGGTGATTTTCACTCCTCCTTTTCTCTCTCGGTTTTGGGGCCACACTCAGCGGTGCTCTGGCCGCCTCCCGGCTCAGCGGGCAGGGCTCATACGTGGTGCCGGGCGTCATTCACGCTTCTTTAGGTTTCTCTCATGAGCCTATGTTAGAAAACGTCTGTTTTACTGAACGGTTTGTTTCTTTTCGGCTGTTCGCTTTCCCAATGAAGCGTGTTTAGTTTCATACCTGTACTTACCCCGTGCCGTTTGGCACGTTTCGGAATCATCCCTCCTAATATCAAGCAGCCTTTGTTCAGGAAATGATGTTAATATGGTTTCAGAAAGAAAGCAAACGCTGGCAGAGATGAGTCAGATTCTTTAAAATTCGAATGGCCGTGGGCTCGTACCTGACGTTCTACTTGGGATAAGAACTTTGTTTCTGGACAAAAACCAGGTGATGCTGCGGCTGCTTTTATCTATGTACGTAGCTTCACGGTTATCTGTATGTTTGCGAACATTGCTGAGGTGACGGAGAAACCGGCAAGGCTCCTGAATACTGATTCTCGGGGACTCTGGAAAGGGGGAGACTTGAACGTGCTTCAGTGTGAGGCTTTCATGTGCCGGTGATGTATGGAAAAGCCCTCCTAACTACCTCGGTGCATTCAGTCTTCAAAATAGTAAATTTTTGTCTGGATGAGAAAAGTAACTAATCCATAGTTATATCTTCTCAAGTAGATAATTTTATTCAGGAGACATTTTATACATGATGATTTTTATATGGTCATTTTTGGTTTGCTCTTGCAGAAAAGCTCAAAAAGCGTCTCCTGGTAGTATGCTGTCAATTTTCAAATTATATCCAGGAATTCTCTAAAATGCATTGTCATCTTGGCTGATGGGCCCTCTTTGAGTAGTTCTTGTTGGGCTGCTACAGAAATGTGGCCTTCTTTAAATTCCTCAATAATTTCCATTAGTCTGAAACATGACAGTTTTTCTTAATGAGAAATCATTTTCAAAGTATTCTGGCTCTGGAAATTCTTTCTGTGTTTTAATTCTAATAATTTTATTCTGTTTATATTAAAATTACTCCATCCCAAGGGCGCCATAGGATTTGTTTAGTCTTCTATAAAAATTACATTTTTTTCCTTTGTAAGTCTGATTAGTGGAAGGTATGTTATCTTTCCTGAGTTTCACATGCGGTTATTTTAAATAGGATTAGGTATTATTTATGAATCTCTGACATTCCTTGTGCATGAAAATAAAATTAAGTTCTCATACATCATACAATATCAATTATTAAGGAAAAATTACATATTCTTGGGATTTCTTTTTAGATAAATAAATGTGAAAGGTATTAAAATAGGAATAAGAGGTTTTCTTAATAGACATAACTATTTGATAATTTTGGCCACCATTTGGTCATAAAAACAAAATAGTTTTATGTCATGAGAACTTTAAAAAACAAATTTGTATCAGTTTTAGGTCATTGGGTGTCAGGTTAAGTTCGTTTTTAGAGGTGGCTTCTGTGGAATGACATTCTAAATGTGAGGATCTAATTTGCTTTACTAACTGATTGAAAAATCAAGGTATGTAGGAATATGATTTATTTATTTATTTTTTTTTTGCTTTTTGGGTCACACCCGGTGATGCACAGGGGTCACTCCTGGACCTGCACTCAGGAATTACTCCTGGCAGTGCTCGGGGACCATATGGGATGCTGGGAATCGAACCCAGGTTGGCCGTGTGCAAGGCAAATGCCCTCCCCGCTGTGCCATCACTCCAGCCCCCAGAATATGATTTCTTAGTGTTTTTTTTCCCCCATTAAACACTGCTCCAGAACAAGCGCCTAGCTCGGCTAGACTAAAGACAGTGAGGCCATAAATTCATTTTGTTCTTTGAAAGCTCCAGTCAGACCCCCAAGTACCTAATCCGCAATGACTGGCTCTGGGTGCATCCGCTCCAAAGTAGCATTCTGGAATACAAATTAACATATTAATAATTAATTGTTATATTAATGCAAATTAATATTATATTAGCTGTGATATTCCTTGGACAGTTTTCATAATTCTTGATTTATGGATTGTTTGAACCCATGCTAAGATCTTGGAATAAGAACGGCAATAAAGCACTCAGTGTATTCATACTTAACGACACAGACCAACCCTGGTAGCTGGCGTTCAACAAGCATCAGTTCTTTCTTTTGTTGCAGGCTAATAACTATTTTAGAGAATAATTTTTTTAAATTTAATTGGAAGAAAATAAATTTAAGCATTTTCTTATTCTCGTATACTTTGTTGAGTTTGAAGGGTCTAAAATAATCTATCACTGTCATCACTGTCATCCCGTTGCTCATCGATTTGTTCAAGCGGGCACCAGTAACGTCTCTCATTGAGAGACTTATTGTGACTGTTTTTGGCATATCCAATATGCACGGGGAGCTTGCCAGGCTCTGCCTCTCGGGCTCCATACTCTCAGTAGCTTGCCGGGCTCTCCGAGAGGGGCGGAGGAATCGAACTCGGGTCAGCCGCGTGAAAGGCGAACGCCCTACCGCTGTGCTATCGCTCCAGCCCTTATTATTATAAAATAATCTATATCTTGACTAATTGCAAAATGGAGGGTTCCGTGGGTCGGGGCACTCAGCTCTCAGCGAAGCTCCTATTGTTTCCATGGCGATCACGTGTCCTGCAGGGCAGGCGAGCTTAAACAACTATGTTTGTGGATTATCTGCCTGAGTCATAATAATGGTCCGGTTATCTCTTCTTGCAGCATCAGAGGCTTCTTGAAATGCTGGACAAAGAGAAGGAACTCTTGAAGGACAAAATAAAGGAAGCTTTGCTTCAGCAGTCTCGGGAGCAGAAGGTGACTCTCGCGGGTTCCTGGGCATGGGAAGGACGTGTCCTGGTGGCACAGACAACACACTCAGTGTCCATCCACATGTCTTATCATTCACAGGAAATATTAGAAAAATGTTTGGAAGAAGAAAGGCAGAGAAACAAAGAAGCATTAGTATCTGCTGCAAAGGTATGTGTGTCTCTCTTAATGGGTTTCTGTATACGAAAGTGGAATTTCAAAAGTTTATTATTAGTCTAGTCATTCTTTTATATATTGACGTCATAAGATTAATTTTAATCTCTTATGTTCTTGTTAAATTTTCCTACTGGATTATAATGACATTAAACTATTTTATAGAGATGATTAAGTGAAAGATATGTTGGAACACTTATTATTCATTTGGTATTTCATATGCATTTTTCAAGTTGTGCATGTAATTATTTGCCTACCAAGATAGATTTTTTTTTTTTTTTGGTTTTTGAGTCACATCCAGCAATGCTCAGGGGTTACTCCTGGCTCTACACTCAGGAATAACTCCTGGCTGTGCTTAAGGGACCATATGGGATGCCGGGGATCGAACCCGGGTCGGGCGCACGCAAGGCAAATGCCCTACCCACTGTGCTATCACTCCAGCCCCAAGATAGAAGATTTTTAAAGTCAGCTCTGAACTAACAGATTTAAGTGTATATGCTCTATGTGTATTTATGGATACATGTATATTTAATGTTACACTAACTTTTGAACTAAATTTAGTGAATAAATATTTCAAGTCTCCTATGTACACATCATTACTAAGCCATACAAGTTTAATGGTTGCTGTGGATAGTTTTTATCTTATTATTTAAAAATTTACAATTAGATGGAGCTGAGTGATAGTACAGCAGGTAAGGTGTTTGCCTTGTTATCTTATTATTTAAAAATTTACAATTAGATGGAGCTGAGTGATAGTACAGCAGGTAAGGTGTTTGCCTTGTTATCTTATTATTTAAAAATTTACAATTAGATGGAGCTGAGTGATAGTACAGCAGGTAAGGTGTTTGTCTTGCTTGTACCCACCTGGTACAATTCCCAGCACCACCAGGAGTGACCCCTGAGAGGAAAACCGTCACCTGTCACCTCTCCAGGGTCAGAGGTGCCCGGTGATGGGCTTCCATTACATCAGAGCATGGTGGATTTCTTGAGAATTCTTGTGTTTGAGCTGCAGCTAATGTCAGTATAATTTTTTTTCACTGTATCACTGTCATCCCATTGTTCATCGATTTGCTCGAGTGGGCCCAGTAACGTCTCCATTCGTCCTAGCCCTGAGATTTTAGCAGCCTCTCTTTACTCGTCCTTCCCAATGGTGCCGCATTGGAGGCTCTTTCAGGGTCAGGGGAATGAGACCCATCATTGTTACTGGTTTTGGCATATGAATATGCCATGGGGAGCTTCCCAGGCTCTGCCGTGTGGGATGGATACTCTCGGTAGTTTGCCAGGTTCTCCGAGTGGGAGAAGTAGACAATAAGAGGTGGCACGGCCGTGAATGTGGCCATGCTTCCGGGAGCTTTGTTTTATAGTCTCTGGATCTTGGCCATTGATGGGATTATACGGCGCCGAGGAAGACAATTTTACTGAATAACCAAGGTTATGCGGACTTTATGGTCTGCCAAAGTAAGACCAGCACCTTAAAAGCAAGCAAACAGAAAAGACAGTTTCTGTTGCCAGTGATAAAGTTTGAGTTTTAAAAGTCAGAATCTTGAATTTTCATACCTGCTTATACTTAAGACATTTCCGACAGGGCTGATGGTGATACCAGCAAACTTGTCCCTTTTGTTGATGACATGATGAAATGTGGCACCATCAGCAGGAGATGCGGAACTTGGTGACTCAGTGTCTTCTAATTAAAAGTGATTTTTTAAAAAAATTTTATTTTTTGCAATAGAAGCAACTTCATTAAATGTTTATGTTCTGTAGAAGCATCTTTTCTTTGGGGAAATAAAATTCTATGGGTACCATTGATTCTTTGTTCATTTTCAGCTGTTGTTTTTAAATTCATGCATTTAAGTTTGGATGTTTCCCCCGAATAGCGATTTTAAGTTTTGATTCTCCTTAAAATGTCTGTAAGGAGTTTGCACATAGTGGCCTGACTTGCTCACAGCTGACTCCAGCATTTGAATTGCCTCTGGAGTGGCCCCGAGCACAGAGCAAGGGGCGGCCCCTGACACGAGGCTGTGCCCCCCCAAAGCAAACATGTGAGTTATGCATAAAAGATATACTTGTGCCAGGAAGGACTATAATGTGCCAAATTTCATTGACATGATTTGTTTTTTAATTAAATATATATTATCTACCTTAATAATACCTTTATACGTTTTGAAGAAATATGTAATTGTACCCTGCTGATTACCTATAAATATCTATTAAGTCTATCTTGGTTTGTCATCGACGGCCTTGGTTTCCTTGGTAACGTTCTGTCTGGATAATCTGTTCGTTCCCGCAAGTGGGGCGTCACTGTTTCCTTCTCCCACTGTGTTGGTGTCAGTATTTGAACAAAAGAATTTTTTAAGTGAAGTAAATGCAACTTTTAAGTTAAGTGAAATTTGCTTAAGGAAAGTGTCTGTGGGAGGGAGGGAGGGAGGGAGGGAGAGAGACAGAGACAGAGAATTACTCAGGAAAAGACAAACTTCTCTAGGGGGAAATGCTGGAAATACGCATTTCAGGGTGAGACGGGCGCCAGTTTCAAGGTGGAGGATGAGCCAGAACAATCATATTCCTTACTACACCGGAGCATAAACAAACCTCGAGACATAAGGTTTTGAGAACTACTACTTTTAGCTAAGGCTTGGTTTCTTTCCATTGAGGACCACAGAAATATTTGTATATTTCACTCTTGAGAAATGGTTAAATATGCAGAAAATAGTAATGCCAGAACCGTGCCTCTTCCGGAAGCCGTGTTTCAGGTCTTTGAGTTTTGCCCAAGCCTGTACCATTCGAGGAATTACTGTGCATTTTCCCAAAATATTTTTGTCTTATCCATCATTTCTTTTGAAGCTTGAGAAAGAAGCAGTGAAGGATGCAGTTTTAAAGGCCATTGAGGAAGAGCGGAAAAACTTAGAAAAACTGCACGCTGAGGAACGGGAGCTGTGGAAGACGGAGCACGCGAGGGACCAGGAGGACGTCTCGCTGGCCATCCAGAAGGCCGTGCGGGAGCAGCGGGAGATCAGCCAGGTGGGTCCCTCTCTCCCCGGCTCCCAGTGAGCCTCCTTACGTGCCTCGCTTGACATAGTGAACTTGGTGGCTTGTTAGGATGTTTTGCTGCTTCTGTGAGTGTTTTAAACAAATATCAATATCAACGTACTCTCACTTTCTGGGGTTGGAAACTAACACGGTTTTATATTTTTGCGCTATTTGCTGGAGCGATAGCACAGCAGGTAGGGCGTTTGCCTTGCCCTCGGCTGACTCGAGTTCGATTCCTCCGTCCTTCTCGGAGAGCCCAGCAGGTTACCGAGAGTATCTTGCCTGAATGGCGGAGCCTGGCAAGCTCCCCGTGGCGTATCCGATATGCCAAAAACAGTAACAAGTCTCACAATGGAGACGTTACTGGTGCCCGCTCGAGCAAATCGATGAACAACAGGATGACAGTGCTACAGTGATTCGCAATTTTATGTCGAATTACTAGGATTATATTACGCTTCCTCGCAATTACTATTTATACACATATATACACACAAAATTACAAGATAGGATATAAGTAGATATCTAGTTTTATCGTGTAACTTTTATATGATCAAAATATAGCCCATACTGCCATTGTTGACTCAGCTATGCCTTGTGACAGAGGTTTGTGTGTGACCTTCTCCCGGCTGTTGTGTGTGTGCCGCTCAGGAGAGCCCAGGTTCTCTCCTGAACATGTGTCTCTCTTTCCCTTCACACTTCTCCAAGTAAATTTCTTTAAACAAAAGTATTTTACCTCACTTAAAAAAAAAAAACAACCTGCCTTATTATAAATGTAGCTAAAAAACCTTTAAGAATAGATTCTCTCAGGAGTCCTTGACTAACCTGCAGGGAGGCCTACCAAGGTTTCCAAACCTCCTCCTCAGATATTGCACGTGTCACGCCAGACTTTTGGAGGGACATCCAGGACAAGTTTACCGTCTTCCTGTGGACGCCAGGCTGCAGGCGACACCTCTCCCCGTGTGCCCTCCATGGACAGTCCCGTCATTCCGTCACAGCCTCCGCACCATTCAAGTACTTACCAGCTCACAGCTTCACAGCGCCTCCCGACAAACACGGGGACGTATCCACCCGTGCCCAGGGCTCACTCTCGGCTTCTTGCTCACGGACCTGGAAGTGCTCTGGGGACCGTATGTGCTGGGGATCGAGCCAAGGTTGGCTGCATCTAGGGCAAGTGCCTGCCCCCCACGCTTCCCCTCCAGCCCCTGTCACCCACTTCCTAGAACACGTTCTTGGTCCTTCACCACCGGGAGCCAGTGTGTCATGCAGTTTACTCTAGACTCGAGCACGCCTCCTCCATCAGTCAGACACTCGGTGATGACGACCGGGGCCTCACCTTGAGGTCACCGAGGCGGAGGGAAACCTGCTGGCTTCTCTGTGTCTCTGTAATGCAGTCGTCACACAGTGGTCGGCAGATGTAATGTGGTTTCTCCACCCGTGTCTGCCGTGATGACAGATCATCTCGGCCAAGTGTGGAAAGGACATTAGCAAGTGCCGTGATAAATACCAAAATTCCTCAAGAAATGCTGGATCAGTTAGAATATACAAAATACATATTGTATTCTAAAAGAAGTGAAGAAAAAAAAGCTATAAACATGGAAATAACATTAGTGACTGCAGATACTGCAGAAATACAAAGAATCGCGGGACTGTGGACATCTATACACCAAACACACCAGACAGTCTGTAAGACACAAACAGATTTTCAGACTCCCAGTAGCCAGAACAAGTAACCACAAGTCCAGAAGTCGAAACAGTGACCGAAACAGGAGTCTTGCAGAAATAAAAAGTCCAGGATCAGACAGCTTTCACCAGTAAATTTGTCCTATTTTTATTGATAACAGTCGTTTGTAAGATTAAGTTTCAGGTATACAGCAGTATGCTTTGACATCTGTAATTACTATGTCTTGATCATTGCCGAAAGTCTACTTACTGTGTACCGCAAATAGATTTTTTATCTGTTTTGAATTAAAGGAATTTGGAAAGAAATTTGTAATTAATAGCATTTTCACTGGCCACAGAAAGTCACCAAGTCACACTAGAAATGAGGAAATGAGGGAGGAGAGGAGAGTAAATACTGTAATATACTTACACAATTAAGATTGCTCCCGGATTTCTCTGGCATTGCTTGAGAAAACTGTGTCAACTGGGACAAAACATATCTATGTGGTATATATGTCTCAGAGCTTGTTTGAGAGATATTTGTTTGACCTTGGTCAGAAGTCATTGGTTGCAGATTTATATACATTTTTCACAGATATGAGGAAGAAAAATTGTGAATCTGGCTTATTTGATTCAATATTAAATTCTTTACCTGTTTAAAATCTTTTTATAAAAAGAAAGTGCATTCATTATTGACACCAGAGTGGATAAAAAGAAGAAAATCATTAATTTTGCTGTTTTAGCAAAGTACTGGGAAAAGATGCTCATGCTTACAGATATTTAAACTATGTCTGACGTTGGAATCTCTTCATAATAGTTTATAACCACAGCCCCTGTAATTCGGGGTTATGTTTTCCCCCAAAGCCACAGACATCACAATCAGTGGTAAAATTTTCTTTAAGAAATTCAGGGTTGCCACCTGACCCCGTTTTTTTTGAAAAGGAAATAACGTTTCTATTTCAGTTCAGCAGACCAGATAGTTTCACAGCACTGAAATAATTTTTCCATGTTTATTTAGTTTTGATTCATTACTTTGCTTTAGGTTTTTTATTTATGATATTTTGATAGTAACCTAGTTCATCATGAGTAAAATCAGAATCACATTTTTAATTGTCAAAAGTATTGTATCTAGGGACACGAGTTAATATATATTAATTATATATATATACATATGAGTTAATTATATATACATATATATATATATATATATATATATCTACTTGGCCACTTGTCTCTTAAATGTTTTTCTCCCTTTTTCTCCATTGCTATGTCAACGAGAGAACCTTCTACCAAGTTCTCTGGTCCATAGGAATGGAATTCTCGAGCTTCTCCCTCTCCCAGCCCCATTGTCGTAGCTTTTAAATGACTGAAGGTTTCCCATTTTGCCTCTCAAATTACCCTTAACCATGTCCACCTTCCTTCTCCACGGTGAGACTTGTTACTGTTTTTGGCATATCGAATACGCCAGGCTCTGTCACGCGGGCGGGATACTCTCGGTAGCTTGCCGGGCTCTCCGAGCAAATCGACGAGCACTGGGCCGACAGTGCTACGGTGCTATATATAATTCCAACAGGAGCCCGAAAGAGCCAGGCTGCTGCGAAGAGTCCAGAGTCCCTGCAAGAAGGAGGAGTGTGTCTCCCGCGGCCCGCACGGGCACTCGTCCCCCCCACTTCCTAGCCTGCTGCTGCTTTTCCACTGGGCTCTACTTTCCAGGGTGTGTCTGATCCAGTGGTGCAGACACAGAAAGTTTCACAACACTGTAGCGTCCCGTTTGAAAGACATGAAATTCCGGGGCTGGAGAGATAACACAGCGGGGAGGGCGTTTGCCTTGCACGCGGCCAACCCAGGTTAGATTCCCAGCATCCCATATGGTCCCCTGAGCACCTCCAGGGGTAATTCCTGAGTGCAGAGCCAGGAGTAACCCCTGAGCATTGCCGGGTGTGACCCAAAAAAGCAAAAAAAAAAAAAAAAAAAGACATGAAATTCACAGGGCTTGAGTAAAATGGATAAGAGGAACTTACTCATAAATACCTGAGAAATGAGTAGATGATCCCACAAAAATGCTATTAGCAATTTCACATCAGCCAATTGCACAGCTGAGCGCAACAAAAAAATTGCGAAGAGAAATACAAACACAGAACCAACTCGGGAAGAACGAACAGGTCTATATCTGTAGAAGAAACTGGCTACAGTTTTGAAGTAGCCATATGCCTTTAAAAAACTGAATTACTTGCCATTGCCTGGAATTCATCGTTCTTCCTCCACATCCATAAATCCAATCTCAGGAGGGCGGTAAAACAGACAAGACTAAATCTCTTCAAAATGCAGCTCTTCAAAATTGTTCTCTGGGGGGGAAACTAAGTAGAGGGTCTCTAGATGGGGGTCCGCCAAGCCCAGGAAAGGTTTAATGCTAATGAAGTGGCTAGGGAGGCGGGGCGGCGGAGTGGAAGGGTTTGGGTTGTTTTTTTTTAAGGCGTCTTTTTAGGGGGTTATTAAGAACCTTGCCATTCCCGTCCCAGCATCCCACAGTGCTCACAGCCAGACATGAAGTGGGAAGGTTTCCGGAGGAAGCTGGGAAGCCCGAGACAAAAGACCAAAGATGTTGCGAAGAGAAGCTGCCGAGGAAGCAGCGCCCCTGACCAGCTGTGCCATCACGGTCAGCGCACTGGCTTCAGCGTGGACAGACCTGCAGAGCGGGGGTCCGCGGAGACGGAGAGGGCTCGGGGTCTTGTGAGCACCGAAGAACTCTGGACATAGGATATTGATATGTGAAACTGGAAGACGCTCCAGTTTCTCACATTGAGAGAATTTTAATGGGGAGAATTACGCCAAGGATCCTTTGGAAGATGACGTTATGCAAGTCTTCCAGAGACCGAGTGCAAAGCTCTGAGACGAGGGAAACGGGGAGTGGGGAGAACAGGACACGGCATGACCGTTTCATGAGAGTCATTAGTCAGGCTCTTGAGTATAAAAATAGTGAAAGTGAAGAATCCGGTTCATGATCATTAGCGGCGGTGCTGACGTTACTGTAGGTGCGAGTCTCCCGCGCTCGAGAGCCGACACCTTTCTAGATGAAGGAGCGTGGATTCCGGGTTAGACCTGTTATTCTCCCAAGAAATAATATTCTATTTCTGCCACACCCAGTGGTGCTCAAAGGTTCCTCCTGGCTCTCGATTCAGAATTACTCCTGGTGGGCTCAGGGGACCCTTATGGCTGCCAGGGTCAAACCCGGGTTGGCGGTGTGCAAGGCAAACACCCTACCTGCTGTACTATCATTCCAGACCCTAATATTTTTTTTATTAAAAACTACTATTTTAGTAATAATTGTATTTCTCAATAAGAAATCATTGGGAAACTGGGAATAAAAAATATATACAATTATTGGAGGGAAAGTCTAATCAAATGGTAAGGAATCAGAATGGGATCAGCCCCTGTCAGGACTAACTCTCCAAGAGAGACGAGGGCAGCCAGAAGCCAAGGGGCCTCGGGACAGACGGCTGCCTGACACTGACCCAGGACAGACAGACGGCTGCCTGACACTGACCCAGGACAGACAGACGGCTGCCTGACGCTGACCAGGACAGACGGACGGCTGCCTGACGCTGACCAGGACAGATGGACGGCTGCCTGATGCTGACCCAGGACAGATGTACGGCTGCCTGATGCTGACCCAGGACAGATGTACGGCTGCCTGATGCTGACCCAGGACAGACAGATGGCTGCCTGATGCTGACCCAGGACAGACGGATGACTGCCTGATGCTGACCCAGGACAGACGGACGACTGCCTGATGCGACCCAGGACAGACGGACGGCTGCCTGACTACAGCGCCATGATGGGAATGCTCAGATTTGGAAAATGATTTCATGGATTGACCGGGAATCCAAAATGTTAAGAGAATGCCGGTGTTAAGTGTGGAGAGAGCGTGAGCCAAGACGCTTTTATAGAGAATTACTTTATTCTGTGTCTGTGCTGTTCCGTGTATGTTGCCGACGGGCTGGGGCTATACCTTGGTGGTAGAACATTAGATCATAATATGTGGTCTGGCCCCAGATCATGGTATAACCCTGGCGCCCGGGAATATATATATATATATATGTATATATATATATACATATATATATGTGTGTATATACACACACACACACACACACTGCTGGTATTTTTACAAAAGTTATCACAATCACATATCACAAAATTCTTTTCTAAATAAAGAATCAAATTAGGGACCAGCCTGCTAGTACGGCAGGCAGGGCGCTTGTATCACACGCAGCCAACCCGGGTTCCATCTCCTGCACCCCATATAGTCCCCTGAGCCCGCTAGGAGGGACCCCCAAGCACCACCAGCATGACCCCAAAAACAAACAACATGCAGAATAAAGTTAAATGTCATTTTCCATCAAATAGTCAAGCAGGCTAAAACCCAGTGGAATTAAATATAATAAAAGACACAAGAAAATAACCATTCTCTTGGGCTACCACTGGGAAAAATAAATATGTTATCAAATGCTCTAAGAGAGTTCATATCTTTTGTTTTCAGGGCTCATGTATTTTAGCCAGAATTATTCAGTTTCTTGAATTCTTTAGGATACCTAACATGTACCACAAAAAATATATATATATGTGTGTATGCTTTATTACTGTGTATGAAAACAAGTAAACCATGGATGGCGATGTACAACTACATACCTACATGATACAATATAAAATTATACTATGAAAGAATATAAAATAAATCCAAATAATATAAATCTTACCGAGAGTATCAAGCCCACGAGGCAGAGGCTGGCAAGCTCCCCGTGCGTGTTGGCTATGCCAAAAACAGTAACAATAAGACTCTCAGTGAGAGACGTTACTGGTGCCCGCTCGAACAAATCGATGAGCAACGGGAGGACAGTGACAGAGATGAAAGAGGATATAACACTAAGAACAAGTAGGGGCCAGAGAGACAGTACAGAGTAAGGTGTGCCGCCAGCTCTGCTTCTCGCTGGCCCCACGTATGTCCCTGAGTACCACCAAGAATGCTCCCTGAGCACTGAGGAATAAGCCCCGAGCACAGACGTAGGAAGGAGTAAGCCCTCAGTACCTCCAGGTGTGGTCCAAACCAGACCCCCCCCCCCAGCACACAGAATAAAAATAAATTTTGACTGAATAATGCCAATGATAAAGTAATAAGTATAGTTTAAATTACATTCTCTTTATACAAGACTATATATATTATTTCGTGTTCCTATTTTTCTCTAATTTCAATTTTCCATAGTAAATATATTCAGGATATAAAACTCTTAATATTGTTTCGCATTTTCTGGGTTACAAATATATTCAGATTAATTGAAAAGGCCTCCTGAGAAATGTCAAGGCATTTTCTAGTAATAAAATAAAGGGGAGAACGTATGTAGAGGAAATGAAGGAAATTTGTTTTGTGGTATTCACTCCTGAACATGAAATACTGCACTCAAAAATGTTACTGTTTTTTTTTTTTCAGAAATAAAATTCTTTTTCAAAATTTTAGCTTGCTTGCTTTTTCTCTGAAATCTCCTAGGTACTTAATTACTATTTCAGTGAAATGGGGAGTACCACTTTTCTCCCTAGATTTCTCGTTTCCAAATATTAGCATTCAGGGTAGAACTTCTGCCTCCTATTCATAGTGTCCAGGCCCGCAACATCTCAGCCTGGCAGAAGGACCAAGCTAAGCTGTAAATCTTACCTCCCAGACCACACTTGATTATTGTATGATGGGAAAATTAAACGTGAATAAAACAGCTAGAGCATGAGGGTGTTCTTGGAAGAATAAACACGCGCTGGAAGCCTTCTGTGGACAGGAAAGCAATCAATCTTGCAGACATCAGACCAGACGCCCTCCCGGCCCCGGGCCCCGGCAGGCACTCCCTGCACCAAACGGCTTATTCCATTACTTTTCCTTTTCATTCAGTTTAGAAAAGCGAAGTCCGTGGAATCTCGGATTCCCAAAGGCTTGGCAAGTTCTTATTCCTGTTTAAAAAGATGTGCTTTGAGCGGCCTGAGTCCAAGGCCGCAAGGGAGCTTGAGCTGCTGTGAAGTGGACCTGGGGCTCCCCCACTGACTCTCCCCCTTCTCCAAACAGGAAACGGTGAAGGCGGCAATAATGGAAGAACAGAAACGGAGCGAAAAGGCCGTGGAGGAGGCCGTGAGGAGGACGAGAGACGAACTGATAGAGTATATCAAGGAACAGAAAAGAGTGAGTCTCCCCCGGGCTCTCCCGAGCCTTGACCCCCACCCAGCCCCACGCAGGGTCTCTGGGGGTCTAATGGAGGAATCCTCTGGGTGCATTTTCATGCTGTGATGATATGATCAGTCGCTAATAATAATTATTACACAATAATTATTAAATAATTTTAATATTTAACAAATTACAATTCCCGCATGGCAGAGCCTGGCAAGCTCTCCATGGCGTATTCGATCAGCCAAAAACAGTAACAGGTCTCATAATGGAGGCGTTACTGGTGCCCACTTGAGCAAATTGATGAGCAACGGGATGACAGTGACAGTGACATAATTATTATTAAACAAGACAGGACACATTTCATATTTAGTAAATTACAATTCCCACACGGCAGAGCCTGGCAAGCTCCCCATGGCGTATTCGATATGCCAAAAACAGTAACAGGTCTCACAATGGAGACATTACTGGTGCCTGCTTGAGCAAATCGATGAACAATGGGACAATAGTGCTACATAGTGCTATTTAATAAATTATATAAATATTTTATATAGGTATATAAATATATGCATATAAAATAATTATATAACTATTATTAAATAATCATCATCAAACACAAGCCCAGGTGCCAACCGTAAAGCAACACTCGTAGTTTCTCAGTGGACACCTGGGAATTACATTTAGCTTCTCAGCTTCACTTCGTACTTAGGAGAAAGACAGACAGTTGGAGGTTTCATTAATTTCTCCTAATGTTTACATCAATTCACATGGACTCCATAGATTTGCTCTCCTACTAATACAGGGGTTCTAATGGCCATTAGCAGGTTAAGACTCCGGCCACCGTTCGATCGCAAAAGCTTGACCCAGGTGCTTCCAGGGCCCGGGCTGCCGTCCCAGGGCCGTCCAGAGTCACATGCCCCACACTGAGAAGGGACTGTGGTAGAGGCCATGGGCAGCGGCCGGAAACACTGGGTCAAACTCGCTTTGTGGTCTTTTCAGCAAAGGATTACTCTTCTTACGACGCCAGATGAGAAACAATTTAAGATTTATTGATACATACTGAGCAATGTACAATTATTTTATTATAAATTATACAGCAAATTTGGTAATTATGTAACACTTAGGGATTGTATAAAATATAGTCTTATAATTTTGGGTTTAAGTATATAACCATGGAACACTTAGCTCATGTGTTGTGTAACAATTATATAAAATATATGTATGAAAAAATGTGAAATGTACTATCTAAACTTAATGATAGCTACAATGGCAAAACAGAAAATAGAAGTTATCATCCTTCCCTTGGCAGGTGAGTGGGGAGGCCGGGCATGTAATCAGAGCTCACGACACCCCTGTAGTTCTATACTCTTAGTTTGAAGTCAGATTTGTTTCAGTACGAAGAAAATTCTTACCTTCAATAACTATCATTAGGTTTCGACAAAGGAGAATTTGTCAGCAGAGCAAAAATTGCTAAGTAGGCTTTCCAGACAAATTAACACTCGTAGGAGTGGGATCAAATCTTTGTGTATCATATCTCAAGGCGTTTTAAAAAAAAATAGTTTCACCCATTGGGGCTGGAGCGATAGCACAGCGGGTAGGGCGTTTGCCTTGCACGCGGCCGACCCGGGTTCTAATCCCAGCATCCCATATGGTCCCCTGAGCACCGCCAGGGGAAATTCCTGAGTGCAGAGCCAGGAGTAACCCCTGTGCATCGCCGGGTGTGACCCAAAAACAAAAACAAAAAAAAATAGTTTCACCCAGGCACGTTACTGATAGTTGCCTCACCTCCAGTGAGGAGGGCTCTGCAGGCCACAGATAGGCCTTGGGATTTTCAGGAAGTTGATATAGTCTCAGAAAACTCCAGACTCCATATGTATCTTGTGAGTTTATTTGAAACAGTCTGGTTCAAAAGTAGACCTGCTTTATGAAAGAGTAACTGTGTATTCCAATAATGTAGGAAATCAATAGTGAAAGACCCAGATGAAATAAATTCAAGATGTCTTCCAGGTCTGTCCTTTTTCACAAAATCATTTCTTAATAATATATTCCCAATCCTTATTCAAGCACTAAAGCTATATAAAATATTATATATCAAAGCAAGTCCATTCATTAGATTTTACTTTTTTTTTTTAGTGAAGCCAAAGAATTTTATTAAAATGAGTTCATTACAGTGTGAAGGGAGAGAAAAAGAGAGTTACCATATGTTCTAGAGGAAGCACCGGCTTCTCCAGGGTGGGAAAAAGCAGTGTATGGCTCTGGGAGAAAGCAATCTACAGTTTCTCCAAATTGTCTTGGCCCGGACTTCTCCGCCCACACGAGAGTGAATCTGCCGTTGTCACGGCGACAGCCTTGGACTCCTGGCGGTCCCTTCGAGTTATTTTCAGGATGTTTAAACTCTCCTGGACCCTCCTCTCTTCTGAGGGTTCACACTGCTCCGGGGGCACCCGAGTTTCTCTCTCTCCAAGGAGATTAGGACTCGCATCTCAAAGGGCTGTGGTCCCCATGCCTTCAGACTGCTCTCTCTTTATATGTTAGTGGAAATAAATCTAACATCCATCTTAGGAGAATTATGAGTAGTTCATCATCATCATCATCATCATCATCATCATCCCGTTGATTACCGAACTTCTCAAGCAGTCTCAGTAACATCTCCATTTGCCCTAGCCCTGAGATTTTAGAAGCCTCTCTTTACTCATCCTTCCCTACGATGCCGCTTTGGAGGCTCTTTCAGGGTCAGGAGAATGAGACCCAGCATTGTTACTGGTTTGGGCATATGAATACACCATGGGGAGTTTGTGAGGCTCTCCCATGTGGGCAGGAAACTCTCGGCAGCTTGCCAGGTTCTCCCAGAGGGAGAAGTAGGCTATAAGATGTCGGGAGCTTGGTTTTATAGTCTCTGGATGCTGGCCGTTGGTGGGATTACAGGGCGCTGGGGCCAGTCCCTAGGTGTGACCGCCCAGCTACTGGGAAATGGGAAATCTGGGTGGAAGAGGCCCTGTCCCGATCCAAGCAGGCTTGGAGGTCTCAGCCCCGGATCCCAAACATCTGGGTTTCTCTGCCAGTACCTTCATGCGTGAGGCTCATCCGAATGAGTGGAGAGGGGCCTTGAGCATGGCTGTGGTTAATACATACAACAAAACAGCTAGGTACTCATTAAATGTATTCTACAATTACTAACAGTTTCAATGTATTTGAAAAAAAATCTCAGGAGTTCCGACTAGCATTATTTTTCCTAATCAGAAATATGCTATTCACGTTAATGTTTGGCTTTCTTTTACCTCTGAAATTTGCAATGTGATTCTAAATTCTTATTTACTAAATTCATAGAAGCTCTTATTACTAAATTCATAGAAGATTAACACATATTAATGTAATATTAGTAGCAAGTTTATTACTCCAAGTTTGTTTGGGATTTGACTTTTATAAATAACACATTATGAAGTACTTTTAATATTTGAATTGGTCTCTAAAAATGGAAAAAGCTATACAAAAAGAAAGTGGCTCAAATGTCTGAAAGAAAAACATCAATTAATTGCTAAATAACTTTAAAACTTAAGATTCACTGTATACTTTCCAAAACTAAATTTCCGTATTTCATATTAATTTTTATGAATATCTTTGGGGTTGGCACTTCTCCACAAAAAATAGTATATATCGTATAGCTTGTAGAATAATACTCAGATGAGACTATTTTTTTCAACAAATTTATAATCTCCTTCTCCTTTCCAAAAGACTAAATTAGGTAGCTCAGATCTCCACTTCCTTTGGGAGATTGGATCTCTGTTTGCTTCAGAGTTTTTACACTTTTCCAGGACAAAAATTTTCCTTTCTTCTCTCCAGCTTTTCTAAAGTAGAGAGTCAACTTCATAGTTTCAAAATTAGACACCTCAAAAGCCCCGTAGACTGTAGTTCCTACTAGCGTGGCTTTCCAGTCAGTAAAGGAATAATCCCCTCTTGTCACAAAATTCTAGTGTTGGGTTAGTCCTGGAGTCTTAATAACCTTTCCTTCTAAGTTTATCTTGCCCTTGACTGAAATCACCGAAAGAAGACAATTTCCCCCGATCTTTTCTTTCATTTATTTATTTTAAATCTCTGTTACTTTGGTTTGTGGGCCAGTCCCACTGATGCTCAAAGCTTCCTCCTGGTTCGGTGCTCAGGGATCACCCCTCGCAGTGATGGAGGGACCATATGTGGCCCCCGGTATTTGAACCCGTCTTAGATGCTTACAAGGGAAGCATCTGACCACCTGTACTATCTCTCCAACCCATTCTCTTTTATTTTTAAAAGAATTACAGAATAAAAATCCGAAATGTTTAACTTTTCAAATAATTGCAGCTTATCCTATATTAGAAAATGCAATGGAATCAAATTATCGTGGAGAATAATACAAATTGCATTCTCTGTGAAACTGCAGCCAACAGTGTTTAATCAGCAGTTCATCCCTTTTTAAGTATTGGGATTCTGCTGAGAACTGAAATTGATGCTAATCCTAAAATTCAGTTTAGATTTGGAAACATTGTACTTTTAAGTGCTATTTCTGACTTTGTATACACTCAACAAGATTTTCACCAAACCTTAATAGCTCAAACCTTAATAAATAATTAGATCATCTTATCTAAACGTCTTGGACAGAAAAAGATATGCACATGTGTACAATTCAGAAAATCATAATTACATGTAAATTCAATCTTAAACTATTGAGTAATTTGGATACTCAGTATTTATGTCACTAGTAGTACTGTAGCACTGTCGTCCCGTTGTTCACCGATTTGCTCAAGTGGGCACCAGTAACGTCTCCATTGTGAGACTTGTTACTGTTTTATGGCATATTGAGTACACCATGGGTAGCTTGCCAGGCTCTGCCATGCGGGCGAGATACTCTTGGTAGCTTGCCGGGCTCTCCATTAGTATAAGTCATAATAACAAAAAATCAATATGTAATCATATGCAAAAAGGAGATCCTTTTAAATGATCAAGCAGAAAACTATCAAATATGTCTTATACTGGACCAGTTCCAGTGACAACACTTTCCTCCTTGTATGCTTATTGGGTTATTTTTAAAACATGTGTAAAGTGTATCTTTTAGCTCGAGATGCATTATATTGAATTTATAAATTTTGTATTAATTGAGCTTTGATCCCGTACATTACCCAATCCCAAAGTATCCATGTGAGGTGATAAAAATGTCGTTTTCCTGGAAGTAACACAGGGTATTGGCGGGGGGGCTGGGCATGTTCCCATCAAAGCCACAAGCACCAGCACTGATGCCAACGTGTGCCCCACACTGGAAGAATTGAAGTGTTTAAGAAAGAGTGAGGAGAAAGCAGAGGTTCTCTTGGCTCTCGGCGTGTTGTGGGAGGGAACGGGCGTGGATTCCCTCTGGAGGACTGTGCCGCGTGACTCGGGAGCACTGCGCTCAGAGTGCTGATGCATTTGCGCCTTCCTGGGTGGCGGGGCGTAGCGGGTGCTGTCACCGTGGCTGCCAACAGAACGGGATTGCGTAGTAGGCGTGGAGAGTCCACCGTCACCTGTTTGCTAGGGATGAAACTATAAACAAGGAAACCTAAGTTGCCTTGCACACAGTGGACCCGGGTTCGACCCCCGGCATCCCATAGGGTCCCCTGAGCCCGCCAGGAGTGATTCCTGAGTGCAGAGCCAGGAGGAGCCCCTGAGCATGCGAGAAGTGGCGAAAAAGCCAAAAAATAAATAAAATAGAAGGAAATGAGGGAGGGAGGGAAAGCCTAAGGATATTTAAAAATATACCTTCTCTGACTATGAAAATAGATAAATGCAGTGATTTGCAAGGGAAAATCATTTTGTGGAAATGGACATTGTGCCTTCGGACACCCACAGGTCATTATTAATTCCAGGCACGCGGCTGTAGCTTGCAGCCCTGCTGTCCACTCTTCCGTGCCGCCTGCTTTCGTAAATAACGTGTGCCAGAAACAGCCAGACGGTGCGTCTGCGTTTCAGTCTTTCGCACGTTTTGTGGCCCTACGGCAGGGAATAGTCAAGAGGCCCAAGAGGTCCCACATAAGCTACAATATTCGCCATCTGTCTCGTCACAGCACAGTTTGTCCACCCCTAGTCTAGTTCATCAAAACCATCGATGGGGCAATTTCCTCCCCATCAGCCCTTTAAAATATGACGGAGCTTTCTTAATATTGTCTGGGTATTTCTCATCTACATAAGAGATTATTAATACATGTTACTCATAAATTCTTCCTTAATCTCTTATCAAAGTACATATTTTGCTTTCATTATTATTATTATAAATAGACAACTGAAATTCTCGTATGTTTGCTATTCTAGAAAGGATTTTTCTTGATACCAATTGCCAAATTAAGCATTATAACATATTAGGTCTGGTCATTAGAGCCATAACTATAGACTTGAGGAAATTGTTGAGAGAGGGGGTGGAGGGAGAGAGAGAGGGAGAGAGAAGAGGGAGAGAGAAGAGGAGAGAGAAAGGAGAGAGAGAAGTGAGAGAGGAGAGAGAGAGAGAGAGAGAGAGAGAGAGAGAGAGAGAGAGAGAGAGGGAGAGAGAGAGAGACCACATCCCTGACACTTACCCTGGGAGGAAGAATTTGTGGTTTCTAACGACCTCGGGCCCTTGGCCTAGAATGAAGGCTTCAGCCATCCCACGAGTGGAGAGTGTCACACAGGAGCTAGCTGTGAGGAGGACTGCGAGTGTCAGTCAGCAACAGCTGCTCACAGCCAAGCACCGATTCCTAAAAAATAAAATCTCATCCAAATGTAATAAAAGATTATTATTTTTTCCTCCTAAGAACCAGAATTATGTCCTGTATTTTCTAAATCACCTCCAGGAAAATAATCTTCACTTTAGGGGATCCTTTTAATTTATATCTTTAGAGAAGAGTGAGGAGCAATTATCTTGACTTCAAAGGCCCTGTGGTCAGGCGCTGTGGATCTCTGAAAGAGGAACGGACTCGTCCAGTTCCGCTTGCCCCGGTCTTCTTCTCTGCCCCTAAGGTCTATTAGAAAGTCTGATTTGACCAGAACGAGCCTTTGTCAGTTTCTGGCCAGCCATGGTTCGAGACAAGCTCCTGGCTCGTGAGCCTGGTGTTTCTGACCCGTAGTGGGTAGGGTACAATACTCAAGGGCCAAGTCTGAAGACCGTGAGTAACTTTTTCTTTGATGATTGATCTTTGCTAAGTTTCTTAATTACTGGTATAAATCATAGTAATTATTTGGTTGCATCACGGCAATTACTTTATACGTGAGTGCAGAGAAGTGCTGCTCCTCCGGCAGTGCCCAGCCCGCCCCGGCCCCATCCCGACGACCCCGGCGGTGCGGAGCAGACCAATAGTTGCCCGTGCAAGAAGCGTCTCGGTCTCAACACAGCTCCTGCCCGCCGTGCCGCATCCCCACAGTGCAAACCTGTACTTTCAGGCCATCGAGATTTACCCTCGAACTTGTTCCATCACGTCCCCATTTGGGCTGCATACTAGCAAAGACATGAAATAACTCAGAAAGAGCCAGTGTACATCGTGTTGCTCAATCATTTTTTTACGAGGTCACAAATTTCCTCTTCTCTCTTAACTTTAAAGAATACAGCATTTGGATCAAAACATTTGAGTCAAAGAAAGTGAATGAAACCAACTTTTAAGTAGGTCTCATAGATTTTGTAGTTTTGGAAAAGTTTATATTGGTAGGATTTAAATATAGGTTCACTATTTTTCAAATGTCTTTTTTGAAACTTTTTTCATATGATATACAAAACCCCTAGTGTTTCTCTCACATGCAGGGGTTTGAGAGATAAGACAGGGTGTTTGCCTCGAAAGCACGGGGACTGGGTTGGACCCACAGTGGCACGTGCGCCAGGGCGTGGCGTGCTGGGACCCTGGAGACGCTGAGCACTGGGAGCCTCTGAGGGCCGGGGTGCCACTGGCGGCATGGACTCCGGGAGCAGCTGGCCAGCGGGGAGTTGGGCCCGAGCGGCTGGCCCGTAGGTCAGTCTTGAGCACACAGCCTACCCTGGTTCAGTCTCTGTCCCCACCGGGGCCCCTGAGCCCAGCCAGTGTGATTCCTGAGGAGCAAAGCCCCCCACAAAGAGAACCCAGAGTAATTTTAGGAATGAACCCCGTCCCCGATCTCCGGTTATTGCTTGGGAAGCCTACCTCAAAACATACGATCTATGTATGTATTTTTTAAATTTGTTGCTGTTCCATTTACATATATTTTATAATATTTTTGATCCTCTTAAATATTTTGCTAAATTTCACTACTGCTTCTAGAAGGATGACCTGGAAAGAACTTAACATGCGAAAACAGTCATGGGCTTTGATGAAACAAGTCTGTTGAACCACTTCCATTTCAACAGTGGATGGCCTAGGAAGATTTTGTAGATATAAACTTGATGCTTAGATTAAATCCCCGTATTCCTACACCAGGGAATATAACATAGGTTCCAATTAAAAATTATACTAAAATGTATGCATGTGCATGTAAAATCTAGAGTGGTACAGCAATTTTTATACTATATTAAAGTTTTTTTTTAGACTACTTTTTGTTGAGACCAAAAACCAGTTTCTAAAATCAATGCACGGTAAGTTTGAATACTTCCATTTGGGTCATTTAGTGCCTTAAAAATACTTACGGAGAGGCTGGAGCGATAGCACAGCGGGGAGGGCGTTTGCCTTGCACGCGGCCGACCCAGGATCGATTCCCAGCATCCCATATGGTCCCCCAAGCACCGCCAGGGGTAATTCCTGAGTGCAGAGCCAGGAGCAACCCTTGTGCATCACTGGGTGTGATCCAAAAAGAAAAGGAAAAAAAAAACACTTATGGAGGTGTGAGGCTGGGGGCAAAGAAAGAGAACAGGGGTGAGGCGCTGACTGGGAGCGTGGCTGGCTCCAGCTGCATCCCTCGGACCGAGCACGGGCGCCTGAGTGTCCGTCACAAGCAGTGTACACTTGTTTAGCAACTCAAGTTAACATATATGTATATTCTGTGGCTTAGAATCGCCTTCGTAACTGTTATTCTGATTTCACAAGCACAGAGATCAAAAATAGAAATTAAATAATTGATAATAGAATAAAGAAATCAAATAAATAAGTTAAAATAGAAATTAAAAATGGAAAGCATGGACTTTCCCGAAGTTCCGTGGAATTAGTAGCATGCTTGAGACGTCATTCTTCCCATCTGTGGCATCAAACATGTCCTATCACCAACACCAGTTGCATTTGTAGCGTTCGTGCGTGACGGTGCAGAGGGGACTGTGCTGGGCTGAAACCCAGGGCAGCGTGGCCCTTTGCTCAGCAGCGCCCGAGGGGCCGGTGCGGGGCGTTGGAGGGAGGTGGTCAGTGCCCTCAGCGAGAGGACGACCCTAATGCCAGCGCTGGGACCAGAAGGGTCCAAGGTCCTCAGTGATGCGGAGAAGCCTCCTCTGATCTTCTCCGTGGCAACAGCTCTGCCCAGTTTTTCATGTTAAACATTCGACCTGAATTCAGGTCTGATTTTTGTGAAATCTCCGTTGCTAAAAGCAAAAGGTTCTGTATTAGAAGGCGACAAAACAACTGCTGTTTGTTAAGTGCCAATTTCCGTCCAGATGAGTTTGCCAACATAGTCTCACTTCATCCCCAGAGCAACTCTGAAATGATATATGTAGTTTTGTAGACAAGGAAAATTGGTGCTTAGCAATATTGGA
Source organism: Sorex araneus (assembly GCF_027595985.1). Lineage (NCBI taxonomy): Eukaryota > Metazoa > Chordata > Mammalia > Eulipotyphla > Soricidae > Sorex > Sorex araneus. Next base: position 65,822,268 of record NC_073311.1, read on the forward strand.
TAGCTGCCTTATATTGGATGCTCGGTAAAGAGAGGCCGGAATTTTATTTGATTGCAAGCAATAAAGGGAGAGATCTGCTAATTCTTTCAATCTCAGATATCTTACTTTCACACATTATTGCTTAAAAAGATTTTTAGGATATTTGTCTCCAGCAACATTCTTTTAACGTATCTTTTACCTTTGTATAAACCATTTTTTATTATTTTTAATTGAATCACCATGAGATAGAGCATTACAAAATTCTTCATGTTTGTGTTTCAGTCCTACGGTGTTCCAACACCCATCCCTTCACCAGTGTAGTTTCCCACACCCGTGTCTCGTCCCTCCCAGCCCTGCAGGCCGCCCCTTACCCCAGCCTGCCTCTGTGGCAGGCACCTCTCTCCCTCTCTCTCTCCCTCTCTCTCTTTCTCGCTCTCTCACTTTAGGCATCATGGTTCGCAGTACAGATGCTGAAAGGCTATCAGGTATATCGCTTTACCTACTTTCAACACTGTCTTTTGTCCAGAACAATCATTTAAGACTAATATTTGTATAAGCAATTTAAATAAATTATACTTATCTAATGGTTGTTAAGTAAGGTGATTTGATCTAAAGTTAAAATTACTGAATAAATTAAATGTTATCCAGATAAAATGGAAAAGAACTGGCTAATGTACAGATGCCTCCCTCTCCTGAAAAATTGCTTCCATTTATAGATTACATACAATTAAAATTATTTTTCAATAGTTTTTTCATCTGTAATGAGTTTTTAATTTTCCTTGAAAAAGCTACTAGGTTAGGGTTTGTTTTTTTTTTTTTCATTTGGATTTGGGGCCAGACGCAGCTGTCTTTAGGACTTACTCCTGGCTCAGTGCTCAGTGGACAGGTCTCCTGGTGGGACCCAGGGAACTGAGGGGGTGCCAGGGACTGAACTGGGTCAGCCACGTGCAAGGCAGGCACGTGAACCCCTGTGCTATCTCTCCACCTCCCTAGCTTGGGTATCTTAAATATTTAAAAGTTTTAAAACGTAGTTTATATGAAAAAACAAATTAAACCTGGTATTTTCCTAATTCACGACCATGTTATGTGGTCATAAAAGATTGGCAGATTCTTAGAATGAGGTTTCTACAAACTGTGAACAACAAAATTGGTCTGTTAAATTAGAACTACCGCAGGCTTACCGGGTATCAGTGCTCAGTGAACGATAGTTTTGTTTGTTAAAACCAGCCTGGCGCTGGTAGTCTGTGTCGTGTCCATACACGGACCTTTCGTTCCTCTCTGGCTTCTCAGCACCGATGTTTAAACCCCCGCTCTTCTCCTTGGTCCCCCTAAAGTCCTTTTCTGAGTGTATCCTTGGAATTAATGCACATTTCACTGAGAGGCCAGTGCCAAGTTCCGTTAAAATTATACTTCCTCTAGGAATTTTAAAAACAGAATGAAAGTAACATTCCAGCATTATTTCAGTTTAACATGTACCCAAATGTACGAGTTTATTGCTAGCAAATTTTTTATATAGCAAATTAAGAACACTGACTCATGACCTAAACATATTATGCTTGAAAACCATCCATTTTGTTAAATTTGAAGTTACGTTGGCTTGGAGAATATTTTCCCTTTAAAGTTAGTTTTGTTCTATTTTAGAGCAGGGTTAAGCAGTATCACCCCAGCGTTTGCCCGAGACTCCTCTGGAGTGGCTTTCGGGTCGAAGTAGGATCTGGGGAGGCAAGGAGGTGAGACTGTTCACAAGAAAAGCTGAATGATTAAACAGTAATATTATAGGCTTTGCTGTAATTGGCTTTTATAAAACATTTAGAGACATAATAACTTCCTCTTATGTTCTTCAGACAATTATAAGCTTACTCCATATAGGTTTAGACTGTTTTAAACCCTTTTAAATATCTATGACATATATGTTCAGTACATTCTCTGAGTTATTTTCCAAATACATCGTTAACTATTTTACGTTCTCTCTTATCTTCCTACTTTTATAATCTCTAGCTTTCAGTAGAAAGTGATTTTTTTTTCCCTAAACGACACTTAGCTTTAAAACTTAATCAGTTTGATTTATTATATGGCTGCTTTCCATTAATATATCTCCTCAGCCTTCATTTTTTTTTCCTTTGAAAAAAATAGCAAAAATAACAATTTGGTTTGTAACTAATAGTGCCTTGGAAACAGCATGAAATAATCATTTTCTAAGAGATGCGGTATTTTTCTTCTCATATGAAAACAGAAAACTTCCCTGACATTCTGTTCAGTGCTGATTCACATGCTCTGGCCTGACCTCTCTGTGCCCCCACCCGGCTCTGGGAGCCGGGCTCGCCCTGTCCCCTGTCCGGTCCCCTCTGCTGTCCGTAACCTCCCCTCCCCCCCGCCCCCCACCTCCCCATGGCCGAGGTGAATCAGGTTCTGGTTGCATGATGACACCAATTGCCAAGCTGTTTTATTACTTTTTTTTTTGTATCAAAAAATGTGCTGAGTGGCTAATGAGCAGTGATTTTACCAGCGCTTCTTTCTCCCTGGGAGCTGATGTTCTTATTACCATAATGTTATATTCTTTTCCTAGTGGCTTTGTTTCATTCATTTGCGTCCTCCTTGGCTAGTTTCACTGAGATTCTGTGCTTAGATTCCATACTGTTTAGATGTCTTGAAGCTCTAGCATTCACGTCAGCGTACAACCCCTGGGAGCAATTTATTATCATTGCATTCCTCTTGCCAGAAATTCTAAAATAACGGAATTTGAAGGTGCTGTTGACATTTGATAGAGCACTATTTCATCTCAAAACTATTTTTTATTCCAATTATTAAATCGGAATTTAATAATTCCAGTAAAGATAAATAATAATAATAATTAATGATTCCGATAAAATTGAATCAAGTTAAGAATCATCTTAACCTTAAACAACAGCTCACTCTGATCATTGTTTGTAGCGAGAGTCGTTTTCTTGCTTTTGGGGTCCTCTGGGTGGGAGAGAGCCCCAGAGGCCGAGACCGCGCCCAGCGGCCAGAGAGGAGCGCTTCCTCCCGCTCCCCGGCCGGAGAGGAACTGCGGTCACTTCAGCCCTGTTCCCGAGGCCCTTGTGCCCCAGCCCCAGAACCTGCCCCTCCCTCCCCGGCCCGTTCCTCGTGCCCCGGCGCCGTCCCCTTCAGACGGCACATTTCCTGTGGGGGCCTCCGGGGCAGACCTGGCTGAAGTTCCTCCGTCCCGTGTGCGGGGCACAGAATCGGCATGTTTGATGCGCTCCGCCTTGCGGGGAGAGCAGTGACGAGACCTCGCCCAGGTGTGTTAAGGGTTTTCAGAAGGTGCCGGGGAAAGAAAATAGACGAGTAAAGGCCTCGATGCCCTCCCAGCACAGCCTGGCCCCAAAGCCTCTTCCGCTGCCAAATGCAGAAATCGCAGCTCGATGACCCCTCATAGAAACAAAATATGCCCCAGCCAGCGGCTCCGTGTCGTGGCCGCGGTGATCTCAGCACGGGGCATTTCCGGAAGACCCTGCTCGAGTCTCACTCCAGACTCACCGGGCACCGTCTGTCTCCATCACTGTTTGCCTCTGGGCGTGCTCGACCTGGTGGCTGGGGCAGCTGCTCATCTACCTTCATTTCTTTTTTTTTTTTTTTTTTTTTGCTTTTTGGGTCACACCTGGCGATGCACAGGGGTTACTCCTGGCTCTGCACTCAGGAATTACTCCTGGCCGTGCTCAGGGGACCATATGGGATGCTGGGATTTGAACCCGGGTTGGCCGCGTGCAAGGCAAACGCCCCACCCGCTGTGCTATCTCTCCAGCCCCATCATCTACCTTCATTTCATTCGACTTCTTCATACTTGTTTTTTAGTAGTCAGATACTACTCAGATCCTAACAGCACTCAATAGTGAACTAAACACTGCTTTTCATTTTTTTTTTCTTTTTAGGTCACACCTGGCGATGCACAGGGGTTACTCCTGGCTCTGCACTCAGGAATTACTCCTGGCGGTGCTCAGGGGACCATATGGGATGCTGGGAATCGAACCTGGGTCGGCCGCTTGCAAGGCAAACGCCCTACCTGCTGTGCTATCACTCCAGCCCCAACACTGCTTTTCAAAGCGGAAAGAGTTTCTTGCCTCGTGCCTTGCTTCCAGACCTTGTCCATCCTAGCCAGGATTCCTCTTTCCAGCTCTTCCCCAGCTCCAGGTAACCGTATGACGGAGCTCTTGATAAGGACTCCTGCACAGTGCTCTGTTCAGGTCACAGAGACACTGGGGAGGCAGGGAGACCCCCCCGCCCCTGCTGTGCTCCAGGACACACCTCCCGTCCCCTCAGGTGTGGGGAACAAGATCCTCGGGGTGACACAGTTCCGGTCAGGCCCTAACACGCACGCTGGCTGGGCCCAGTCCTGCGAGGCCCCCCGAGGTGCTGGCCCCAGGACTCCCTGGAAACTTCGCGGAAACGTGGCAGCTCTGTTTTAACGCCCTTCGTCCCCTGCTTGCCTGTGAGACTCGGGTGTTCCGCAGACCCTGTCTTCCTCCCACCCTGGCTCCTGCTTCCTGAGTCAGCAGGGCCCTCATCAGGGCAGCTGTCCCCTCACCAGAGGGGTCTGTGGGGTGGCACAGAGCCAGGTCACCCCACCTCCCTGGGGTACAAGGGCCCCGTGCTCACCCTTTGTCGTGAGAGCAGCAGTTATGTGTATTGTCTGCTGGTGACAGGGAGGAAAGTAGCCTTTGCCAAATCCATGGTGAGAAACCCGGGGCCGGGAATTCAGTTCGAAATGTGCACTGGTGATAGAGCACAGCGGGGAGGGCGTTTGCCTTGCATGCGGCCGACCCGGGTTCGATTCCCAGCATCCCATAGGGTCCCCTGAGCACCACCAGGGGTGATTCCTGAGTGCAGAGCCAGGAGGAACCCCTGTGCATTGCCAGGTGTGACCCATAAAGCAAAAAAAAAAAAAAAAAATGTGCACTGGTGAAGGAACGATGTTTCTTCATGGTATGACCGAGACTTAAACCCGAAAGCATTGTAACTAACTGTTCTCACAGTGATTCAATATATAAATTTATTTTAAAAGAATTCAGTTCGAATGTGTGCACCTGTAGCCCCAGCTGCTTGGGAAACCTCTGCCTGGTGAGCGGCTAGAGACCCGTTCTCCAGGTCCCAGGCATAACTGGGGTGCCTCGGGGGCCATGCCGAGGGTCTTTCTCAACCAGGTTGAGTTAGAACTCCACCATTTGACTCCCCCGGATACCCTGTCTGGGCACCGGCTTGCAGGAGTATTCAAGATTTCCCGTCTCAGTGCTAGCCAGGGCGAGTGGGTGACTGCCCCAGGGCCTGCTGTTCCCTCCCTCCGTGCAGTTACCTTGATGAGGAAGGCCGGCAGTTAAGTTTATCCCTGTGATGTTTTTTTTTTCAAGCATGTCTACTTGCTTTCTAAAAATTCCATGCCTGATCGTGGATCCTGGATGAGAAATTGAAGAAGACATTAAAAATAGCTGAAGGTCACTAAACCTAAACAACTTATCGTTTATTATTTGGACTTTTTTTTTTTTTTGCGTGCCTGCCTACTTTTCCCCCGTGGATCATCTAATCACGTGGCCAGTGCGTTCTGATGACCACTGACCGCTGCTTGCAATGGAGCAACCGTTTCCTCCTTCCTCTCGCAGCTCAGTATAGCTCACAGATGGTCGCCCTTGGCGCCCGTTACCCGCACTGGAAGGAGAAGGTGCCCGCGGCCTCTGTGGGAGCGGCCTGCAGGAGCGGCCAGGCTGTGCCTTCCCTCAGGAGCTGGCGGCTGATTCTTGACTTGAGAATCCGGGGCTGTGGGCCTCGCCGTGCCTTAGTTGTTCAGCTGTGTCCTGGAATTGGAAGCAACTGTTTTGTCTTTGTGTCTTCACACTCTCGCATTGTTTCATGCCAACAGCAACACGTTTTCCTTTGTGGTCACTTCATGTCAAGTGGCTGTCGTCGGTACCTTGCTGTTGGCTACTACCAGCTGTGGCTTGCCACGGTCACTTTCTGTTATTTCTATCAGAATCATCTGGATTCTTAGAGCCTGGCCCTCAGTCCCTGTAGAGGGTCAGTCTTTCTGACTTTCTGTCTCAAAGATCTTTGAGATCTTTCTGCCTTTTTATCTGAGGCTGTATTGGTTGCAACCCATTTTACTAACTCTGAAGTTTTCAAATTTCTTTGGCTTACTGCCTCCTTTTCATAAATATATATATATATATACACACACACACACACACACATATATATATATATATATATATATATATATATATATATATCACTCAGTGCCCCTGGAAATGTACCTTTGTTAAGCTAACACATAGAATATACCAGATCTCTAAGATGGCTGAGGAACAGGGTGAAGGCTGGACCAATGAGTGAAGAAAATCTCCTTTTTACCATATCTCACCATATTTCACTGTCATCCATTGTTCATCGATTTGCTCAAGCAGACACCAGTAACGTCTCCATTGTGAGAGTTGTTACTGTTTTTGGCATATCCAATACGCCACAGGTAGCTTGCCAGGCTCTGCCATGTGGGCGGGATACTCTCGGTAGCTTTCGGGGCTCTCTGAGAGGGACGGAGGAATCGAACCCAGGTCGGCCGTGTGCAAGGCAAAAGCCCTACTTGCTGTATATATACATATGCATATGTATGTATATACATATATGTATACATATACACACATATATATGCCATTCTCATTGCTGTGAAATGATATTTCATGGTCACTTTGACACGCATTTCTTAATAATAAGTGGTGGTCAACACTTTCATATGCCTGTGGGCCATCTGTATGTCTTCAGGAAGTGTCTGTTCATTTCTTCTCCAAGTTTTATTTGTTGTGGAGCTTTGTGAGTGCTTTATATGTCTTTGATAAGTATCTGCTGGAGATATGGCAGTATTCCCCCTACTAGGGCATCTGTTTATTTGAGCCATAGTTTCTTTCTCAGTGCAAAAACGTTTTAGTTTGATGTAGTTCCATTTGTCTATACCGACTTTGGTTTTCTTTGCTGATGGAATCGGTTATTCATGACACATATGAGGTAACTATCATGGAGTGTTCTGCCCGTGTTTTCTTCGATGTGTTTTATGTTTTATGTTTTTTATGTGTTTTATGTTTTATGTCTAATACCAAGGTAATTGGTCAGTTTTGCACTGACCTTTAGGTGGAGTATGAGACGTTCAGTTTCTTTTTTCCCAGGTAGTTGGCATGTTTTCCTGTGGCCCGTGTTGAAGAGGCTTTAGCCCACGTACTGCGGGTCGCAGCCTTGTCATTCTCTGCCCCTCTGCCAGGGGCGACCTCTGAACCTCAGTTCTATTTCACTGTCTCATCACATCTCTTATCCCAGTGCCATACCATTTTGATTGCTAAAGTTTCGTGGCATAGTTTAATGTCAGGGAATGCAGTGCCTCCCCTCTTTGTTTTCCCCTCAGAATGTCTTTGGTTATTTGGGGAGTTGTACAGTTCCATACAAATTTAAGCCTCATGTTCTAAGTCCTTGAAGAATGCCATTGGAATTTTGATAGAATTACCTTGAATCTGTATAGTGCTTTGGGGTAGGATGGTCATTTGACAGCTCTTCCAATCCATGAACATGGAATATTTTTCCATGTCCTTTTGTCCTCTTTTGTTCCTTTTATTAATGACATTTTCAATGTATACATCTTATTTTTTGTTAATTGATTCCTAGGTGATTGATTATGTCTAACCATTTTTAAACAGATCTCTCCTACTTTGTTGTTTGCATGCAGAAATGCAACTGACTTTTGTGTAATTTTGTAGCCTGCTGCTTTACCATGTTAGCTGATTGTCCTTAATGGGAAAAGAGTAAGAAGACTTCTCCAGATATTAAAAATAGACCTTCATATGTCCCAGAAGTTCACTCCTTAGCCTCCCCAAACGTGAAAACAGTCGTGTGAAAAATATGTATGCCCGTCGGTTCATCCCAGCACTGCTTCCCTTCGCCAAGACCTAGACAGCCAGGGCGCCCAGCAGACTCGGGGGAAGAAGCGGGGTCTGTGTGCACACCGTGGAATATTACTCAGCTGGAAGGAAAGAGGAAGCCTCGCCATCTGCCACAGTCGGGGCAGGAGGAGAGAAAGTCACGTTAAGTACCAGGGGACCCCACGTCTCTGTGTTAGAGAGAAAAGCAGAACGAACGCAGTGAGAAAATGGGACGTATCCTGTGAGAGCAAATCCTGGCCGCCTCCCTCCTCGCCTGCCCCTCGCCGCCCCCGGTCAGACGTGCTGGACTGCCTGTCCCGTCACCTGGACAGCCCCCCTCAGAAGGCTGCAGCCCCCGACAAAGGAGCATCCGAAGCCAGAGAACCTTACAAACGACCGTCGCGTAATTTGGTTGCTATGGTTATGGCAGAAAATATTTTTTCGACTTTGTAGTCTCTTACTCTAAAGCTGATCTTTTGGCGTCAAACTGTGTGGATTTAATTCTTACTAAACAAGACGGAGCAGTCGCCAGATTCATCAGACGTGTGGTAGAAAGTTTGCCTCTGAGCCACAATTCCATTCTTTTCCAAGGAATCTAAGGTTTCCTACATTACGCCTGAATCGGGTAACATTATTTAGATGATACATATTTGGTACAGAGTTTTTGTTTCCATGTGCCCAGACTAAAAATAGCTCATCCTAGAAGATACATATCTGTTTGTTTGCTCTGACTTCTAGTGATTAACCTTGTGAGCCCTAACCCGAGGTTTCCCCCTGGTAATTCAGCGACACATCCTAGACGTTAGGCAGAGCACTTGTTTTCTTGGAACGATGGCTGCAAACGTCATTAAAGGTGAAAGAGCTTAATTAATTTGGCTTCCTCCTCGCTTCGCCTAGATTGAACGTCAGTTTCTCCTGTGCTGTGCCCTTGGTCCCACCTGTGTTCTCTATATTATTTCTCACTCTGGTTCCATCGGTGGATGCAATTTCTTATTCCTCCTTCTCCCGGTTGTTCTTGCCTTTATCGTGGCTTTTGTGGTTTTTCTCAACTCTGATCCTAAGTGTGTAGCTGAAGAAAGTGATGAGAAAGCGTACGGCAAGGTACTGTTTATCAAACTGAGTCACAGACACTGTGCTGTAAAGGCCATGGCCTCAGTCACTGTCCCCTGACACCCCCCCCCCGCCCCCGGTGTAGAAGGACCAACTTCTGTGTCACCCACTTCCACTGGACCCGCTCAGTTTTGTCTTTGAGATTTTGTTAGTTACGGAGGACTCAGCTCTTCAGATCTTGACTCAAAGTCAGAGCTTTCAGGCCACTGAGAGTCTCTTCCGAGTAACGTTTTTCAACATAGGAAACCTTCTCAACGCTTGATTTGAACTGCAGCGTTTTAGAATAAACCTATATAACAGCAGTGTACCTTAAAATTGATTCATTAGTCTCACTGTTCTAGTTGCTCTGGTTTTTCATATTTTCCAAGTTTTTGTCTGTACAATGTGATTATTTTCTTGTACCAGAATATATTAATCATAGTTTCTTAACCACTTTACAAGAATTTTAATGTCTGCTTTTTATCCATCTGTGGAGACATTCCGCATGTAAAATAACTCTGTTGCTTAGTTTTTCCTTTATAGTTTAGAGTGCTTATTCACTTAATACTCAGTGTGACTATAATATATTCAACACTTTGCTTTTGTCCTCAATATTTATTCCATTCCTGCGGTTCACATTTTCCTTTTCTTATGTATCATGTGTTGAAAATGAAAATATCTTGTCGGGGTGGAGCCTCGCCACTGGGCTAAATCAACATGCTCTCCTCCACACGTGGCTGATTTTAGTGGTAAAATTACTAAAATATCCTATTAATAAAAAAGATGTTTACATCTCCCCTTTTTTTTTATCGTGGACTTTCATGGGGCGAATCCCTTTATTCTCTCCCACCAGGATGCAGCTAGTTCACTCATATTTATTTTACATTTTAGATCTCCATGTCACTTATCAAGGAAGAAAGTAAACGTAGCGTTGGCGTTTCGGGATCAGAGTCCCTGAGTTTAGTGAAGGGAACCAAGCGCTGGAGCAGGTACCCACATTCTGAGAGGCACCGTGGGGCTGAAACAGGCTTTCCTCACCTCGGCAGGGAAACCCAGAAGCACTGCAGTCACGGCACACCGTCACGTCACTGTGCCGCGTCGTTAGAGTCAGCCAAGTGGCCGTGCCTGAGCCCGAGGGCAGAGATGTCAGTAAATCCTCCAGGAGGCCAAAGTAGGTTACTTGGTCAAGTTCAGTGTCAGCGGAAGGGGGACGGTCTGCAGGCTTCCGTACAAGTAGGGAGAAAGAACAGGAAACATTCGCCAAGCGATGATGTAACTAACGCACCACTCAATCTAGGTTAGCTTTCACCTCTCCTCCTAATATGACTTTATCGTGTCACTCCGTGTCTTGTTATCTTCTCGGCGTGTGTTATCTGAAACTTGTGTTATATGACTGAGTCCATCAGCGACTCTCATCAGACTCCTAATGTGTGTCGTGACGTCCTCTACGTCCTAAGGAGGTATCAGCAAATAAGATAAGAAATTCTCGGTCTCGGAGGCGTTTGTTTTCTGTTTTTTTTTTTTTTTTTTAGTTTCTCTGCCAGTTGTTTATCAGTGCCTAGAGGAAGCATGGCAGACGGCAGATAGTAGCTCTCGATATAGCTTTGTTTCTGTTCTGTTACTGTTTAAAATACCATTAAGCAGTAATGAATTTTCTCCGAGTTCATGCTCATAAGGCAACCTTCTGGATGCCTAATTTGCTTACAGCATGAAAAAAGATACTGTAATCCTTCTTCTGAACTTGGGTTATTTCACATTTTGTATTTAGAGCTGGATGCTTGATGTTTTGTCAACCTGGGGTCTGTCCCTCCACAGATAAAATAAGCTTTTAATACAGCGCACCATCCACACCAAGCACCGTGAGAACTCCTGCAGGGACAACACCCACTCAGAGTGCTTCGGAGTCTCTTTAGAGCGAGCCCTAGGGGTTGTGCAGAGTCCTGGTTCTCGGTACTCAGCCTGCCTGTCTCTGCTAATAACTGCCTGGCCGGTCTCACATTTCAGTGGATCACGTCATCGTAAATTTCATATGGATTTGGGGACACTGAAACTTCCTCTCCCATTAGAAAAGATTTATTTTATTATCATGAAAATATTAGATGAAAATCTCTTACTTTTGAAATTTAAATTAGATAACATGATGTCTTCGCATAAGCCCGTGAAATGGAGCCTCCCCGCCTGGGTAGAATGCAGAGTGCTGTGCGGGCCCCGGGCTCCTGTCTGACCCCGAGACCTTGTTCCTTCCCTCCCCTCCTGGAAACACCAAGCAGAACAGCCAAAGATAAACTTAGTTCATTTTATCATAATGAAAATATAGATGCCCTTGACTTCAGGAGTGCCCACCACGTGCAGCGCTCCGTGGGCTGTAGACTTCTGTAACACTCCACACGGTGCTCCCAAATTCCCAATGAACAGAATCCATAGGTGGAATTTTTTAATGGACACCACGATTTAGTAAGAGTACAGTAAACTATGGGCTGGAGCAATAGTACATCGGGCAGGGCGTTTGCTTTGCACACGGCTGACCTGGGTTCGATTCCTCCGTCCCTCTCGGAGAGCCCGGCAAGCTACCGGGAGTATCTCACCCACACGGCAGAGCCTGGCAAGCTCCCTGTGGAGCTCCCCGTGGCAAGCATGCCAAAGACAGTAACAACAAGTCTCACAATGGAGACCTTACTGGTGCCCGCTCGAGCAAATCGATGAGAAAACAGGATGACAGTGATACAGTGAATATTAGGATGAGAGGAAAATATAAACTTAGGAAATGTAACAGAAAGTTAGTAGACCTTTAAGCAGCTCAGGAAATTGTTGGATTGATGACGGGACAACTAAGAACGAAATAATCTTTAAAGAGAGCATGAAAGGCTGTGATTTATTTTTACGAGGAACATAGTTGAGATAAAATTTATGAATGAATGTTTAGAGCAGATATAATTATATTAAAATTAATATTTTTAATTACAATTTTAGTGCATTCTAAAAGGAAGAGTAAATGGTTACCAGGCCTTGTTGCAACTCCCAGGGCCCTGCTGGTAACTGGGCCTGGGTCTGTCCCCCCCAGCCTGGGGGTTGATGCCTGCTGACATCAGTTTTAGGCCTCTGAACCAGACGCACCGAAGGGAATTGGAAAGCGAACCCGCCCTCTTGGCCAGGCCACTGGGGACGCCTCTCCCCAGCCCTGGTGGCCACTACAAGACCCGGACCTGTGCAGACACACATCCACACAGCTGTGATAATCCATTCACCGCACACTCACTGCAAAGTCCTGATTCAGTGCCAGGGGACACCCACAGCTTCCCTGGAGACCAATCAAGAGGACTCGGACCTATACTTCCATAGCACAATCAGTTACATTTCGTGGTGAGCAAAATCATCTGCAAAATAAGCATAAACAGGTGCCCCGTTTTATAAAAAACAATAAAAACCAGCAGGTCAGATCAGCTCTCAGGAAGTCAGTCATGTAAGAGCTCTACTCGCTGAACAAGGAGGAAACCAGAAAATTCGGATGCCCTTGCAGACTGGGTCGGAAGTCTGGGCGAGTCCTCAAGTTCATCAAAATGCTCAAGCCTCAAATTTGAGGAGAACGTCAGGTCACTCCCTGCAATGGAAATTAAGAAACCACTGGAAGATATATTCAGTCCATTTGAAAGAATCCATCCAGTGGAATTGAAGTAGTGTAGGAATAGCGTAGCCCTCTATATTTGAGGGAGGGATAATAACCTTTCCAGTCCAACAACTTCTAGTGACATTTACTACATATAAACCAACCCTCAAGGGTTACTGAAAGGCCGTGTATAAAAAGCAAATGACCAATTGCCAAAATCATTACCCCACACAGAAAAATGGCAACAACCATTATTTTAAAGATCTCTAAATGTCAATGGACTAAACTCTCTTGTCTGTGATAAGGAAACAGTCCATCTATTTGCTGCTTTTAGGAAACACACAGAAAGTCACAAGACAAACACAGGCTCAGACTGAAAGGGCGGAGAGCAATCATACAAAGCCTTTGGCAGGCAGAAAAATCTGGGACAGTGATTCTTAGGCCAAATAGCACTCAACCTAAACAGAGCACCTGGAGACTCGAGGGGCGCTGTTTACTGGGTCAGGGAACAAGAGATCAAGAAACACTAAATCTCATCAACATGTACACACTGAATGAAATGGTGGCAGAATTGACAAAGATTCTGCTCACAGAGCTGAAGACTGGTATGACAGAAACAGCAGGAGTGGGGCTGCAGCACCCCCCTCTCACCTCTAGACAGGTCAGCCAGATAAAATGCCAGTAATGATGTCAGAGCCCTGAGTGAGGAGTTAGAAGAACAGGATTAACAGACACACACAGGGACCTTCATCTCCAAAAGCCAGATACACAGTGTTCTCTAGTGTACACGGAACGTTCTCCAGGATAAATCACATACAGCACATAAATCAAACATACTTAAATTGCAAGTGTAGAAATCATAATAAGCCATGGGGAAAATAACCAGAACTTGGAAGCTGAACAAAACACTAACAAGTGAATCAAAGAGAACATCAAGAAATAAAAAGATTTCTTGAAACTATAAGAATGAAGGTATAAACTATCAGAATCTGTGATAAACAGGTGAAAAACTACTAAAGGGGAAATTCATAGCAGTTGAAGCCTATCTTAAGAAAAAAAACAAAAAGCTAAAATCGACAACCTAAGTACACGTCTCAAAATTCTGGAGAAGAACAACAAATGAATCTGAAAAGTAGAAGGAAGGAATAAAAGTTAGAGTGAAATCAGTAAAATAGAAATCAAGAAAGTAACACTCTGAGTCAATGAAACCAGAGTTGGTCCTTTGAAAGTATAGACAAGACAGGAAAACCATTAGCCAAGCTCATGAGTAAAAAAAGAGAAAAGGATCAAATAAACTGAATCAGAGATTTTTTTTTAAAAAAAGGTATAAATTGCAACAGACACCTCAGAAATTCAAGATATTCTGAGATGACCATGAAACCTTTGTGCTGTTATGCTGGAGAACCTAGAGGAATTGTACAGGTCTGTAGAATCATCTAATCTTCCAAATCTAGGTGAGGAGATTTTGAGAACATAAGCAGGCCATTCACAAGCAAAAACAAAAATTGAAACAATAATTAAGAATTTTCTCAAGAACAAAGCCATGGGCTAGATGGGTTTTCTGGTGAGTTCTAGCAAATCTTCAAAGTCTTACTACCTCTACTCCTTAAGCTCTTCCAAAATATTGAAGGAAAGGGAATCCATCTAACATCCATCGAATGAATCCATCTAGTGAAGCCAGTGTTACACCAAGCACTGTATCACTGTATCACTGTCATCCCACTGTTCATCGAATTGCTTGAGCAGTGCCAGTAACGTCTCCATTTGTCCCTGCCGTGTGCTAGTGTAGCCCAATGGTGTATTGAGGGTTCTTTCAGGATCAGAGGAATGAGGACTGTCATTGTTACTGTTTTTGGCATATTGAGTACACCATGGGCAGCTTGCCAGGCTCTGCCATGCAGGCGGGATACTCTCAGTAACTTGCCGGGCTCTCTGAGAGGGATGGAAGAATTGAACCCGGGTCGGCCACATGCAAAGCAAACTCCCTACCTGCTGTGCTATGGCCCCAGTTCGAGACATCAATACATTATTTAAAAAAAAAAAAACTTCAACAAAATAAGGGTGGAATGAACCTTCCTGCAGATAGTAATGGCCATCTGTTACAAATCCGTATCATATTAATGGTGAAAATCTGAAAGTATTTCTTCTGAGATCGAGTACAAGGCAAGGATGTCCACTGTCACCACTTGTATTCAATATAGTATTAGAATTCCTACCAACAGTATTCGGGCAAAATAAATAAGGGATCCAAATTGGAAAAGAATTCAAACTATCACTATTTGCACATGACATGGTAATATACATTTTTAAAAGTCCACTAAAAAGGCTATTAGAAACTATAAATTGGGGCTGGAGCGATAGCATAATGGGTAGGGCATTTGCCTTGCATGCAGCCGACCCAGGTTCGATCCCCAGCATCCCATATGGTCCCCCAAGCACCGCCAGGAGTAATTCCTGAGTGCAAAGCCAGGAGTAACCCCTGAGCATTGCTGGGTGTGACCCAAAAAGAAAAAAAAAACTATGAACCATTACAGAATATCAAGATACAAAGTCAACACAGAAAAATCTCTTATTACTATATGCAAGTAATGAACTAGATAAAGAGATCAGGCAGTTTACCCCGTTCAAAATAGTGTCCAAAAATATCAAGCATCTTCAAATCAACATAAGATGTGCATAATCTATGCCATGAGAACTTTAAGTCTCTCAAACACGAGACAGAAGATGATTTCCTAGGAAATGGAAAACCTTCTAGGTTTGTGGATTAGAAGAATCAATATTGTGAAAATAACCTTCCTATCTACGCAATGCAATCTCATCCAAATTCAGGTGACCCCATGGACTTGGAACAGCCAATAACAAAGTTTGGATGCAATCAGAAAATACCCAAATAGTCACAGCCACACTGATAAGTAAGAAACTGGAAGGTTTCTCATTACCTAATTTGAAACTATAAAGCTATGGTGATCAAAACAGCATGGTACTGGAACAATGATGATAAACCCTGTGACCACTGGGTTAGAATCAATCACCCAAAGACAAATCTCCAAATCTGTGGTCAGCTAATTTTTAAGAAGGGAGCTGGTGTGTGCAGTGGAGTGAAGATAGCTTCTTCAACAAGTGATGCTGGGAAAACTGAAGAGCACACATTAATAACTAAAGCTGGATCCATGTCTCACGCCATGCACAAGATCAAATATCTTGAGATCAGACCGGAATTTGTAAAGCACATTGAGGAAAATATAGGCAGAAAGCTCGGGATTTGGACTTCACAGATGTTTCGATGTAGGATCGATAGCAAAGGTAACAGAACCAAAAATAAACAGATGGAACTACATCATATTAAAGAGTCTTTCATGTCAAAATAAACACAAGCTGAAACTGGAAGACACCCAGCTGAGTGGGAGAAAGTATTTGCCGTCAGTGTCCTGAATGCTCTCTGACTGAGCGGGATGGTTCATATTTGCATCAGGTAAAAATGGAGAAAATAGTAGTCAATTGGAAGTGACTTTAATAATACACAATGTGTTTTTTTTATAATATGGCTGATGTTGTCACTGATATTAAAACACAGCATGGTCACGTAGTGGATCATCAGATAGTGCTCCTGGTGTGAGCACAGCAGTGAAATTAAGGCCCAAAGAGTCAAGTGTGTTTAAAAATTAATAATCTTCATTATTAATTTATTATTAATTTATTATTAATCTTCCCAAAATATTTGTGGGAAGTATTTTACTATTTTCTTTGTTATCAATGAATTACCTGGATGAAAGTGATATAACTCTACCCATTACTTTTACGTTAAGACAGAATTCTGTAAGCCCATACATTTTACAGTATTTAATAGTCTACAATTAAGGTACACATCAGGCTTTCCCCGTTATTTGAAGACTGAGCTGTGAGCAGGAGTGACTCATCCCGGCCTCTCTTTCCGGAAGTCCAGGCCGGGTCCCCTGACTGCAGAGCTGAGGCAGTGCCCGCCATGCTGTCACTTGTCTTGAGTCCAGTGCCCCGTCTTATATTTAATATTGGCACCCAGCACTTTCCCAGGGGAATCTGATTTTTCAATATGACATGATCTCATAGTTCATCACTGTCATCACTGTCATCCTGTAACAGTTCATCAATTTGCCGGAGCGGGCGGCAGTAACGTCTTCACTTGTCCCTGTCGCGTGCTAGCGTAGCCCAATGGCATCTGCTCGCTCCAGGAACACGAAGAGCACGTTGTCGTTACTGTTTTGGGCATGTCAAATACATCACGGGTAGCTTGCCAGGCTCTGCCGTGCGGGCAGAATATCCTCGGGAGCTCTCCAAGAGGGACGGAGGGAGAATACAAGCAAGTATGTTAAACGAAACACGTATGTGGTGTGTGCTGCTTTAGGTACATCAGTGGGGTAGGGTATAAGAAGTCTCGTGGTCACTAATGCCGCCGCATGCTCCAGGAAAAATTGCGTCTCTCTCTTCTGGGAACTTTGTTTTATAGTCTCTGGATCTTGGCCGTTGATGAGAATACATGGCACCGGGGCGGTTAGTGGGTGCGACTGCCAAGCTGCTGGAAAACGGGGGATCCCCTCATAGTTAGCTTACATAAAATAACCTCTAATTTTAACCAAGGAAAATGAAAATTTTCAGAAGTAATAAAAGACATGTCAGTATTAATTTCTGCTTTATGCGTGACTGCTAATTTTGAGCTTGAGTAGACGCGAAAGATCAATTTTATAAAAAGAGAAACATTACGATCCAGTAGTTGAGTGACAGGCTGAGCGTTCCCGTGGTGGAGCGTCTGCGGAGTATGTCCTGGGTCCCGAGTTCCATGCCCCGCCCTGGCCGTAGCCGGGCCGCCTCCACCCTCCCCCGCGCTGCTGAGCTGGACCCCTGGAACAGCAGCCAGTGAAGGGCAGTAGCAGCCGTTCCGGTCACCTCCATGGGAAGGAGCGAGCGGGTCCCGTGGAGGGAGCAGCGGAATCCCCGAGCGACCCCGTTCTCTGCCCCAGTCCCCGTGCACGAGGGCGCGGACAGAGAAGTAAGCGCCTCCTGCGTCTCGTCACGCCCGGCTCGGCCGCCAACTGCGAAGTGAGGTCATGGCTTTCGAGGCACCTGCCGAGTGAGGTCACTTGGATTTTAGTACGCGTGACGTCATCACCGCCACCCGTGAGGGTGAAGGGGCCACGTGAGGAGTGAGAAAGATCTTTTGATGGATGCGTTCTGTGAAGAGTCAGGGGCGTGGCCCACAATCCAGTGGAAGCCACCGGGGCTCTGGTACCGTCTCAGAACGCAGGACGGCCACTAGCAGGTTGAGAAAGGAGGGCCCACCATGGCAAAGAACGAGATTAAAGACCACCCTGAACCCTCCATGGCTTCCCAGGAAAGGGGGGTGGTAATTACATAGTCACTAAATATTTCCACACCTACTCCAAGGCTTTCATTTCTTAAAGGAATGTTTTGGACCAACTGGGGAACTATGCATAGGGGTCCTTGGGGCATTTAAATGGTTCCCACACATACGCGTCCCTCAGGAGATGAAGGAAAGTGCCCTGTTGGCGGGGGAAGCCCAACAGAAGTGCATCTTCCCGGAGCTGCCAGTTCATCTGGAGGGAGCTCTTGTGGAGCTGCTACTTCAGGCCTAGAGCCTGCTACAAGAAGCGATACACAGAGGCTTGCTACGGAACAACTTAAACCAGAGGCACGGAGGCGGCTAAGCACTTCTTCGTGACCCTGACGATAAAAACCGTTACCCATTAAGTATCTACTCAGAGACTTCTCATCGCTTATTTTCTTTCGAACAAGGAGCTGGTGTTTGGTATTAGTTCAGCATGAAGCAGGAGCGTGAGCAGTACACTGCTGCTCGTCCTTTCGCAATGAAGAAGTAAGTCCTTGTAAGAGTTCCCCCAGGTCTGTTTGGTCTTCTGGTCTTTTCTGGAGGAACTTAAAATCCTTAGAAGAAGGTGGAGTGAGCAATAGCTCCTGTTGCTTTGGCCTAAAGCCACAAGCTGCTTCTCGTTTCTATATTTCTCTCTCTCTCCCTCTCCCTCCCTCCCCCCTCTCTCCCCCTTTGTCTCTCCCTCTGTCTCTGTCTCTCTTTCTCTCTGTCTCTCTCTCCCTCTGTCTGTCTCTCTCTCTCTCGGCTGAGGTCTACTATCCTCGTTTTCACGACTCTGTTGTCATTATCTCGTGGGAATTCCGTGGGAATCTCGAGGGCTCTGAGTGGTCAGTGCCTGAGCTCAGTGCTGAATCCAGCTCTGCTTTCCGGCACGTGCCGTGGCGTCTCCTCTCGGGGACCAGGTCACCAGGGCAGGACTCCCCATCTTATCGTCACTCTTGTTCTTGGTTGGCATCAAAAGCCGGAGAGAAATAATGACTCGAGCTTAATGGACCTTACACGGGACCCCCTCCCCTCCAAAGGAAGGTCAAACTGCTGTATCTCTGACCTCCCCCCGTCCCCCCATCCAAGGCAGCGTTCTCTCCCGGTCATTCCCGGCCATCTCCACGTCCCAAGGGCCCATCTGCCCGTCTTCACTAATGCTTGGGCTACACGGGTGCCCTCCCCCTGCCGGAGCACGCAGTGTCTGCTTCTCGGAACACAGGAGGCCACGGCAGTGCCCGGCCCGAGACCCCTGCCTCCCCGGTGCCGCCTTTGCAGAGAGGCGCCCCCAGCCGTGACAGCTAGAAGTCGCTCCGTGCTTTTCACTACCCCAGCCATGCTCCCCCACTGTGCCTTGTTTTTCCCCTGGTACCAATCGGTAACTCAAATTTTTTTTTTTGTTATTGCTTTGAAATTGTTTTCTGTTTTCTCCCAAGAAGAAAACACTTGTTTTTGGCTGGGGGTGGGGGGGTTCCCAGTAAATAGAATAGTGCTTGATACTCTGCAAGCTCACAGTGAATATTTGCTGGAGAAGGAGAGGAGGGACCAGAGCAAGGACCGGCCCAGGGCGACTGCTGTCTGCGTGGCGTGAGAGGGAAGGCTGTACTGTACCTGCTTTGTCGGGGGCCGCTGCTGTCCCTGTTCTCATCTCTTGATTTTTCTTTTAGTTTTTGATTAGTGAATCACCATGAGGTACAGTTACAGACTTACAAATTTTCGTGCTTGCGTTTCAGTCATACAGTGGTCGAGTGCCCATCCCTCCACCAGTGCCCATTCTCCACCACCAATGGTCCCATTATCCCTCCCACCCCCATCCCGTCTTCCCCCCACCCCACCCTGCCTCTGTGGCAGGGCATTTTTGCTCTCTCTCCTTTTGGGTGTTGTGGTTTGCAGTAGAGGTATTGAGTGGCCATCATGTTTGGTCGGTAGTCTACTTACAGCCCGCATCTCCCATCCCGAACAGGCCCTCCTAGCACCCTTTACTTGGTGGTCCCTTCGCTATCTGAGCTGCCTTTCCCCCCAGCATGCAAGGCTGGCTTCCAAGCCGTGGAGCAATCCTCCTGGCCCTTATCTCTACTATTCTTGGGTGTTAGTCTCCCATTCTGTTACTTTGTATTCCACAAATGAGTGCAATCTTCCTATGTCTGTCCCTCTCTTTCTGACTCATCTCACTTATGCTAATTTTATCTGGGAAAACTCAGTGTTGTGTGGCCCCTTACTGTCATCTGACGTTACCAGGTATCTCTTTCCGGCTTATCCATGGGTATTACTTGTCACTGGCCTGTGAATATGATTTTCAGCCAGGAGAATAATAAGTTACTTAATTTTAGGGTGCTCTAGGATTACTTGGCAATGTTTTCGATGAAATAAGTTAACTTTCACTTACAGACATGGCTTAGAAAATTACCAACACACCAGCTTGTGACTAGATGGGTACTAGTACTTAGCACTTCATGTTCATCTTATTTCTCAAGCCCCATTGCCAACCTCTGTGGCCAGCCTGGACCACCAGGATTTAGCTCTTGATTTGCGTTTTTTACAAATAGGTTTATTTTTCCCCTAGTAGATTCCCCTCCCCCCCCCATTTTATTTTGTTAAGGCACCGGGAATTATAAAGCCGCTCAGAGTTGGGTTTTGGACGTGCGTTTTCCATCACCAGTCCCACCCCCAGTGTCGGCTTCCTCCCCCAGCGACCCGACTCCCCTCTCCCGCCCACCCACCCCCCCGCCCCAGCCCACCATCTGGACAGGCCCCTTTTGACTCTGGTTCCTGAAGTTTGGGTCTCAGACTTCCTGTTGCTCTCGGTGCTTGGATATTCCGCGCTGCCATCCCTGGCTCCACCCGTGTGCCCGGCTCCCCTGGGCCTCTGCCCCCGTCGCTTCTCGCCTGCCCCTTCTCCCCTTTCCCTTCATCTGTTTCTGTCCTTCTCCCCTCTGAACTCTGGGCCCAGGGGTGGCCCGGCCACCTCCCCCCCACCCCCCCACACACCCCTGCAGCTCCTCGTTGCGTGACTCTGGACACCACATACAAGTGATGGCGTCCTGTGTCGTCCTCCTGCCCGGCAAGGTGTGGACTATTCCACTGCGTGTATTTGCCACATCTTCCTGGCCCGCTGGCTGGTTGGACCCTGGGTGGATTCCAAGTCTTAGCTGTCCTCTGAGCGCTGCAACGAGCAGTGAGTGGTGTGTGTGCATCCTTTTGATTTTTTTTTTTTTTTGCTCTTTGGGTCACACCCGGCGATGCTCAGGGGTTACTCCTGGCTCTACACTCAGGAATTACTCCTGGCGGTGCTGGGGGACCATATGGGATGCCGGGAATCGAACCCGGGTTGGCCACGTGCAAGGCAAACGCCCTCCCCGCTGTGCTCTCACTCCAGCCCCGCGTGCGTCCTTTTGAAAGAATGTTTTTCTGTCCCGGGGGTAGATGCCTCCAAGTGGGATTGTGGGGTCATGGGGTTCAGCATGATCACTGAGGACTCTTCCTGCTGTTCTCCGTGGGGGTTGAACCGGGCACCATCCCCCCGGCAGTGGAGGAGTTTCTCTGTCACCAGATTTTCCCCTTAGGTTTGCTGTGTGCTGTCCTCACTGGTGTGAGACGTGTCTCACTGCCGTCTGAACTGGATTTCTCGAAGAATAGGTAGTGATGAACATTTTTTCATGTGCCTGATGGCCATCTGTTGGTCTTCCTACAAAGAGTCCCTGTTCATTTCCTCTCCCCGTTTTTATGGGGGTCTTGGGGTGTTTTTTGTTGTTGTTGTTGCTGATCTTCACAAGTATTTTACATCACCTAGCAACACTTTAGCTGATGTGTTCGCCACAAATATTTTCTCCCATTCAGCTAGCTGTGCTTCAGATTGGGCCCGGCACCCCCAGGAGTGATTCCTGAGTGCAGAGTCGGGAGTAACCCCTTTGCATCATGAGTGTGGCCCAAAAAGCAAAGAAAAAGGTTGTTCGCATGCTCGGCCACTCCCTATCTCTCAGCAGAGGCTTCAGCCACTGGTCTGCTGGTGTGAAGGGCCGAGACTCACTGTGGCCCCGTGGGAGAGAGGTGCCGCATGGCGTGGCGGGAGTCTCGGGAGTTTAATCTGATTCAGAGTCATGCAGAGCACCTCACGGGTCTCGGTTGTGTTTGAGAAAGTGAAAGAAAGGTGCCTGCTACACAGGAGGGGCGCTATGGGCAAGTAACAGCAGCTGCTGCTGAGTACTCCTGACGGGCCAGGGTAGACTGGTGTTTTTTACAGAAAAGGGAGCGGTTTCTTAGTTTGTTTACAGTGGGCGTGTGTCACTGTGTCACTGTCATCCCCATCCCGTTGCTCATCGATTTGCTCGAGCGGGCACCAGTAACGTCTCATTGTGAAACTTGTTGTGACTGTTTTGGGCATATCAAATATGCCACGGGGAGCTTGCCAGGCTCTGCCGTGTAGGCGGGATACTCTCAGTAGCTTGCCGGGCTCTCTGAGAAGGACAAAGGAATCGAACCCGGGTTGGCCGCGTGCAAAGCAAACGCCCTCCCCACTGTGCTGTCGCTCCAGCAATGGGCATATAAACAACCTAACTCAGTCTTAAGTAACTTAAGTCTTTGTCTTTAACTGTCATTATTTAGAAGAAGTTAATTTTTCTTTCAGACATAGTGCTAATTACACTGATACGCATCACAGTTTATAAGCATGTAAATAAACCCGCAATTTTATCACCCTCTAGATTAAGTATTAAGAAAACATTTCTAGGGGCTGGAACGACAGTACAGTGGGAAGAGGGCATTTTCCCTGCATGCAGCCAACCGGGTTCGATCTGCAGCGTCCAGTATGGTTCCTGGAGCACTGCCAGCAGTAACCCCCGAGTACAGAGCCAGGAGTAACCCCTGAGCATCACTGGGCATGGCCCGAAAACAAAACAAAAAATAAAACATTTCTAGTCAGGAAACATAGGACTAATTTCACAGTGGTGTAATACTCGTAAAACATTCTGTGTGTGTGTGTGTGTGTGTGTGTGTGTGTAGACTATCAGTAATCACCTAATAATGCCCTTTAAATATTAAGAGAATAAACTATGGCATATTAGGCTGTATATACTCCAGGCTTCCTTTTATGAAAACTTTTAGTTGAATGTAAGTTCCGAGAATCCCAGACAAGCCCACCTGTTGAAGGGACGCTGTGGAGGTCAGGCGGAATGTGACCATTTCCGCCACTGCCCTGGCCTTTGGGCGGACCAGTGGAAGAGATTCTGGTGCGTGCTTTTGGGCCGGAGACTCCCGTGGCCTTGGAGAACAATCCAGCGTTTAAGAGTCTGATGCGGAGACACCCCCTCTAACACTACCCATATCAAAGTGCTTCTTTTTTTCCAAGCTCCCTTGGTGATGTGCTTTGACGTGTTTATAGGAAAGCCTTCAGGGCAGGTGATTATTCTCCGTTTCTTGAAGTAGAGGGAGGCAGGGTCCTTCGCCTGCCTGAGAAGCGTGGTTAGCAGCCTGCTGAGGTGGCCTTAGTCTGCGCATTGGCAAGGCGGGCAGACTCGGCCAGGTACGAGATGCCAGCGTGAGGGCCAGCAGGCCTCTGCTTTCCCGTCACCCGTGCCTCCAGATGATGTCCCCGGACTGTCCGCTGTAGCATTCCTCTCCCTCCTTCTCTACCCTGACAATGCCTTACAAACTTAAATGTTTGAGTGTTTTTTAAAAAATGCTTTGAGAGCTATCGAGTTTCCTTTTCCTCAGAGTTATTTCCCTCTGCTAATTTCTCTTTGTTTTATTTCATTTCATATGTTTTTAAGTGACTTCCAACAAACAAACAAAAAAAGAGGTCATTCCAGTCCTTGTTCCCCGCTGTTTGCTCTGGCGTCTGGTGCAGGCCTGGACTGTAGGCTGGGCTGGGAACGAGACTGGGGTGGGTGGGCTTACGACCCCAACTCAGCGTTTCTGCTAGCCAGAGCCCAAGTCCTAACTGCTGCTTCCAGCACATTTTAGCAGACTGACTCTGCTCTCCGGAGTGGTTTTTTATGAGCGTGCGTCTTCCAGCAACCTTCCCTTCCTTCTCAGCCCCGCTAAGGCTGCTGAAGAACGCTCAGGAGGAAATCTTGGTCAGACTTGGTTTCGTTCCCTACCCAGTGGGACACAGTCACACGATGTGGTTTGGTTTTATTTACAGGGGAGGGTGTCCAGGCTCAAGGCTGACTCTGGCTCTGCGCTCAGGGACCCCTCGAGGGTCTGGGAGACCGTAGGTGGTGCCAGGGATCGAACCCTGGCAGCTGTGTGCAGAGCAAAGCCCCCTGACCTGCTGAACTATCTCATTGGCCCCAATACTGATTTTCTTTAAGAATATCTTTTTCAAACTGGAAAAAAGACTTAATTGTCTGCAACAGGGTACTAAGTGAATTATGTCCAATGCGGACAGGGCACCCGTGTCCAAGTGTATGTTGAGGTCGGGGTAACAGTGTCAGAGCACATGTGCCATGTATGTATGAGACTCCGGGTTCATAGTAAGCACAAAAGAAAATATTAATGTGGGTATAAAACCTGAGACATGTGATCCTATATACTTAAATGTATTTTTCTTTCATTGTGGTCTGGAGCGATAGCACAGCGGTTGGGCGTTCGCCTTTCACGCAGCCGACCCGAGTTCGATTCCTCCTCCCCTCTCGGAGAGCCCGGCAAGCTACCGAGTTTATCGAGGCCACGTGGCAGAGCCTGGCAAGCTACCTGTGCGTATTGGATATCCCAAAAACAGTAACAATGAGTCTCTCAATGAGAGACATTAATGGTGCCCGCTCGAACAAATCTATGAGCAATGGGATGACAGTGACAATATATATAAAATATATTTAAACAAAAGACGGTTTTTTCTGGGAGGTGGGACTGTAAGAGATTCTGCTTTCTGCCGGTACTCTTATTTAAATACACAATACTGATCATGGCATCTTTTTTAAAAGGGAAGACCAATTTAAACAGACTAAGTTGTTTTATGGGTTTGTTTGTATGCCTATTATTTCAGCATTTTTCTTTAAAATTTGAAAGTAGATCAAGAATCCCCGGGGCTTTAGCTGGGAAAGTTGTGAGTTTGAGCTGAAAGTGCCAGAGAGAATAGTCCGGAAGGGACTTCCTGTCACGCTAATGGAGTCTCCCAAGAAGAGCAAGTCCAACAGCAAGCATTTTGTCAAAAATAAAACTAATGGAGAAGTAAAGCAAGCTTGTCCCTTACAGCAGTTGTCTTCAGTATTATCTGTCCAGTCTCCCCTACACTGCTTCTCAGCTTGGCTTTTTCCTGTATTTTGTGTCTCATGGACATATATTCTTCCCGACCACAAAGAATCTAATTATCTTTTATGTCACTGTCACTGTCATCCCGTTGCTCACCGATTTGCTCAAGCGGGTACCAGTAACGTCTCTCATTGAGAGACTTATTGTTACTGTTTTTGGCATATCCAATACGCACGGGTGGCTTGCCAGGCTCTGCCACGCAGGGTCGATACTCTCGGGAGCTTGCCGGGCTCTCCGAGAGGGGCGGAGGAATCGAACACGGGTCTGCCGCGTGAAAGGCGAACGCCCTACCACTGTGCTCTCTTTTTTATTCTGACTTTATCTAATAGTCATCTGAACTCTAGGTATGGGAGAAACGCTTCCAGGAAGTTCAGTCTGCTAGAAGTCATCCTGATTAGGCCCGGACTGGCCTCTGTTTCCCCGTCGTTTCCCAGTTCCAGCTTCTCTTGCCATCTCCCGTCCATCGTCCATCGTAGAATGATTCAGCGGTGTGACTTTTCCCACCTTTGATGCAAGATCATGTACAAGGCGGTAGCCCCCCCCCCGCCCCGCCTACTTCTTTTGTCTCTCGAAGCACGTGTGGAAATTAGCTACCGTGTCGTGAGGAATGATGTATTTAGTAAATGCTGCTGCCGTGTATCATAACATACGGACTGAGAGACATCCTTAATATGATATTTGGGGCTGGAGCGATAGCACAGCGGGTGGGGCGTTTGCCTTGCACGCGGCCGACCCGGGTTCAAATCCCAGCATCCCATGTGGCCCCCTGGGCACCGCCAGGGGTAGTTCCTGAGTGCATGAGCCAGGAGTGACCCCTGTGCATTGCTGGGTGTGACCCCAAAAGCAAAAAAAAATGATATTTGATAATTATTGAGGTCTTCAAAAGTAATTTAATCTTCAGGAAATACAACTAGACTCACAGAACAGAATTTTGTTAATGAACATTTTATAGTAAGCTGTGAAGTATTTGTCAAAAGCCAGTGTTTCCTCTGCCAGGAAGCCAGTCCTGTCCCGGCAGATGGACTCTTTCCGATTCGATGCTTTCCTGAAACACTTGACTTTCCTGCAATTCTGAGCATTCAGTTTGCTCAGGTTGGATTCCAGGTGTGCTCGGTCTCACCTGTGCTTTAGGTAGCACTGTCTGTAGCACTGTCGTCCCCTTGTCCATCGATTTGCTCGAGCGGGCACCAGTAACGTCTCCATTGTGAGACTTGTTGTTACTGTTTTTGGCATATCGAATACGCCACGGGGAGCTCGCCAGGCTCTGCCGTGTGGGCAAGATACTCTCGGTAGCTTGCCAGGCTCTCCGAGAGGGGTAGAGGTATTGAACCCAGGTTGACCGTGTGCAAGGCAAACGCCCTACCCGCTGTGCTATCGCTCCAGTCCTTAAAGGCCTGTAGCACCCGGTATCCCCAGGCGGTCTCCCATCCAGGTACTAGCCAGGCCCGACCCTGCTTAGCTTCCGAGATCAGACGAGATGGGGCGCGTTCAGGGTGCTGTGGCCGCAGACGTGCCCTTGGTACGTATAACAAAGGGTGACTGTTTCCATTGGTGGGGGCTCTGCACCCAGAGCCCATTTTTATTAAATCTCCATCTCTCATAAGCATGTTCCCATATACTTCGAACAACAGTGAAAGTCCGGCCTCAAAGTCAGGAGCTTCGTGTTCCA
This sequence comes from Sorex araneus, assembly GCF_027595985.1. Lineage (NCBI taxonomy): Eukaryota > Metazoa > Chordata > Mammalia > Eulipotyphla > Soricidae > Sorex > Sorex araneus. The sequence goes on from NC_073311.1 coordinate 65,849,147, forward strand.
AATGTGACTTCGTCCCTCCCGATTCCAGAATCTAGAATTCGCTGGTGCTTTTGTCTCCTCCTCTGTAGCTCATCGCCCTGATTGTAGTAAGTGCTCACTTCACATCCTGCTGTCCAGGCTTCCTTTGAAAACATCGGTGACTTGGTAGGGGAGGGAAGGAGTGCTGAGTCCTGCTCTCGGTACTGGCACCGCTTCTGGTTCCGTCTGGACAGCGTCAGCCTTCACGCGCCGTGGCTTGTATCAGGGACCCCTGCAGAACAGTGCTCAGGTGTGGGGCGAGGTGCCCTCCCAGCCCCGAAGCAAGGAAGCCGCTGTCAGCCTGGCTCTGGCCTTCACGCCGCTTTCCCCTGCGTGTGGCCACGTGTCCTGAGCCCGGCGGGCGCCTGGGGTCCCCATCTGCAGGACGCAGAGCACGCTGGCATCCCCTCGGCCCTCCTGCTTGCCAGGGGCCCCCCGACATGTGCTTGCTTAAGGTTCCTCTGGGGACGGTCACTGGGCTGGCTCCCGCTACTACCTTGTGGCGCTGAGGGTTGAACTCACATGTGGAGGCGGGTGTTCTGCTGTGGAGGTCGCCGTGCACGGACGGTCACTTCCGGGCAGCCCCACGCCTTTCAGTGCCCCGTTGGCTGGTGATCCTCTCACAACATGCCCCGTTTTTCCCCAGTCCCGTCCCCGAGACAGCACAGGCCGTGTTGTGCACTTCGTCCGTTGTTTTTTTTCCATCTCGCCTGTTAGCTTTTATAGGTAAAGTTGCTTCTATATATACACACAAGAATCTTAAGGTACTTGAGTTTACTTTGAAGAAATGACAGTCTGTAAAAGCAGACCTCAATTTAGATTTTTTTTAAAAAACATGCCTTAAATTTTTATTACAACAGAAGAGGGAAAATACAGAGTTTTCATACACTTTACCCGCCCCCACCCTATCTCCTCATCTCACCCTCCCGGCAACTGTTGATCTTTTTTCTGTCTCCATGTTTTGCCTTTTCTAAAATAGCAGATAGTTGAAATAAAATATATATTAAAGATTTGTCAGATTTTTTTTTAATTTACTAGTATACATTTAAATTTTTTCCTATTTTTGTTCGAGCGGGCACCAGTGACATCTCTCATTGAGAGACTTATTGTTACTGTTGTTGGCATATCCGATACGCACGGGTAGCTTGCCAGGCTCTGCCGTGCGGGCTCCATACTGGAGGTAGCTTGCCGGGCTCTCTGAGAGGGACGAAGGAATCGAATACGGGTCGGCCGCGTGAAAGGCAAACGCCCAACCGCTGTGCTGTCGCTCCAGCCATGAGTTAATAGTACATCTCTTTTTAAAGCTGCATAATATCCCACTGTCTGTGCACACCAGTCTGCGTACCCATTCACCTATTAAAGTTCTCCTTAACTGCTTCCAAGTCCTTTGGCGATTGTGGCTAGGCCTGCTGTAAACATCTTGTCCAGGGTTTTCTATGAACATAAGGTTTCAAATTCTTTTTTTTTTTTTACACAATAGCAAGGTGTGCAATTGCTAGGTCATAGAGCAAAATTTTATCTTGTAAGAAAACAGAAATTGCTTCCAAAGTGACTGTCTCATTGGATTATCTCATCAAATAGTTTCCTGCCCACTAACTTTTACGCTGTCTTTTGAGTCACCCCAAGCTGTGTGGGAATCTTAGAAACGATCCCCCTCAAACGGAAGTGAAGTTTTGCGTTGTCCCAGCCTGAGTAAGTTCCTCTTTGTTCCTCATCTTGGTCAGCTCTGGCGGGCACTCTCAGATGCTAGCCGCTCTCACCGGGATGGAGTGGCGTCTCACCGCTCGGACCTGCACTTTCCTTACGGTGCAGGATGCTCAGAGCACCGGGGACGTGCTTACCTGTCACCTGTGCATCCTCTCCGGTTGGGTGGGTGTTGAGAGACTGGTATGGTCCGCCTTTGTTCTCTGCTTAGGAATTCCAGTAGTGCTCATGAGTCACAGTTTTGTCAGGAGTCTTATAGACACATATTCTCCATACCTGTGCTTATCTTTTAATGTTTCATTTTAAATACAACGACCTCATTGAGTATGTCTTTGATGGCGTATCTAAGGAAGTTTCGCCATTTCCAGGGCCGTGTAAGTTGGTTATAAATTCAGTTTCTATCCAATTTGTGTCAGTTTATCAGATTTTCTAGATTCTCCATGTCATCTTTACCATCCAAACAGCCTGTTTTGACTTTCTTACCAACGTGAATACTTTTAAATTTTTTCTTAACTTATTGCATTAGTAAGGCATTCCAGTATGGTTTTGGAGGGAAAATAATTGATTATGTGGAGACATCCTTGAACTACACCTGACTTTAGTGGAAAATCTTTTAGTTTATCCTTAAATATATTAGCTCTGGATCTTTAAAAGTTTGTTAGTTAAGGTGAGACTGCTGAGAGTTTTTTTATCGTGAATGGGTGCTACATTTTGTCAAATGGCTTTTCTGCATCTATTGATTGGATGATCTTTGTTGTAACTTGTGGTATGGTGGTTGCTATTGATTGATTTTTGAAGGCTGAACAGATGTGTGTGTCTGGGACATATTATATTTGTTCGTTACTTCGTCATTGCTACCCTTTGTCTGCTTTTTGGGTTCAATTCGCTAACATCCTGTTGAAGATTTATCTGCCTGTGTCTACCGGAGATAATGATTTGTCATTTTCTTCTAATACTTCTAATTGGGGGTGATGCTAATTTCTAGAATCAGTTATGTAATTTCACTGCCTCTGAGTCACATAGCTTTTAACTACTAGATTTTCATATTAAAGTAGGCAAGAAAACCTCCACAGTTTTGGGATATTTAAGTAATCTTTAGTTTGGCATACGCACATGTAACCGATTTTTAATGTTCAGAGTCACCATCCTGGTATTTACTTACTGTAGACTTAAAGTCCACAGTTTCTTTTTCTTAGAGAAATCTGGATATATAATAGCAAAGTTAGATGTTTCCATCCAAGAGTCGTGATAGTAAATGAGGTGGCAAGCCATTTGGCGAGGTCATACCAATGGAATCCTGTGTGACGGTCATCTGCACTTGATTTACCACACACCATTTGGGTTACCTGATCCTTCATTCAGCTGCATAATGTCATTTGTTTACATTAAGGCATGAAGAAAGGTTTCGGGGCCTTGACTGCTTCCCTGAGTACACTGGGTCACGGTGTGAAAGCGGCAGCCAGGGAGCAGAGTGACCGTGTGGCCACTCAGTGTGACGCTGCAGGAGCCTCTCTGAGCATGCTCAGATGCTCTGAGCACTTGCAAGTAACTTTTTCTCCCAAGAAAACCATCCTTCCACATGCATCCATCGTACTCCCTCTTGGGTTCTGCTGCTTGAGTAGGGACCCACTTGGTAAGGACATTAAATAAAGTCAAATCATTTGCTTCTTCTGAATCTTGCTCATCTAAAACATATGTATGTGTATATACACACATATATAATATACATCTTATAGAGGAGGAGGGAGGGTTTTGAATGGGAGTTTTCAGTCCGTTGAGATGGCTATTTATGTAAGAATTCTAGTGTACAGCCATTTGCTTGTTTAAAACACACTAAAAGCAGAAACGCCAAGTATTTCCATTTTGACAAGAAAAGGATGTTATTTTGACAAGAAGAGTTAATCGCCAAAATAAAAGCAACATGAGCATTACTAACATACCCAGTCTCATGGATGTATAGTCTCATAAATTTATAGCCCACCAATTTATAAAATTTCTACCCCAAATCCCACCAACACAGATTTTCAAAATTTCCTACAATTTTTTTTAGAGTGGGATTTTTTCACCTTTTCTTGCTTTTGTTTGTTTAACGTTGCTAGATATTCCACTAATTGTGAAATCTTTCAGCACTATTTGCTACATTCATTTGTAGCATTCCATATGGATGCTTTTTATCTGTTGAGAGAAGTGTATAGTGTATGATTTGAGAGTGATTTTTTTCAGATCAGAACTGAACACTGCTCTTTCTTGACATAAATTTGGGAAGTAGTTATGGGCACATTTTGGGGTTTTGTTGTTGGTTCTGCTTTGGGCTGGTTTGGGCCCTGACCAGCTGTGCACCCCTGCTCTGCACTCAGAGATCACCCCTGGTATTGGGTGTCGGGGGACAGTATGGGGTGACAGCAGCCCAGCTCAGACAGGTGCAGATACCTACACACTGCAGGATCGCTCCAGCCCCTAAGGGCAGCATTTTCCTCATCCATAAAATGGAGGTAAAAATAGTGCATGCTTCATATGGGATTGTTGTATTAAGTGAGTACGTGTAGAGTGTCTATGACATTACCTGGCATGTAAAAATGTTCATTTCCAGTCTTAATCAGAGTATTGCTAATATTTCATTGTTTAAATGAGTTTTTCTCATTACATGGTAATATCAAAGTGTCTTTGGCACTCCCTGCACTGTCTTGGAGTCCATACCAAACGCCTCTTTTTTCCAGAAGTAATTTGTATCAGCTTCAAGTATATGCACTATGGAGGCTGAAGCCATAGTACAGCGGGGAGGGCATTTATCATGCACACGGCTGACCCGGGTTCGATTTTCAACATCCCACATGGCCCTCCGAGCACCGCCAGGAGTGATTCCTGAGTGCAGAGCCAGGAGTAACCCTGTGCATCACAGGAGTGACCCAGAAGGTATAATTGGTTCAATATAAATATATACATGCCCTGATGTCCTGTTTCACCATCATCCCATTGTTCATTGAATTCCTCGAGCGGGCACCAGTAACATCTCCATTCATCCCTGTCACGTGCTAGTGTAGCCCGATGGCTTATTGGGCACTCTTTCAGGGTCAGGGAAATGAGGACCATTGTTGTTACTGTTTTTGGCATATCGAATACGCCATGGGTAGCTTGCCAGGCTCTGCCGTGTGAGCGAGATACTCTCAGTAGTTTGCCAGGCTCTCTGAGAGGGATGGACGAATCGAACCCAGGTCGGCCGCGGGCAAGGCAAACGCCCTACCCTCTGTGCTATCACTCCAGTCTAGATTATACACTAAAAGCATGAAATGTTTTTCCTATTATAATAGTAGACAGAGAGCAAAGTTTTCCCTTTGCTAGTGGAATTTTTTTATTTGCCTCCTCCTAGCAGAAATTAGAAGCAGCCAAAGGAAGCCCCGGGTGAGCTCTTAGAGCAGGCCAGGAGCTTGTTAAGGACTGAGAGCGGGACCCTCCGTCTAAGGCTCCTTCTGTCCTTAGTACTGGAGTAAACAGGAATCAGAAAGGCAGCTGGTGCCCCGGCAGATGGGGAAATGCGAGGACCAAGAAGGGGCGAGACCTTCGAACAGACTCCCGTGGCCCGGGGTCTCCTGGCTTCCTGCTCTGCCTCTTCGGGGAACCCTTGCAGGGAATTCGGGGTTGTGGGGGGATAGCCCGGATGCTCATTGTCCCGGGACTAAATGGGATTTTACGGACCAGGAGGAGGGGGGCGGAGTGGCCACCAGCAGGCCGTGTCTTGCTGGCCCCTCGCCAAGCTTGGGAGGTGGTTGGTGGCACTCTGCAGCCAGTGCTCCTCCCCCCCCCCCCACCGTGAGCAATCCAGGTTCCTTGTTTACAGGAAGGAAGGAGCTGAGGTCTCCCTGCCGTCCCGCGTCCTCCTAGGGGCAGCGGGGTCTTTGAGAGGCCTGACGGGTGCTTCCCGCACGGTCCCCTCAGGACGTGGACGTGTTTCCAGATGTGCCAGCCAGATGGGACTGGCTCTGCCCAAGGCGGCGGTGACCGAGCACGCGCCAGAAAGCCCCGCGCCAGGGGAAGAGCAGCCGATTGGTTTTAAACACAGGGAAAATGCCTCCCGGGCCCGCTGCCCGAGGGTTAAGTGGCGCTTTGTCGCGTGGCTCCGCGCTGGGCAGGGCTGTGTGACGCCGTGGGGCAGCTCTGCGGGCACACGCGGCCCGTTGGAGCCGAAGGAGGAGAAGCAGAGGGGGTCTGGCCAAGCCCCCGGGGGTGACGAGGCCACAGGACCCACGGTGCCTCGTCACGTGTTCTCTGTCCCTGCTGCCTGGGGGGGTGGCGGGCTGCAGGCTCTGGGGGCAGCCCCCGGAGTTCACGGGTCCTGGAGGAAGTCATCGCTCACGCGTGTAACGTGCCAGCTGGTCTCTGAGTGCTCCTGTTGCGTTCTCAGGGAACGTCTGTATGGCAACACAGACCTTTCTTTTTCTTTTTTTTTTTTTTTTTTTTTTGCTTTTTGGGTCACACCTGGCGATGCTCAGGGGTCACTCCTGGCTCTGCACTCAGGAATTACCCTTGGCGCTGCTCAGGGGACCATATGGGATGCTGGGAATCGAACCCGGGTCGGCCGCGTGCAAGGCAAACGCCCTACCCGCTGTGCTATCACTCCAGCCCCAACACAGACCTTTCTGAGCCAGGGTTCGGGGAGAGGAGATAATTACGCTCCTTAATGACGGCACCGAGGGCTGCTGGCACCTTGGCAGTTCTTTGCACTCACCTCTGAGATCCCTACATATTCCTGACGAAACGGACACTGTGCCGGGGCACCAGCCGAAACTGCCACCCTGGTCGGAGAGAGGCGGGGCTGCCGTCCACGCCCGCGCCCGGATGCCCGCCCCATCACGCGGGCCCGTCATGACCTCCCCAAGCTCCATGGCTCGGGCATGGAGTCGTGAAGTCAAGATGAGACGGCACACACGAGCTGTTTCCCGGCAACGCAGCCTTCGCGCCCCTCCCCCCGGAGTGGCAGGGCTGGGCGTCGTCTAAGGGGTGGCGGGGGACCGTGGCTTCTCTCTCGGGGCCCTCTCACTCCCTGCGCTGCCGCCCCGCCCTGGGCAGACTCCCCGAGGCTCTGTTAGAAGCCTCCGTGGCCCGGCCAGCGCCCAGTCCCGTCCTGCTAGACCGTGACCTGGGGCCCCTCGGAGAAGCTGCGTCGTTCCCACACCCACAGGAGCTGTGAGTTGGTTACTGCTGAGTTGCTGGTTAGTCTTAGACGCCAGGCCTGGGAGATGAGCTCTGCCATCATAGTAGCCCAGAGAGCATCACCTGCAGGGTGACAGGCTGGCTGAGCACTGTTCTCAGAGCCAGGCCAGAGAGACCCCGTCCAGCGAATGTAGCTTTAACAAAGCTCAAGAGTAAACCTCGTGGACAATCCAGTGTATTTTTGTGCCTGAAACATTTAACGCAAACTATGGCAGGCATCTGTGAGTTTTATGATAGTAAGAGAAGACATCGGCTGGGACGATAGCAGAGCAGGGAGGGCGTTCGCCTTTCACGCAGCCAACCTGGGTTCGATTCCTCCACCCCTCTCGGAGAGCCTGGCAAGCTACCGAGAGTATCGCACCCACACGGCAGAGCCTGGCAAGCTCCCCGTGGCGTATTCAATATGCCAAAAACAGTCACAACAAGTCTCACAGTGGAGACGTTCCTGGTGCCCGAATGAGCATATCGATGAGCACCGGGATGACAGTGACAGACAGTGAAGAGAAGACAAGCCCAAGAGTAATTCTTTCTACTCCAGGGTAGGGTGGGACCAGAGACACGGCACAGCAGGTGAGGCGCTGCCTTGCTCGCAGCTGGCCTGGCTCCCTCCCTCACACCCCCCTGTGGAACCTGAGTGATCCGAGAGTGAGCCTGAAAACCGCCAGGTGTGGCCCAAAAGCAAAATATAATAAAACAAAAAATAGGACTTTTAAACTGCTCAAAGTCCAAAGATGTAGTAAAGGAGCAGAAAGTGTTCCTTTCACTGATACAACATTAATAAAAATATTTAAAAGTTAAATTGAGAAACCTACAAGATTTTATTACCAAATAAACTTTGAGTTTTTTTTTTTATGTACTCAATTTATAAAAGAAAAAGCCACCCTACAGATTAAACTGCTTGTGCTCGCCAGTATCTTGAAAATAATGCTTAAGATTATTCACGGTTTTGGAGCATGTAACAAATTATACTCGAAACTTTATAGGGAATGTTAGATTAAAATCAGCAAGTCTGCCTTGCCAGAATCAATCCATCTTGTATCTGAGATAAATTCTTGAGCCCTGCTCCAGAGAACAGGGCGCGGGACACGCGGACAGGGAGGCCTTCCCGTGCGCAGACCAGAGCCCCACGGAAGGTGTGCAGGTGCCGATGGGATCGTTTCTTCTGCTTTTCAAAATTTGTCTTAACCTTCCAGGGTCTGTTTCTTTTTCAAAAAATGTATTTTATAAATTTTTAATTTGGGGCCACATCAGTGGTGCCCAGTGCCCAGGGGTCCTGGCAGGGCTCAGGGAACCAGATTTGGTGCCAAGGATCCAACGGGCCCGGCCCAGTGCAAGGCAAACTCCCCCCCCTCCCCCCCCGCTGACCGATGGCCTCTGGCCCCGGGCTGTTCAGAAACCCTTTTATTTTCATAAAAATGTTTCAAAATAAAGAGCAAATAGTTGTTACCAGAATTTGTTTTTCACTGAACCCTGTCACCCTGGGAGCCTTCCCTAGGCAGGGTCCCCGTCTGGAGGGAGAAGGAGCGACACGCTGCCCCCCCCCCAGCTGGCCCGCCTACCTGGGTAGACCACCCCGGCAGCAGACGTGTGCCCGTCTGAGGTGCCCGCTGGTTCGTTCTGCCCGGGTGGGTCAAGTGAACAGCACACTCCGGTAGGTCGAGATAAAAAGGGGCCAAGGCCTGAACACAACGTTGACCTCAGGCCTTGCACGTGACCCGGCTGTCTCCGTCCCCACAGTGACCCCGGGGCCCGGGACCCACAGGGGTCCCTGAGGACACGGGAGTGGGCCCCAGAAAGGCCGACGTCAGGGCCTAGCAGACATGGAGGACGTAGGTGGCTCACAGGCGTTCTCTTACCCTGAGACATGCGTAACCAAATAAAACAAAAACCACAGTTTAGCTGTGACCCAGAGGGTTCGAGGCCCTTGAACCTGTGTTCCGTGCCGTCCCAGCAAGCATCTGGGATTCATCGTTTGCCCGCTAGAAAGTTATGCAACTTCTTTTCATGTTGACATTCTTTACGGATAAAAACTTCGTCCTGTAGACTAGAAACACCCCTTAAGCCCTTAAGCCTGCAGAGTGTTCCCAGAGAGAAGATGATCTGTGGAGTTTGGACTGTATTGTTACAGGATGAACAATGGTCTGTGAACGTGTTCTTTTTCTTTTCTTTTTTTTTCTTTCTTTCTTTTTTTTTTTTTTTTGCTTTTTGGGTCACACCCGGCGATGCACAGGGGTTACTCCTGGCTCTTCACTCGGGAATTACCCCTGGCGGTGCTCAGGGGACCATATGGGATGCTGGGATTAGAACCCGGGTTGGCCGCGTGCAAGGCAAACACCCTCCCCGCTGTGCTATCGCTCCAGCCCCTCTTTTCTTTTCGTTTTAATTGTTTGTTCGCACCCAGAGATGCTCAGAGGTGACTCCTGGCTCTGCACTTAGGCATTGCTCCTGGCGTTGCTCGGGGGAGCAGACCTTGGCTGTACGCAAGGCAAACGCCCTCCCCGCTGCCTGGATCCCGTGAGTGGTCCAGACAGACGTCACGTCCACAGGTTCTGCTCGTCGAAGGTTGGGAAGATGTCACTGCTTGGTTCCAGGCATGCCTCTATGTGAGGGTGCTGTCCTCCAGATTTTGCATCGGCATAGTTGGGCCGGGCAGGGTGCTGGCCTGCACACGGCGGCCCTGCTTCCCTCCCTGGCACCTCATGGTTCCCGAGGCCACAGGACTCAGCCCTGAGCACCACTGGGTGTGGCCCCAAATTTTTTTTTAAGTTTTTTAATCAAAATAATGGCATAGGTATATTCTCAGAGAGAACATTTCTGTCTAAATCTTAGATTTATATACAGTATAACCTCTTGCAGTCACTCACTTCTCTGGAAATGTGAAGCACTGCACTGCACTATCCTCCCGGTGCTCATCGATTTGCTCGAGCGGGCACCAGTAACGTCTCCATTGTGAGACCTGTTGTGACTCTTCTGGCATATCGAATACGCCACGGGGAGCTTGCCAGGCTCTGCCGTGCGGGCGGGATACTCTCAGTAGCTTGCTGGGCTCTCTGAGAGGGACGGGAATCAAAGCCAGGTCGGCCACTTGCAAGGCCAACCCTACCCACTGTGCTATCCATCCGCTTCACATCTGTGAAGAAAACCCTATTTTCAAAGGGAAACCCACGAGCCTGCAGAAGTCAGAGAAGCACCGGAACTGCCTTGGCCCACACTGGGGCAGCCTCAGATCAACATATTTAAGCACGTTCTGGGCGGGGAGCTTGGGCCATCCCCACAGGAGAGACAGGCAGGGGGGCGGCGGCCAAGGGAGGCAGTGGCGCGTCTCCCAGACGCTAAAGAAACCTCACACCTGTTCTCGCCAGACCGATGGTGGAGGCGTGAGGACCCTCGCCCTCAGAGGACACCATCGCCAGGGGTCAGCCCAGCCAACCCCCCGCCAGCCTTTGAACATTTCTCTTGGGGTTTCATCTGCCTCGAAACTCTCCTCCCCCAGTCCTCACGGTTCCTCTCCCCCACCGTGCATCCAGGCCTCGCAGTGGCCACCTGTGCCCACGAGGTCTCCCTGCCCACCCTGGCCAGTGCTCTGCCCGGCGCCCCTGGTTTTAAGAGCCCTGGTTTGCACTGTGAAATGAAAGCCACGTGGGGGGGAAGCCGAGCCCCACTCTCGAATGGGCAGTACGAGTCAAACGCTTTGCCAGAATCCTTCCTGCCTCAGTGAAAGACAATAAGGTCATGCCTAATAAAGCAGCAACTGTTGAAATTCAGGACCGGCCAAGAGCATCAGTTGATGGGCTTGTTTCAAAGAGGAATTAGCATCTTCGTAAGAGCAAGGTCCCGCGTCGTCCCCTCGCACGTTAGGTTCCAGGCCGGGGGGAAACGCCAAACTAGATGCTGTGCGATCAGTTTTCTTACAGAACGTCAGTGTCGCCCCATGGTTGTTCGCAAGAGTGCTGGGTTCATCTTTATGTCACGAGCAACGGAACCCTGCTGGTTCGGAGGGGCGTAGTGACCGGTGGACAGCGGCCTGGCGCTGCCTGAAGATGCGAGTGACCGCAGAGCCCCTGACGCCCGTCCTGGAAGGACGAGGGACCCCTCCCCAAAGCCGTAGCTAGAAACCACTGGACATGGACCAGAAGTCTGGACCGCGTGAAGTCAGACCAACTTTACAGTCATTTTTTGAAACAATATTTTGATTTCAATGTTATTTCCATGATCGAATGAAACTTTCAACCCTTAACTTCCTAAGTTGCCTTTTCAGTGAGAGAAAGCGTGTGTCGCTCTCAAAATGAGAAGTTCATCTCCCATTCCCCGCTTCCACTGCCTGTCTGTCTCTCTGGAGTTCAAACGTGTCTGGGCTCATCCCATTTGGTCACTGTTTGACCGACCATGGCCCTCCTCTGGATGCGGAGGTCCAAGTGCCGGGAACGAATGCCTGGGAACGGCCAGAAACCCACGCCTGGGCGCCAATATGTCAGTACAAACTGACCTGCAGCTAGGAACAGCCGCTTCTTGGGAAAGGCTGCAGGACAATGCCCAGGGAACCTGCCATCGGGCCCACATCCAGTTTCGTTAAACGTTCGCAATCTTTGCTCTTCTCTCATTCTGCCACTTCCTCATACAATCAATGATAAAAGACCAGCTTAGGAGAAATAACGTTGGAGCTTGCTCCCATTCTTGTGTCTGTCTGTGTCTGCCTCTTCCTCCTTGCGTCTGTCTCCTTTTCACTCTCGGACTCTCTCCCGGCTACCCACGTTGACCAAGTCCCGAGGGACGGGACATACAAGTAGTTAGCAAGACGGACAGGAAGCCAGTCCCTCGGGGCACCTGTCTGAATGTGGCATTATTGGCTTCATTTAACCGAGTAAAATGGGCCTGTCCGAGAGAGGAAGGAAAATACAGAAAAGAAAGGGGCATATATTTACATATATGCAGTTATGTATGCATAAATGCATAAAGAAGAAGGCTATATATATCACATTCATATAGTCCATTAGGGACCAGAGAATTTAGCACAGAAGTTAAGGCTTTTGCCTTTGATTTGACCAAACCTGGTTTGATCCCGGGACCACCTGGTCCCCTCAGCGTTCCCGGGGTGCCCACCTCTTGAGGACCCCCTAGGAGACCCCCAAAGGGCACACACAGATATAATTTATATTCATATATTAAAGTCCCAGGATATTATAATTAAACAGTCTGATTATATAATTATAGTTGATTATAATATAATTATAATTGAAGTCTGATTCATGGGGCTGGGGTTTTGAGGGGACGGGGTGGGGAGTCTTTGAGTCTTGGTTCAGCCTTTTTACAAGATCGTTGTTCGGTATATTGTATTTCTTTCTTTTATGACTTTATGTTATTTTAAGTTCACAATGGGACATACAAGTACAGTTTAATTTAAAATATGTTTTTATTTGTCTTTCCGTCTTATGTTGGGGGAGCTTATGTCAACTTTTACACAAATATCCTAAGTAATATAATGAAATGCAATATGTTTTTTTTTCCTTTGAGCTCCCCTATAAACTCTAAGCAATGTGTTGTCATTGGCTGTTTTTAGAACAGAAAAAAAATATTCTTGATATGATCATAATTCTTCACATCCAGAGTTATTATATGACGTATTATTATAATCTCTTATTTGGATCCTTATATTTGTTACTAATACATTAAAATAGTCCTAATTAAAATTCTCTAATTTAGCAGGAAGATTAATTTAGTTTCAATTATATCAAATATTTCTTAATGTGTACCTTTTCTAAAAGCTTTTAATTGAAAGAATGTTTTTTGTTGTTGTTTATTTGGCGGGGGAGTGGGGGCTAAATCTGGTGATGCTCAGGGGTTCCTCCTGGCTCTGTGCCCCGGGATTACTCAGGGCTGGGCTTGGGGAACTCTATGGGGTGCTAGAGATTGAACCCAGGTTGGGCACGTGCAATCTTACCTGCTGTACTATAGCTCTGGCCCCCAAAGTGTTCGGCTCGTCAAAGTTTTTATTGTGCTGTCCCCTACTGATATAATTATACTGTTTTTCTCACTATGCATATATATATTTTTTGCATGTTACACTTAGATGACCTTTGTGGGAATTTGATTTATATGTCATTAAGAATTGATATTTTATACTATTTTTATATCTTTTAAAATTGCTGTGGTTAAATACGTGGTATTTCTGAAATAACTAAATACCAACATTAGCACTGTAGCACTGTTCCCGTTGTTCATCAATTTGCTCGATCGGGCATGAGTAACGTCTCCGTTGTGAGACTTGTTACTGTTTTTTTGCATATCGAATATGCCACAGGTAGTTTGCCAGGCTCTGCCGTGACATTAATTATAAAATTATCTCAACTTAGCTAATACTAGGGTCAGGGAGATAATACAGCTGGTATTGCACTTGCCTTGTACACGATCAACCCAGGTTTGATCCGGGGGGGCCCCCATCTGGTCCCCTGAGCACCGCCAGGAGTTATTCCTGAGTTCCGAGTCAGGAGTAAGCCCTGAGCACTGCCAGTTATGACCCGAAAATAAAACAGACAAACATCAACTTATAAACTAGAAATTGATAAACTAGAAATTGTGACAAGGTTCCACTAAGTTCAAAGTTGCTTTGATTTTGCCAAATTTCATTTTTAAAAGTTTCTGAGTGGATTTAATGGCATATTATTCTTGATTCCTCAACTCAGTAAAAATTCTTTTTTTTTCTCTTTCTCTTAAAAATAATCAACAGCTTGATCAAGTCATCCGCCAGAGAAGCCTGTCCAGTCTGGAGCTGTTCCTCTCCTGTGCGCAGAAGCAGCTAAGTGCTTTAATCGCCACGGAACCAGCTGACATTGAATAAAGACACTTGACCAGTCACCCCCCCTGGCAGTGGCTGTCATTAGACCTCAAAAATAGATGTTGTGACTTAGAAAGATGCTTTTGTTTTCTTTCGAAACCTTGGAGAATTGATTTCTACTTCAAAGATAAACCAAAATAATACTTTAAAAAAATCTACCAAGACTTTTCATTTTAAAAAGAAGAGAATTTTTATTTACTTTCTTGTTTTCACCTTTGCATTTACGATTCTATTAATAGTACTAGCAACAGCAACAGAAAGGATGATGTGACCCAAAATCCGCTGCAAAACTCCAGATCACCAAGAGTCGATTAAGTGAACTAAGTAAATGCTGCCATTTCTGTTGGCCTGTTTACGGCATTGTATTTGGCAAAAGTTGTAAATATATCCTTAAATCTTCATGATTTATTCCTGATGCTAGATTGCAATTATATATTTATTTGATTTTGAGAACAGAATGAAATAGATTTCAATATCACCACTTTATCTTGGTGGTGGATATAACTTTGTATCGGTGATGGGTGTCGCTGGTGGAACTGTAACTGGGAATAACCACTGGGACACACAGCATTGATGTCAAAGAACCATTCTTGGCATTAAGACTTTTCTGTAGTTGGACCCAGGTGTTTCATTGATTACAATTAAGAGTACTAAAAATTATATGAACTCGATTCTGATCCAGTGTACCACTTAAAAGGGCAAATGATGTATACTTATTTTCTATTCGTTTAGTCGCCTCAAATCAATAAAATAATTTTTCTTAAAAGCCATACCATAAAATTAGTCCCTAGAAAGGATAAAGCCTACATTTGTTCAAGTTCAAATATGAGAGATGAATACCCCCTCATTAATTAAGAATGCTCTTAATTCATAAGCAGTGTGCTTCAGTGCGAAAATCATCATTTTTTAATAGCAAGAATAAAATGACATCCAAACGTATCCAAAGGTTTTGTTGTGTTACCTGAAACACTTCTACCTTCACAGACTTTGTACTTTTCTGGGATTTTGCTATGTAATAAAAAGAGTTCTAAAAGTCTTTTGGTTATTGCTTTTTTAATTATTCCTTTAATTAAATGTCTATATTCATGTATTTAGTGTGTAACTCCCCTACTTACTATAAAATCTCTAAGTGTTGAAACTGCTTTTCCATGTGAATTAAAATGCTCCTAAGCAGGCCACTGACTTGAAGTGCAGCACAGAGGGAGAGAAGAGCTTTGCATTCAGAGCCAGGAGTGACGCAGTGCTGCCGTCATCGAAATCCCTTCTGGAAATAATGGGGTGGGCTGAGCCCTCCCTGGCCATGCTCCGGGCTCACTCCTGGCAGTGCTCAGAGGCTTCTGTGCGGTACCAGGGATTGAACCAGGGTTGGCCCCGTGCAAGACAGAATGCCTTACCCTCTCCTGTCGCTCCAGCCCAGGCCTGCATGTTACAGTTTTAAGTGACGGCTGTCACTCAGTGGGACAGTGACCCTCAGATCATGCCCTCTGTGTAAGTATTTATTTAATCATTACACTAGCCACCTAGTGGGAACAAGCAATAGGAAGTAAGTCACTGTGGGCCTGCTCTGGGGCCGGTGTGGGCGGTGGGGCAAGTGGAGACCGGGGTGGGTGGGCTTGGTGTGAAATATCGAATGCCTGTACCAGCTCATCGTGAACAACTTCGTAAACAAGATGTGTACATAAAGTGGGGAAGTGAAAAGAGCAAGTCGGGAAGCCACTATCGAATTGTGCGTCCATTAGTGGGAAGGGTCCCCAGCAGCAACGCGCTGCAGCGTGTGCACACGTGCCCCGCCGCTCCCCATGCACCCCCGCAGTCGCCCGGGGAAGGGGTACATGCATGTGTTTTAACAAAAACATTATCCATTCATTTAAGAAAGTTCCCTACGCAAATCCTGAATGAGGAAGAGCAGTAACAGAGCAACCTGGGAAGTGTGACGCTCTAAGAAAACAGTCAAAGCACAAAGCACTCAGCCTCCGTTCCCCTGTTCACGTCGTCACTAACAGCCCACTGTGTCTCCAGAGATGCTTCAGGAGCAGACGCAGGGCCGGCGTGTTCTCTTGCGCAGGACTCTGACCTGTGCGTGTCAGCACTGAGTGGCGGCAGTGCTGATGTCGGGAACACGGGTGGCGGCCAGCAAAACTGAGGCTGTTCCATGAAGCTACAGATGACACGTCTTCATGTGCCCAATCATACATTGCCTCGGCCACTTAGACACTGGTCATTGGTGTGTGTGTGTGTGTGTGTGTGTGTGTGTGTGTGTGTGTGTGTGTGTGTGTTTGCGCGCACCAATATGTAAAGGGTGAAATAAGGTAACATCCTCTGCACTGCCCACTGGTTTTCTTTCCTTTTCCTAGAAGCATTTCAGCAGGTGACTTTCTTTGAGCCCCACTTCCCCAGCCCTCCCCTGGGTGCTGCGCTCAGTGCTTTTCCTTCGTACTAATAGAATCAAGTCATATTTCGTATTATCACCGTTTCTAATTGTGTTCTTTGAATATATACATATATATGTGTGTATGTCCCCCTGGAGAGCCCACACCTTCTGTGTATTGGACACTGACGGCAAAATCGCTGTTTTCATCGAGTCTCTGAGAAAGCTTACAGTCTCAAGACAGAAATGGCCGTGAGTCAGCAGAACTTCTGAACAAGGAGATGAACTCTGCATCTCCAGACGGTGTTCGAATGACAAGGTCACGCTGAGAGGGACGTGCTACCCACACTGAGAAGGCCCGTGAGAGCAAGTGGGAAGGAACGTGTGGGAAAATGACTGGACAGACGGCGGCATGTACCTGATCCCACCTGCTCAGAAAGGACCGGGGGAAGCAATAGACTCTCCCCCCCCCCCCCCGCAGCCCGTCAGATTTCAGTCATGACCGGAGGAGGAGGGAAGTTCGGGGAGCCACTGGCATTCATGAGTCCTGGTGATCAGCAGTAGATGATTCCGTGATCTAGTGAAGTTGTGGCGGAAGACGAGAGTGTCCAGGCTGGGGTCAGCGCAGACAGTGTCCAGATCAACAGGGCAGTGCGGGCGATGATGGGCCCCAAACAACTGATGGTCTCAAAATCCAGTCTTGTCTTCAAATCATGAAATACTTGGTTTTGAAAACTACCCGGAAATCAAGAAACAAACTCATTCAGGAGGTGGGAAACCAGACTCCTTCCTGGGAAGCATTTAGTTCTCGGGCTGGTTTTAGGAAAGAAGCCGCTACGCTTAATCCCCAAGTCACAGATGTCAGCACCGCTCAGTTCCTGAAGCAAATCATCGAAAATGCCTTGTGCAGGATCCGTATGTATGAATGTCACATTTCTGCTCCTCCTTGTGGGTATTCTCTTTCAGTTAGTCACCCTCACCAGCACACCCCCTCTTATGAAACATTTTCCCTCTAATATTTTAATTTCTGCCTGCTTTCCATAACTTCCAACATGTTTAATTTGTTTAAATGTTCCAATGCTTAATTTTACCTATAAAAAATTTAAAACATTTAGCGATTCAATTAGTAAATGCTCAGTTATTGTCTCCGTGGGCTATTTAAAATTCGGTTACAATTTTACAGGCAATCCAATATTTTTTTACACTAATGGCTTTTATACAGCTAAATGTAAGCAACAATTTTCCTTATAATTTCCTTTTTTGGCATAAAGTAGTAAAAATGTATAAATCAAAGCTGGTGTGATGGTAATAGTTCTAGAAAGTGAGATATGGTAAAAAAGTGAGATATTTTCAAGAAACTTATGGCCTGTAGGTTCTTTGTCACCCAGATAATGTGCTTATTAAAAAGTAAGGTGTGTCACTCTTACCTTAATGACATCCCAAGTGTCACAGTGATTTACTTAATATAGACTCTGGCGGTTCCCATCTTGAAGGATTCTTGTGTTCATAAATGTGTTTTTTCAGGTCTGAAATGCATGTTCTCTATAATACAGGTTAAGGAGTCCACAGAGAGGCCTAAAGATTCTATTAAACCACAATGCAGTGCTACACAGACCCCAAGTGTTACATAGACCTCAAGGTCTGCTGCCCTTGTTTTGATTTTTTTTTTACGCTCTGTATGATCTCATCTGATTCCACCACTTTACAAAACTCGTAGTTAAATACTGCCCAGGGTGTGTTCCACGGTTCTCTTCATACAGACCACGCCCTGTGTTCAGCCTGCTGCACATTTCCACTTCGTGCAGCCCTTACATCAAGATCAGCGGGTCTCATCACCCATGTCAACAAATACCGGTTCTGCCTTGTCCCTCTCCCCTCCCAAACTTGCAAATTCAACAGTCAAATTCAACTCACAGCTCCATTCCGAATCCCTTTTTCCCACTGAGTCCAAGTACCTCCTTTGTCCTCTCTTGCACAGACTTCTGAAGTAGTCTTTTTTTTTTTTTAATTGAATCACCATGTGGAAAGTTACAAAGCTTTCAGGCTTAAGTCTCGGTTATACAGTGCTCGAACACCCGTCCCTTCACCAGTGCACATGTTCCACCACCAAGAACCCCAGTATACCCCCCTCCCACCCACCCCCACCTGTGTGGCTGATAAGTTTCACTTTACTTTCTCTTTACTTTGATTACATTCACTATTTCAACAAAAAACTCACTATTATTGTTCACAGTCCCCCCCTCCCGCCAAAATCAGACCTGCTGAAAAGGAAACATTTGAAAATTTGTTTTCCATTGCTGAGAATGAAGAGATATGAGGTCTCTTGGTTTTGGATTTCTGTATTTTAGTATTTTAGTAACTAAGTCCAGGGAAATCTCTGCCAGAAATTGCATCATGGCAAGCTCGTACCTCTCTTTAGTGGTCCTTATAAGATGGCGGTCGCCACGCTGCCCCCCTCCGCCCAGAAAGGAAAAGCCGAGAGAGAATACCTGAGCGTATGCTTTCATTTTTTGCTCCCCGGTAACCAGTTCTTGTACCACAACCAATGATCTCCCCAGTGGGAAAATACGTGTATAGTTTCCCTTGGAGGCCAAGCCTGGGCCGTGGGATGGGAATGGGGTCAAGTTATTATCGGTAGTTTCTGTTCCTGGAGCAGCAGATGCAGGGGGACAAATTCCGCCAGGTTGAATCGGAGACAAAAGTCAGTCAGTGAATGACTAAGGGACCTTCAGCCTCAGCCCACCAGGTTCCTTCTCATCCCCTGTATCTTTCCCATCACATGAACCTGCCTGTCGCCTTTTCTTCGCTCGATACATACTTCCCAAACCAGAATGTCTCTTCTTGATGGCTACTGTGGGACAAGGACGTGACTACTATAAATACCCATTGTCTCTCACATGACCTGCTCAAGAATTAAACTCACGGTGGCAAGAAAACCTGGAGGAAGGGCTGGGGCGATAGCACAGTGGGGAGGGCGTTTGCTTGGCATGCAGCCAACCCGGGTTCAATTCCCAGCATCCCATGTGGTCCCCCGAGCACCACCAGGAGTGATTCCTGATTTGCAGAGCCAGGAGTAATCCCCGAGCATCGCTGGGTATGATTAAAAAAAAAAAAAAAGAAAAACGGCCCTTGAGCTAATAATGTCTCTATTTCTATAAAATCGCACAGAACACAGCTTGAGGTGACCCTGGCCTTTTCTGACAGAGTAAAGGGAAACTAGGACCTTCACGGCACTGGATGAAGGAGAAAGGAAAACCCCTCGCTGGCCTGAGGCCCGAGCAGGCAGCGTTGTCTCCACAGCACTGGCCTGGTGGGAGGACAGACGGACAGACGGACAGACGGGGCTCCCAGCCTCTCTGAAAGCGGCTCCCCTGGTTCTTCTCTCGCCACGTGGCACACATCACCTGCTGTCAGGGCGGATGCGACGGCAGCGTGTCGGGGGCCTGTGTCCCCTGGGGGTGAGTCTGCTCTGGACCAACAGCGGCCGCCATCGGAACAACATCGTCCTCCTCGAGAGAGAGAGAGAGAGAGGCGCCGTGTCAGCCACCCCTCGGACACACCGTCTCAGCAGGCGGGAGAGAAGGCCAGGCGCTCACCTTCCTCTGGGGCAGAAGAGTCTGGCCGGTCCCCTTGGGACCACAGGCGGAGAATTCTCTCCGAGAGAATCGGTCGCAGCAGCAGTGGAGTCCCGGGCCTGAAACGGCCTCCCGTCTTCCGTTCTGTATGATACGCATTTTACATCTTTCCTTCAAGTAGGATTAGAACTCGGTTATCAGTGCTCCGTCAGAAAGAAGAGCATCCGGCGCCTCTGCTGACAGTTCGGCGATGCTTCCTGCCAGAGTCCCGGAGACGCTGAAAACTCCCTTCGTCTGTGTGATCTAGTAAGATAGCCACCGGCCACACGTGGCCATTTAACACTCGGCATGTGGTTGGCGTGAGGAAATTCATTTCTCTCTGAGTAGCTGCAGATGCACACGGCCACACGGGACTGGGAGCTCCCTGCCGGAGCCGGCCTGGAGAGTCACTGCCGAATTAGCAGCAGGGAGCAGGCTATTCCCCTGGTCTCAAAACAACCTCGTTTCCTTCTCCACGTGGCAGGTGAGGCCGTGTGGGAAACCACGATAAGAAAGAGAAGAGGGGCTGGAGTGATAGCATAGCGGGTAGGGCGTTTGCCTTGCACGCGGCCCACCCGGGTTCAAATCCCAGCATCCCATATGGTCCCCTGAGCACCGCCAGGGGTGATTCCTGAGTGCATGAGCCAGGAGTGACCCCTGTGCATCGCCGGGTGTGACCCAAAAGCCAAAAAAAAAAAATGAAAGAAAGAGAAGAGAGAAAGGGGCTCCGAGTTCTAACCCAGATGGCCTGTAGCTCCCCACGTCCCGGTAGAGACCCTTGGAAGACCAGTTCTGGCCACAGAGCTTGGGTCCCTGAATAGAATCCTGCCTGACCTTATTTCACTCTTTTCTACAATAAACGCAAGATACCAGCCCACACGTCCCGCCCCACCCAGACACACGGCCACCACGCTCTGACAGTCGTGAGCCTGCCCATAGGACACACCTCTGTTCGCGGGCACCCGGCCCATTCAGGCCAGAGGCCAGGGCTCTTCTGCCAGTCCTCAGAGGCCCCTGGGAGCTCGCGCCTGGCACTGCGCCCGCCCCAGCACCCTCGGCTGAGCTGACCGGGTGAGAGCAGGAGCACCTGCCAGTGGGTCCACATGTCCAGCACATACAGAAGACGAGAGATAGACGTCATGGCTGAATAGGCGAAATCACAGAGTCCAGGGAGAAGCCTGTGGTCTGGTTGTGCCCTTGCAAATACGGTCACACTCCAGGAATACAACGAAATTAAAAACCTGTAGGTTGTCGGAGGAGGAGAATAGTGCTCAGAGGTAGAGGGAGTAACGGTGTTGAGCGGACGGTGATGCTGGAAATAGACTTCTGGGCTCTGTGCAGGGCTCTGACTGATGCTGTGTCCCTGGCGTTTATCCACTGACCAGAGCAGGGTCCTTCAGTAACTGTGCAGCGGGGGGCCCTGAGGAAGGGGGGGTGTTGGGACATCGTGTGCCTGAAAGCCAACCATGAATAACTTTGAAACTGTAATTCATGGTGATTCGATTGAAAATTACATATGTCTATTTTTAAAAATATAATTTTTCAAATGAAAAAAAAGTTTACATAGGCATATGTAGTTGTTTAATGAAATACTACTTTAAAAACAATTTTATAAAGGAATCTTCTAAGAAAAAAAAGCTGCTTTCCCGGTAGCAGCAAAATAAAGAAAAAAAATATTATCATAGTGGCAGGGTTCCGAGCACGTTCACGTCTGTAGTGCTGATGTCCAGTCACTGCACACCCGCACAGCCCTGCGCCCGGCCTTCCCCACGGTGTCCCCCACAGCCCGCCCGCCACCCCGCTCGGTGTGGACTGACGCGCAGGATCTGCCATGAGAGCTCAGTGCCCCAGGTCCGCTCCCTCCCGCCGTCTCTGAGCTCCCGCAGTGACCTGCTCTCGGTCCCGTCTCCCTGCAGCTGAACTGGGGCGCGTGCTGGGAGCCAGGGTCTGTCCTCGCAGACGGGAGAAGTCGTCCCGACTGTCCTTCCCCTCGATATTCCTCTCCACACAGTCAGTACCCTGCGGCTCTCCCCAGGTTCCCGCCACTGTGTGACTCTCCCCCGGGGGCCGTGGCGTGCTTACAGGGACAGTGCATGGCTGTATTTAAGCCTCAGCTTCTTTATCATTCATCTGTCCTTGGGCGTTGGGGGGAAGAAGCAAATATTTTGAGAATACTGAGACGCCCTTGCCCTCAGCCGTAGGTCTGGATGTGTCGAACGGGGACACCCTTCCCGCTTGACAGTTGTCCCGGGTTCGTCTGCCTCCAGTGGGCTTCATTCATTCATCCTTTGCTCCGAGTCCCTCTGTCTATGGCCTTCCTGCATGCTATGAAGAGTTGGTGACAAACGCTAATTGGAACTAGACCGCAGTCGTGTGAACTCAGATGGAGGATTTGGCCTTGCGTCAAGCCCGCCGAGGGGAAGGAGGGGTCCCGAGAGCCACCCAGGGCGGCAGCCTGGAAGCGTGGAGCTGACGCGACATCCCAGATGCGGTATTTCTCGGCTTGGTCACGCCGCCTTTGCCAGCCAGCTAAACGAAGGATGATTGGCAATGTTATTTTATTGAACATTTTTGGACAATTTGACTACAGCTCTGTATGTAATATTAAATCCTCTTCTGGCTTGGCAGATTACAAAATTGCACGCTCTGTCTACACATCAAATTCTCGTCCTGAAGGGGATACGGGTTTAAGCTGCTCCAGTGCCACCAGAAGCAGTGTGGGAACTCTCCAGAGCGGACGGCACGGCCAGGGGCGCTCGGTGGCGTCCAGACAGGGGGAGTCACCTGACCAAAGACCCCTCGCACAAAGGTTCTAATTAAACTCAGCTCCGCTTCTTTTAAATTCAGACAATTCCGTCTTTTTGTGAAAGGGTCTAAAGCCATATCCAGTGACTCTGCCAGTGGGTTTCATGACGATTCTATGTCTGTGGAGGAAGGTAGGCACCATGAAGGATGTTAACAACTGAGTTCTGAATTCTTGGTGCCAGCTTTGTGTGTCAGCTTTGGGATTGGTTGGTTATTTTTTTTATTTTTATTTTTTTAACCCATCTGGTACCTGGTGTTGAAAATGTCCAGGAAACAAAAACTATTCTAAAGAAGTCAGAATGAGAAATGAGTATAGGCAGAAATGTGGTGGAAAAGGCCTTTCTGTACTGTTGGTTGGAATGTTAATTGTAAATTGGTGCAGTCATTGTGGAAAACAGGATGAAAATTCCTCCACAACATTAAAAATAGCAATACCATATGACCCAGCAATTCCACTTCTGGTGTCTCTGTGAGGATTATGGAAACACTCCTTTGAAGATATATATGCACTCCCAGAATCACTGATATTATTCATAATAGTCAAGGATTTTATTTTATTTTATTTTGGCTTTTGGGTCACGTCCAGCGATGCTCAGGGGTTACTCCTAGTTCTGCACTCAGGAATTACTCCTGGCAGTGCTCAGTGGACCATATGGGATGCCAGGGATTGAACCCAGGTCAGCCGTGTATAAGGCAAACCCCCGACCTGCTGTACTATTGCTCCAGCCCCAGTTAAGAATTTTTGGGGGGCCGGAGCGATAGCACAGCGGGTAGGGCGTTTGCCTTGCACGCGGCCGACCCAGGTTCGATCCCCGACATCCCATATGGTCCCCCAAGCACCGCCAGGAGTAATTCTTGAGTGCAAAGCCAGGAGTAACCCCTGAGCATCGCTGGGTGTGACCCAAAAAGCAAAAAAAAAAAAATTTTTTTTGAAAAATTAAAAACCTGAAGGCCCACCTACTGGAGACTGAACAGAGAAGGTGTGGTGTGTGCACATGTGGAATACCACTCTGCTCTGTTTAAAGTAAAGAAAAGAAAGATGAAGTCTTGACATCTGCAATAACACAAAGCTAGAGGTCGTTATGACCACAGAATAGTTCCAACAGAAAGATAAGAACGTGGTGAGTTTACTCGTGTGCAAGATAAAGACACAAAACAAGGATGGAAGAAAAACCAGCGAGAAGGAAAGAAACCTTTAAAGAACGGGAGCAAAGTAGTGATTACTGGAAGAGAAGCAGTGCCCCCACCGCATTCCCGCCTGAAGCAGTTGGTGGAGGGTCTCTAACAGCAAAGGGTTCGAGCCGAGTGGGAGAGGCTTGGCGTGTGCGTGGCCACTGACTCGGGCAGTATCCTAGTGTCTCAGCAGAGCTGATTTATCTTCCTACGACGAGGCAAGAAAAAACTCACGGAAACCTGGCCGACTGCATGGTCACTCCTTTGAGTCTCGCTCCAAAGATCAGACCGGCTTCACCAACAGTGCGCGTGTCCCGTGTCTCTGCTCGGACACGCCCCACGCGGGGCCCGGGATACAGAGATGCGGAGACGCAGCTGGGCCTTCAGCGGGACTGGACCGGTCAGTGTCGGCAAAGTTCACTGAAAACTTTTCCTCTTCTCCAAACGTCTCAGGGCCACAGTGCCAGTACGGCAGCAGGGGGTTTGCCTTGCAAACGGCCCACCCTGGCTCGAGCCCGGCACCCCCGAGGGTCCCCTGCCAGGCGTGACTCCTGAGAGCGGAGGCAGGACCGAGTCCTGAGCAGCACCAGGTGTGGCCCACAAGCAAACAAACAAAAAAATCTTCATCAAGGACGAGGCTCAGGGGCTGGAGCGAGAGCACAGCGGGGAGGGCGTTTGCCTTGCAAGCGGTCGACCCGGGTTCGATTCCCAGCATCCCATAGGGTCCCCTGAGCACCGCCAGGGGTAATTCCTGAGTGCATGAGCCAGGAGTAACCCCTGTGCATCGCCGGGTGTGACCCAAAAAGCAAAAAAAAATAAAGAAAGAGAGAACGAGGCTCACACACATGCCGCACGCTGTGCTGCCCGGGGCTCTGCATTGACTTCTCTGTGCAAAGGGAATCGCCTCGTCCTGTAGACACACTGCAGGCCCGGGAGAGACCTTCCCCTCTCGGGCAGGGCTCGCTCCCGGGGCCCCCGGCCGAGGGCCTGGCGCAGGGGCCCCCAGCGTGTGGGAGCCACCAGAGCTGAGTCCAGCTGGGCCGCGTAAGGGCAGGGTCCACACCCAGGCCAGGTGGACTAGGCCTGTGCACGACCCTTCGGGCCACCTGCTAGGCCCAAGGCCCCTGTTCTCCAGACGGCCCGGCAGTGAATCCAGGCCGGGACAGAGCTCATTCACGGCGAGCGTCATCAGAGCCCGCCCGCCGGCCCTCCGCAGCAGGGAAGGCGCCAGTAACACAGTCCCCCACGGCGTTCGCTCCCGAGCAGGCCTCTCGCCGTCTCTTACCTGCAGAACAGGCCAGAGCTTCCCACGGGCACGAGTGCAGCGGGGCGACGCGCGTCCCCGGGGCAGTGTGGCGAGGTGGCGGCTGTTCCGAGCTAAGTCGGAGGCAGCTCTGCTGAGCGGCCCGTAAGTAGCCACGCCGGTCACGGCCACTCCCAGCCGCTGCTCCACGGATGCCACCAGCGCCGGGCACTGCCTCCTCCTCCCTGGGGAGAAGACGCTCCTCTGTGGGAAAGAGCTCGTGGGAAATCGGGGTCAGTTTCATCCGGCTGAGCGATCCAGTTCGTGAGATCGTCATTATTAACATTCCGACCCGACTCCGCAAGTCGAAGTCGAGCTTTTGGAGTCTGTGTTGGAAGGAGGCGGGCGCGTGACGTGGGGCGGGACCCGGAAGTGCCCCTGGCGTGTGCTCAGGGGTCAGGCCTGGCAGGGCTCAGGGCACTGTGGGCCGTGCCAGGGATCGAAGCCGATCAGACACATGCAAGTGGCTGATAAATAACAAAGCAAGAGCGGATCTGCTCGACTGTGGCCCCAAGCGGGGATTTGCACAGGAATGTCTTCCCGCCACAGTGCTTACAGGGTTATCGGGTCAAATATTAAAAGAATAAGACAAACTTTTCCAAGACATACAGGTATTAGGGGGAAAACTACCATCTGATGGCATATAATACACTTTAATACAAAAAATTACTTTGCTCATATGATATATCACATCCCATTTTAAAGATAAAACGCTCAGTTACCCTTAGAATGGCCCAAATTCTCTAAAAATTTAAGTGTGGGGATTGTTCTATAGAGTTATCAGAAGTTCTGGGAATATCGGTAACAATGGAGGTTCCTAGTCCTTCCCTGAAATTTCCAAATAAGTCTTCTGGAGCTTCAGAAATTTTCATTTTTGTGGGAAAGACTGAAAATACAGCAGGTAGGGTGTTTGCCTTGCACGTGGCCAACCTGGGTTCAATCCCCGGCATCTCATATGGTCCCCAGAGCACCACCAGGAGTAGTCCCTGAGTGCAGAGCCAGGAGTAATGCCTGAGCATCACCGGGTGTGACCCAAAAAGAAAAAAAAAAAAAAAAATTCTCATTTTTAAATTAGTTTCCAGTTGACTTGAATACACAGCACAGTCTGAGAATTTCTGCTGAAACACAATAACACAATTCTACATCATTATAATTTTTTAGGTGCAATTGGAAAGAGTTCTAAACCAGAAATTTCCAAACTTACTTGGCCTACCTACCACTCCCTTTCCAGAAAAAAAAAAAAAATCACCATCCAGCCCCTGGAAATCTACCTTTAAGCTGAACAAATAGAAAATGCCCCACCCTCAGGCCAGAAAGATGGGACGCAGGCCGGGCACTGCCTTGTTCAAGCCCACCTGGGTTCAAGCCTCAGAACCCCTGAGCCCACCAGGAGTGACCGAGTGACCCCTGAGTACAGAACCAGGAGTCAGCCCTGACTGCTGCCGGGTGTGGCCCCCAAATAAAAACACAACAAAGATAACAACAAAACCCAGACACCCCTCACGCCCCTGCTCTGCCCGCCCCCCTCCCTCAATTACACCTGGGGCTACTGCTGTCCCTGCAGGCAGCTGTCCACACTGGGAACCTCTCCCGCCCCTCAGAGGGGGGTCTGCCGTGCCAAAGGGAGGCCTCGCCCAGCCCCTTGCTTGCAACCCGGTGGCCTGTATGAGACCCTAATCCGCAACTTAAGAGTCAAGAGATACGGAGGTGATCAAGGAGCAAAGGAGAGAGGAATTACTGTCCGCTTTAAAGGCATTATTGTCCATTTGAAAGGAATTGCTGTCGTTTTTTTACCCGCAGTCTGATTAAAAATGTACTGATGGCTTATTAAAGTGACAGTGAACGCTGGCTTCAGAAAGACAGGCGGGAGGGACAGCAGTAATTGGAAAGTAGGTTCCCACGCTGGAATAACTTGGAAATGACGATGGCAGAGTCGACACATGGCAATCGTGGCGGGCAGGAGAGTAGTTGGGCAAGAAGCTTTCTCTCCCGGCAGAGAAGGAGGAGGGGCGGGGCCCGAGACCCAGGGGAACGGGCCGGCTGCGCCCACCTTCTACCACCCAGCCTAGAGGGTGGCGTCCTGTTTTGCAGCTTCAGAATTTCAGACACTGAGAAATTTCATGACGTGCCACAGGGCAGTTGGTTATTCAGCTGAGCCAGCCAGCCCCGTGATCACGAACCCTTCGCTTTCCCGCGTGGTTCATTGGCCCCGGCTGTGGGGCGACTCTAGCTCTGTTGCCGTCACCGGAGGGTGTCGGGCCTGCCTGACTCTCTTCGAGTCCCTGAGCCAGGGCCCCAGGCAGCTGCCGAGCAGGAGCACAAATGCACCTTCGTATATTTGAGACTTTCTTATCATTCGCTTTTGCTTCCAGAAAAATAAAAGAACGATCTGTCTTCTTTCCGGAGAGCTTGGGGGGTTCCAGGTTACTCCCCCAAAGTTGGCGTTTGTGTTTTCTCCTTCCTTTCCCCCCTGTGCCCTGGTGGAACTTTTCCACGAGATGAAAGGCTCACTGCTGTCTGCACCGCTCGCTCGCGGAACCCAGAGAGGCCTTGCGGGACGCTATGGTGGGGAAGCGCTCGGGGAGCTCGTCTGAGTTGAAAGCAGTACAAAGCAAGCTCCTTTTCCAAGCCATTTGGAGGAGATTTACTGGCTGAAAAACAATGTGGTCTCCATAAAAGTCGTAATTCTGATTTCCATGTGTCATCTGCCTGTTGCTCAACTCTGTAAATTATCAATAGCAACAGAACCGGGAAGGTGGACGCTTTTCAACGTGCTGAGAGTCAGAACTCTCCAGGCAGCCCTTAGGCGGGGCTGCTGCCAGGGAGCGCCCCCCCATAATAGAGAGAAAATGGGCGATCCCTCAGCGGGCAGCTGTGCCTCTCCGCCTGCTCGTTTTCCACTATCCGGGGCCTCGCCACTCCCTTTGGTTGTATTTTTGCAAAGGGAAGAAAGGATTTGCCTCACTTTGCCAGAGGGCTCGGTCCCTGTCTCTCCCGCTGTGCACGGACACCCCGTCTGAGCGCCCAGCGGGGTGGACACGTGTCACGGGCACAGTTCTGGGGACAGACCTGTCGTTTCTGTCTTGTCTTACGCTGTTGAGGTTTTCCTGACACACTGAAAGCTGCAGACGGCTGAAGCTTCCCGCCCAGCCACGTCCCTGTGAAGCTGTCCTCACTAGCAGTGAATCGTTATTTTTTGTGGTCCGAAGACTTAATGCCAGAAATGTTTGAGTACAGAATGCTGCTAGCTAGAGGCACCCTGCTCTGCCCTGCATCTTCGGGGTTTTCTCTTACAGAACTGGCACTTCGACTCACACTCCCCGTACCCCCACCCCTGCCCCTGGCAAATCACACGTGTACTTGTCGCTTCTCTGTTTGATTTTTTTTTTTGCTTTTCTTTATATTTTTGTTGTGGGGCCACACCTGGTGGTGATCAGGGCTGATTCCTGGCTCTGCACTCCGGAATCACTCCTGGCCCGCTCAGAGGACCATATGGGATGCCGGGGATCCAACCCGGATCAGTCACCTGCTAGACAAACACCCTCCCCGCCGAACTGCTGCAGCCTTGCTTGGCTCATTTCAGTCCGAGGGACCCAGTCCTTCGGGTCTGGCCTGGGGTGGTAAGTGGCCGTGCTTTTTTGGGCTGAACAGTGTCACCTTGTGTGTTACATCATGATTTTTTTTCCCTCCAGGTACTGACTTCTGAGTGATGTTTCATGAACAGGGTAGGATACGAATCTCTCTTAGCTCCGCCTTCCAGTTCATTCCCAGTAAGTCCTTCGAAGTGAGATTTCCAGATTACAATCGGATGCTTCTATTTTTAACTTTTGTGTCATTTCTAGCTCTACTGTCATCTCACAAAGTTAGGGTCACAGAGCTGGCTGTTCTTATGCACTATGGGAAACAAACGAGAATGAGAAAAACTGCAGAGGGGAAATTTCTCATCGACTTTCTATTTCCATAGTCCAAAAACAAAAATCTCCAAGTAAAAATAATCATACTCACAGCTCTAGAGCCACCTCAGTTTCTAATCTCATTTCTTGCCCAGTTCCTTTGTCCAGAGGAAAATGCCCCCGACTCCAAGTTAAAATGCTCCTTGGATTCCTCCTCCCCAAAAATAACAGCTGCTTTTTGGGAACTTTAATTCATTAATATTGTGGCTTATCAGTCCAGGATTTACCTACCCAGCTTTACATTGTTCCAAGACTCAGCATATTCTCTGGACTATTAATAATCAGAAAATAAATGAATATCCTAAAAATTTGTGAGATGCAGCAAAAATGGTACTCAGAGTGACATTTTTATTATTTAATGCATTTATTATAGAGAACAACTTATAGCATTGAATGCACATATTGGAAAGGCAGCTACAGAGACTGGAGAGATAGTACAAGATTCAGGGGCACATACATCACATGCTGGGGACCTTGTTTCAATCCCTAGAACCTGAGGTCCGGGATCAATAAAATCAATAATTCCTATGCTTAGACTAATTCATAAAAATAGCAATCTCTAATTGCTAATATAAAAGCCAAAAGGAATAAATTCTCAGAATGGTCAGTGAATTCCAAATCAAAATCCCAGGTGCAGATAAGTTCATTCTAAAGTTCATACATAAAAAGAAACATTAAAATAGGTTATTCGATACGAGGACCAAGGCCATCCAATCAACAACAGTAACCCAGTGGGCGGGGAAGAAGAGTCAGAGGTTCTGGCTGGAGAAATAGTCCAGGAGGTAGGGGGTTCCCCAAATCCATGCCTAGCACCACAGAGGGCCCCCCAAGCACTTCCAGGTGTGAGCCTGAGCACTGCCAGGTGTGGTCCGATCCCAACCCCCACCCTCAGGTGAACACATCACTTTTACGGAACATAACAGAGAACTCGGGAATCAGTCGAGTCTGAAACACTGACGACACCACATACTGGCCAGAAAGCGGAACAACACGAATTCTCACCCATTTCTCCTCCCATCCATACACTCTTCCCATCCATCCACTCCTCCATCCATCCATTCACTCCTCCATCCCTCTATTCACTCTTCCATCCCTCTATTCACTCTTCCATCCATCTATTCTTCCCATCTATCCACTCTTCCCATCCATCCACTCCTCCATCCATCCATTCACTCCTCCATCCATCCATTCACTCTTCCATCCATCTATTCTTCCCATCCATCCACTCTTCCCATCCAGCCACTCCTCCATCCATCCATTCACTCCTCTATCCCTCTATTCACTCTTCCATCCCTCTATTCACTCTTTCATCCATCATTCTTCCCATCCATCCACTCTTCCCATCCATTCACTCTTCCATCCCTCTATTCACTCTTCCATCCCTCTATTCACTCTTCCATCCATCCACTCTTCCCATCCATCCACTCTTCCCATCCATCCACTCTTCTATTCATTCACTCTTTCCATCCATTCACTCTTCCTATTCAACCCATTGTACTTGATATTTACCGAAAGAAGTTAAAAACTTAGATCCTCTCAAAAAATGTGCCCTGGGATATTTATAGCAGCTTTTCATAATTGCCCGAAGTTGAAAGCAACCAAGACGCCCTTCAGTATGTGAATAAACAAACTGTGGTATGTCCAGACAATGGAACATTCGCTAAAAGGAAAACAGACATCAAATCATGCGAAGGCATGGAAGAGCCTTAAATGCACATTAGCAAGTCAGTCGAAGATGCGTCACTGTGGACGGTTCCAGCTGTTTGCTGTTCTGGAAATGTCAGAGTTATGAATTAGCGAAAAGACAGGGGTTGTCAGGGGCTGAGGGAGAGAAGAGCAGGGCACGAAGGACTTGGGGGCAGGGTAGCTACT
Organism: Sorex araneus; assembly: GCF_027595985.1. Taxonomy (NCBI): domain Eukaryota; kingdom Metazoa; phylum Chordata; class Mammalia; order Eulipotyphla; family Soricidae; genus Sorex; species Sorex araneus. Next base: position 65,879,997 of record NC_073311.1, read on the forward strand.
CAGTGTCCCCCAAAGTGGCGGCTCCCTGTCCTGTGTATCTGTCCCATCAAAGGGGCGTTACTAAGCGTGGCGTGCGGTGAATGTGGGCTTCAGTGAGCTGTGAATTCGGGATCGTCACAAACGCTCATGGCAGGAGGGGTGAAAGCTCTCTCTTCCCCTGGGTGCGAGCCAACAGCAGCCTCAGACCAGCGGCTGTTCCAGGAAGAAAGAAACGAGTCAGCACGAACTACAGGCTTGTCCTGCTGCCTCTCGACCTCCCAGCACTGGGGTCATCTGCAGCTGTGACCTCAGCTGGCCTCAGGAAGCCCGTGGGCAGATGCCGCCTTCCCGCTGCCCCCAGGGGCGGGGGTGACTGCTGGCACCGTCTCCGGGCTGGCTGTTCCCCCAGCCTGTCCCCCGGGCCCAGAGCGACAGACCAATCACAGGTGAGTGGCCCAGGAAGAGAGGACTTGCTGAGAAAAGCCAAACGCTATTTGCTAGCACATGGAGACGTGTTCCTGTACAGTAATGCACTCGCAGCTTCATGGAAACTGACTTGAATCCAAAAAATATAGAATGGAAGCAGATTCTGTAACAGAAACATTGGCTAGCATATTTTCCATAAATGTTATAAGGAAACAAACAACATGGAACAAAATGACATTATTGGAAGAACTGCCTTATTAAATTCTCAGTAACATGACTACGACTTTGATGTTTAAGTCCTTCTTTGCTTTTATTGTTTCAAGAGGGACGGGCGATGCCAGAAGTCGGGGCTGGGAACGGGGGAGATTCCAAAGGAGGGTGTTCAGCTCTGGCCAGGGGGGTGGCGGGGAGGGGGCGGCCGGAGCACAGCCTGAGTTCATCCCCGACCCCGCGTGACCCCTGAGTACCCCTGGGCGTGTCCCCGGTGGTCCCTGGGAGTCGCTGGGGTGGCTGTGGCAGTGATCCATGTGCGCAGCTCACTGGACGGCAGCAAGAGTGACCCCTGGGGCCCCTGAAGGGGCGCCCAGAGACCCTCAACACCCATGAGATATTTGGGACTCTGCCCTAGACGGCCCCATCGCTCAAAGTCGTGTAAAGAAGGACCCACTGTCCTGCGCTTCTCCGGCCTCACCTGGCAGAGAAGCCGCAGCTGCCCGCGCCCGCCCTCGGCCCTGGTCCCGCCTGCCCCAGGGAGCGGAGCTGCTGCTCCGGCCGGCCGGCGGGAGGGCACCGGGCGGGGTGAGTGACTGTCCTTCTTCCCCTTGGGGGAGACCGAGTCTGCGGACACAGGGCTCAGGGTGGGGGCAGACACAGACACCCCCCCAGGTCCCCTCCAGAAACAGCCTTTGTCTCCCTTTCCCTCCTCTCCGAGTCTCGGAACAGCCCCCACCACCTACGGGAAACGAGGGACTAGACTGTGTCCGTCATCCTCATGGCCAACAGCAAGACCCTTCCTGGGGCCCCGGGGGAACATGGGCCAGGGGCTGCCGGAGGGGCGTGGGCGGCCCAGGTGATGAGTCCTCGGGGGCACAGAGTGGGGGTGATGCCTCCTCCTCCACGGAGCTCTCGAGCCCCCAGGTGACAGCCAGCAACACGAGGGAGCCCAGCGACACCCGCACAAGCCCTTGACCGACTCCGGGGGGCGGGTGTGGGCAGGAAGGGCTGGGCTGAGCGCCGGGGGGACGTGTCCCAAGCGCTGGCCGTCCGCGGGGTTAGTGTCTGGAGCCATCGCCGTCAGGACCCCCAACTGGGGGGTGCCTGGGGGGCTTCAGCCACGGCGTGGGCGCGCTCAAAGCCTGGCGGGCAGCCAGTCTCGGCGACCCCGTCTCCCTCCCGGGGCACTGCGCACCCCCTCCATGCAGAGCTGGTGGTGGGCACACGGAGACGCACCCACCGCCCCTGCCACACTGGGGGCATGTCGGGGTCAAGGGCAGAGGTGCAGCACTGCCCGGGAATGATCCCTCCACACCCCTGCAGCTCCCGGGACAGGGGAGAGCAGGAACCGTGCGTCCAGCCGAGTTCCCCGATGCGGAGCCAGGGGGGGTGGGGGGGGGTGGGGTGCGGGGCAGCGGCGGGCGCGTTGGCCGGCCCGCATGCATGTGGGCGCGCGGATGAGGGCTCGACCTGCTTTGCTCTGGCGCTAACCAGATGCAGATGGCAGAGGCCGCCCTGCCCGCCCCGCGCTGGTAATTATTTGGACAGTATGTGGCTAAGTAAGATTTCACAAACTGACAGCCTGCAGACAGGATTTGTCCTAAAGCCCTATTTTATTTGGCTCCTGAAATGTTTTACAGAAAAAAAAAAAAGGAAAGAAAGGAAGAAAAAAGGCACGTTGCTATATTTAAAATTTGGAATATTTTACTTAAAAAGACAAAAGTTCAGATTCCCCTAAAAAAAAACAAACAGGAAGTTTTGCCAGACGACAGTAGTTGGCTGGAGTGGACTCGTCAGAAGGCCCCGGAAGTCAGGTTTACAGCGGGCGGGAGTGCGCGAGAGGGCTGGGAGCAGCGCCCTGTGCTGACCAGCGGCCTCCTGGACACCAGCGGTCACCCGCGGCGTGGGCGGGCAGGAGGGGCAGTCGCTTCCGTCGGGAGCTGACACCTGTTGGGGCTTCGGGGCCAGCGGGGCAGCAGGGGGCACAGAGGGGGGCAGGGGAGGCCCAGCCCCTTTCCCGAGCAGAAAGAAGCCCCCACACAGGCCCAGAACTGGACAGGCCCAGAGGGCAGGGCAGTGCTGGACCCGGGATCGAGATATTCCGCGGGGCTGCACAAGGTCCAGTGCAGCAGGCGTCCACAGCAAGGTTGGACATGGACCCCCTGCTCAAGGGCCCCCGCTCATGGACCCCCTGCTCATGGACCCCCTGCTCATGGACACCCCTGCTCATGGACCCCCTGCTCATGGACACCCCTGCTCATGGACCCCCTGCTCATGGACACCCCTGCTCATGGACCCCCTGCTCATGGACCCCCTGCTCAAGGGCCCCCCTGCTCAGGGCCCTCTGCAGCTGCAGAAGACAGTGCCCAGGAACCCTGCGCCCGAGGTGGGAGAGGCTGCCTCCCTACGAGACCCCCATCCCTTCCAGCTGTCCCTGGAGGGTCTCCTCACCCCCCGCCTGCTGCTTCTGTGTTTCCTTCGGGGGCTCTGGGATGGGCCCCAGGGCATAGAAGATGCGGCTCAGCAGCTCTGCCCGGGGGTGCAGGGGGGAGGGGGCAGGAGGAGGAGCCGGCTGCAGGGGCCCTGGCGGGTCCCGGGGTCTGGCCGGGCCTGGCTGGAGCCCTGCCCCCCCCCCCCCCCCCGTGAGGCCGGGGTGAGCCCGCCCGGCCCTGCTCTCCCGGAGGTGAGACCGGCTGATGCGCAGCTGTGCTCCGTCATGAAGAAGCCCGAGGCTGGGCACCGGCTTCCATCAGAAGCTGGGCCTGAGCTCCTGCTGCAGGGACTCCGGGGGGAGCACTGTTGGCTGAGCCCGAGGACTCACGTTGCTTTCTCTGTCAGCAGCCTAACTCGGAGCTTGGGACATTCTCTGGGCCTGGGACTTCCTGCAGCCCCCACGGGCCCCCGGAGACTGCGAGGGAAACGGGAGAGGGCCTGCGGCGCCTTCTAGAAGCTGGGTGGGTAGTCGCCCCTCCCCTCCGCCCTCTGCCAAGAGGGAGGGCAGGGCAGGGGCATATGGGCCATCTGTGCCCAGGGAGACGTGGGGACGGACACCAGCTCCCCAGGCGATGCTCCCACTGACCGAAGCTCCCGGGCCCAGAGGGCACAAGGAAGGGCCTCGGCCACTCTGGGGCACGGCAGGACGGACATGGCGGGGCAGACATGGCGGGATGGACGTGGCAGATGGACATGGCAGATGGACATGGCAGGAAGGACATGGCGGGATGGACGTGCAGGGTGGGCGTGGGGTGGGCGTGGCGGGGTGCCTGGCCATGAGCCTCCTCTAGCCCTCCCGGCCGCCTCTCCTGGCCGTGTAAGGGGATTCCCTGTCTCCCGAGAGGACGTGGCGTGTGCTTGGTCCCGGGGCCCAGAGAGCACCAGCCTGAGCTGCATCTGCTCGTGGCACCTGCAACTTTCCTTTCGCCGGGAGCCTGGGAGGTTTTCTCGCTGCTCTTCATTCATTTACTGCAACAAGAGGAATAAGCTCCTCTGAGCACTCACCGTGCAGCGGGCCCCGTGCTCACGTGCTCACCCAATCGGGCTCTCCGCAAACCCTCCAGTGCGAGGCGGGGCGTGGTGGCCTCACGCGGCTCCGAGCAGTTTCCCGCTCCGTAGACGAGGCTCCGGACGCCCCGACTCTTGCCTTCCCGGGCGCTGACTCCAGAGCCCGCTGGGAAGGGCCCGGAGAAGGGACAGGGGGTCGGCACCGGGCTGAGCCGAGCCCCGGGGTCGGGGAAGACGCACCACAGGGCCCCGGGTGAGGCTGTTTTCAGGGAACGGGCCATGAGCGGCCCTGCAGGGGGCAGGTCCCAGGGAAGAAGCGAAGGCGGGAACTGACTTCTCTGCAGGGCAGAGGCAGGCGGGTGCCGGGGGCGGAGCCACGGGAGCAAGGCGTCTCCGGGGAAGAGAGCTCTGGAGGGCGGAGTGTCCGCTCTGAACTGGAGACCATCCGGCTGCCCGGGTGTCTATAAAGCACCTGGACAGTGGTTTTGTGTGTGGCTTAAGTGGAGCATATTCCCAGCTCTGGAAGGCCCTGGACATGACCCCCAGCACCACCAGCCTGAGCACTGTAGGCTGAGCTCCACAGCAACTACACCACCCTCTGGAAACCGCCAAGTTTCAAAGTTAACAAAGGATTGTTGCAGTTGTGCATGGAGGTGCTTCCCGGACTGTTGGGACTGGAGGCTGCACACTGGAGCAGGGGGAGGGGGCGGGAGATGAGGGGGCGGGAGGTGAGGGGGCGGGAGATGAGGGAGAGGGAGATGAGAGAGAGGGAGGTGAGGGGGGCGGGAGGTGAGGGAGAGGGAGATGGGGGAGAGGGAGATGGGGGAGAGGGAGATGGGGGAGAGGGAGATGAGGGAGAGGGAGATGGGGGAGAGGGAGATGAGGGGGCGGGAGAGGAGGGGGCAGGAGATGAGGGAGAGGGAGATGGGGGAGAGGGAGATGAGGGAGAGGGAGATGGGGGAGAGGGAGATGAGGGGGCGGGAGAGGAGGGGGCAGGAGATGAGGGAGAGGGAGATGAGGGGGCGGGAGATGACGGAGCAGGGACCTGGGACTCCAGCTCTGGGTTCTGGCCCCCTGAGCAAGGGGCAGAGCAGAGGGGTCCATAGATCGGGGTAACAGGGTCTCAGGCAAGTTGTCTCAACCCCCTGTGAGGGCTCAGAGAGCCAGTGCGCTTCCTCGCAGGGAGGGAGAATCTGCATCCAGGCCCACGGGCAGAGCTGCCTCTGCTTCCGGGGAGATCTCTCTGGCAGGGCTGCAGTCACCCGCCCCCCTCACCCGCCCCTGTCACCCCCCCCCCGCCACCCACCCCTGTCACCCGCCCCCCTCACCCACCCCTGTCACCCCCCGTCACCCACCCCTGTCACCCGCCCCCTCAGCCACCCCTGTCACCCCCCCGTCACCCACCCCTGTCACCTGCCCCCTCACCCACCCCTGTCACCTGCCCCCTCACCCACTCCTATCACCCACCCGGTCACCCGCCCCTGTCACCCCCATCACCCACCCCTGTCACCCACCCATCACCCACCCCTGTCACCCACTCCCGTCACCCACCCCTGTCACCCACTCCCGTCACCCGCCCCTGTCCCCCGCCCTCGCCTGTGCGTTCGGGCTGATGCTGTCACTCCCCCGCCAGCGGGCATGTGGCCCCCAGGATATCCCAAGGGGGCCTAGGTGGAAACTGCATCAATGAGGGGCCACAGCACAGGACGTGGGAACCCGCTGGCGGGATGGGGGTCCACAGGCAGGAAATAGGGCCGGGGGGCCCGTGGGGGCTGGGCTGGCCGTGGCCTGAGGGCGGCCAGCGGGATGCTGAGTCTGGGGGCAGTGTGAGCCAGCGTCAGGTCTGTCCCCGCCGTGTCCCTCCCTCACCTCGCCGCCCCCTGACTGGCTCTCACGGTGGGTGGCAGGGGCAGGCGTGGCGGCGGCAGGGGACACGCGCCAGAAATGTGCCCCCGTCCCAGCCCGTGCACAGCCCGCGGTGACGAGCCGGCAGCCAGGCGCATCACGGCCCCGCGGCTCTGGGAACAGGACGAGGCCTGCCCAGGGCCAGCAAACACTGCCCCACCCAGAGTCCAGCCTTGCTCCCGACACGCTGTTTCTGGGGACCCTCTGCAGGGCCAGGAGCAGTGGCCCCGGGTTCCGGGTGTCACTCCAGAGGGCCAGGCTGGCTCACACGAGTGTCCTGAGGCGTCATACAGCAGCCGGGGGACAACAGGACAAGCATGGCTTTTCCCCGGCGAGTGGCTCTGAGTGACGTGGGCGGCCTTTTAGCCTCCATCCCCCTGCCCCCCGCAAGGGCTCACCTCCTCGGGGGACACCGGCCCTGCAGTCCCTGGGCCACCTCGTGCGGGCAGCGTGGCAGCTGTGTCAACAGTCCCCGCGTCCCTTTCGTTGACAGCCTAGAGAATCTCTGAAGCACAGTCTCCGGGTTTCTGCAAACCCGGCATTTCTCAGATTCTTTCCATTGTCTCCCGTGGGCAGGCCAGTACCCAATATTCAGGGAAGGGAAAAGGGTAAACACTTTGGTGATAATCTAAATTTTTCCGATGGAATTTTAAACAGTTTGACAATTGGGTCTTGTTAAAAAGTGATATAAAATAAATGCTTCTCCACAAACGATTGTCCGGTGCGTATGAGAACTCTCAGATTCTCGCAGTGGGTCGTTTTCCGAGCCTCGCCGTGGAATTCTTTCGCATTAGGGCTCAATGATCGTCTTTATATTTTGTCCAAGGTTGGAAGCCCATGAACCTGTCTCTACTTACTGGAACAATGCTCTCTATTGTGGTGTCTCTTTTCTTTAAATCCAAATATTTTACTCAGCCTTTTGAGAGTTCCCTGTCCCAAGAACAGGCAATTAAATTGTCTATAAGTTACCCGGAGCCTCAGAAAGTGAAGTGGAGTCGGGGTTTGGGCTTTGAAATGAGTTCAAAAATGTGTCCCGCGTGTCAGTGCCCATCTCTGTCAGGCTGCCCCGCGCCTCCTGCTCCTGCCGCGGACGCCGGATGGTCCCACACACATCCCTGCCTGAGGCGGTGCCCGGGGGCCGGCTGCCCCCGCGGGCAGACTCACGCTCCGCACCAGAGGCTGGGACACAGGGTGTTTGCCCGGGAGGGGGAGCAGCCCCAGAGACACGGGCCCCCTGCAGAGGGGGGTCTCCAGCGCCTCCCCACAGGGCCCCCCCGAAATGCAGGGTGGGGCAAAGGAGAGGGCGTGAAGGGAGCGGGCACAGGAGCGGGCACCTTCCTCCCTGGCATGGCCCCTGGCTGAGCCCAGAGTCGGGCGGTCAGCGTCCCTCCTCGTCCAGCCTCTCCTCCCCAGCAGGGCTGGGAGGGGTGAGGGTCCTTTTGAAATGCCTTTCCTGGCCTTCTGTTCCTGATGGAGCTTCTGTCAGAGGGGGTCCGGCCTCCTCGGGGTCCGTGGCCGGCGCCAGACGAGGGTCTCACTGTGCAAGGTTGGCCCGTGCAACTCAGAGCTGCCCCTTCCCAGGGCATTTACTGCCCCGGCCTGGGAGGGGCTGTCCTGGCTGCCGCCTGCCTCCGTCACTGGACCCAGAGGCCCGCCTGCCTCAGCGGCCGCAGCGGGGGACGCACTCCCTGGAGAGACCAGGCGTCTCCCGTGGGCTTCCAGCTGCCAGACCCATGCTGTGGTTTCTGCCACCCCGGGTGTGGGCCTGCGTGGGCCGTGCCGGACCCCCCCCCTTCCTGGGTGTCACTCCCATGTCCAGCTCACTGAGGAGCCGTGAGGCCCCTGTAGGATTCTCTGCTGCCGTCAGTGCCAGCCCCTGCACCCCACGCTGCCCCCCCGTGGTTCCCCCCGCCCAGGGAGCAAGGCCCCAGCCCGCACCGCGGGGTCCTCCACCCCCGGGACAGGGGGCAGGAGGGATCCTTCTAGAAATGCCAGCTGGAGGCCGAGCTCGGTTCAAATAAACCGCCAAGGCGCAGGATACATTTATTTCAGCTCTTTCTCCAGGAAGCCCCCCGCCCTGCCCCCGCCGCGGGTCCTGGGGAGGCAGGAGGAGACCCCGGGACCCAGATGACCTCTAACCGCAGTGCTCACCGGCCTGCCACGCTAGTCTCGGCAGGGGGGGTTTCTAGGGAGTCTGAGCGCGCACGGCTGGGCTTCCCCCTCTGAGGGAGCAGCCGGGGCTTCACCGGGGTGCCCGAGGGGCGGCCCAGCACCCCCTGGAGGGCAGCTTTGGGCGCCGGAACCTTCGGGGTTCACTCGGGTCACCGGCCAAGCTCTTCTTCCCAACGCTGCCCACAGGGGGCGCCCACCTGCCCATCCCCTAGCTCCCTGCTGTGCCCTGGGGGCTGGAGTGCCTCATCGCCCGCCCTGACCACAGGGCTCGGACCCCCAGGGAGGGGAGGGCGCCCGAGTGACAGGCCAGGAGGAAGACCCGCCCTCCCTGGGGTGCTTCCCGGGACAGGCCAGCAGGGCGGGCGGGCAGAGAGCGCAGGGCACTGCTCTCACCTGTGGACCCTGCTACAGATGGGCGTCTGTCCCATCCGGGGGCGACAGCGCGGGACAGGGCCCCCCCGTGTGGGAGACGGGTCTCCCGGAGCCCGTGGAGACGAGCTCGCACCCAGCGTCAGCCCTCGGAGTCCCGTGGGCTCAGGCTCCCAGACCCCGTCCAGCAGAGAGCAGCGCCCGCGGCTGGGTGCCCGTCGGGGCAGGGGCAGAGAGGACCCGGCTGCCGGGCCCTGCCAGGTGCGTGGCCCCCAGGTTCTCCCTAACGCTGCCGGCTGAGCCCCGGGTTTGAGCCCCTCTGTGCGTCTCGGGGCGCGTCCAGCGTTCGCACTGCGGTGCCCGGGCCTGATCCCGGGATGCGTTTCCAGGACTTTGCTGCTGGCCCCGAGGCCGGGCAGGGCAGGGCAGGGCAGGGCTAGGGTCTTGCAGCCTGCCTGGTGGCTGCGTGCCCGCAGCACAGCCCTGCTGGCCACTGCGTGAGGACACTTGCCGCCTGGACACCTTCCCGCCGTCAGGCCAGCACCGGCCGAGCGCACCGGCCCCTGTGTCAGGAAAGCCAGTGGCAGGTCTGACCTGCCTCACCTCAGCCCAGCAAGCCCAGAGTGGCCCCGCTCTGTCCACGCCCCTCGGGGACGGGGCCAGCCCACGGCCAGGCCCTCCGAAGGTGGCCATCGCAGGCTGTGCCCTGGGGCCCTAAACGCCTCTGCCTTAGCCCGGGTCTCTTCAAAGAAAGGGGGAGTGAGCAACCCTGAGCCCACTCTGGTCTGCGGCCTCCCACCCTGGCCGCACCCGCTCTCATCTGAGCCGACGGCCACTGTCACTAGCTCAGGGCCGCGTCCCTGCTCCCCGCCACACCGCCAGCCCGGGCCCCGCTGTGACCCGCCAGGCCACAGTCGCTTCAAGGAGAGGAAACTCAGCCCTGGAGAGAGAGCCGGGAAGAGGCCGTCCTGCATGCGTGTGGCCCTGCCCCCACACAGGGACGGCACCGCCAGGTGTGGCCCCGAACAAAGACAAAAAGGGGAAAGGAAGCGAAGAGATCCCTACTGCCCGGTGCTGGAGTGTCACTGTTGTCTGAACCTTGGTGTGCACGGAGTTCTCCGCCTCCTTCCTCTCACGGCCGGGCAGGTGTTCTACCTGAGCCCCGGCCCTGGCCCACTGCCGAGCTTCTTGAACAGGAAGTCTTACTTGTCTGCTACTGATCAATAGCAGAACTGTAGCACTGTTGCACTGTTGTCCCATTGTTCATGGATTTGCTCGAGCGGGCACCAGTAACGTCTCCATTGTGAGACTTGTTGTGACTGTGTTTGGCATATCGAATACGCCACGGGGAGCTCGCCAGGCCCTGCCGTGTGGGCGGGATACTCTTGGTAGCTTGTCGGGCTCTCCGAGAGGGGCGGAGGAATCGAACCCAGGTCGGCCGCATGCAAGGCAAACGCCCTCCCCGCTGTGCCATCGCTCCAATAGACAGATACTTGTTTTGTTGATTTCGCAGTGTAAGTTCCTTGCGTGGAATTCTCTGGAGGAAGAGCAGTTGCCGCGTGACCCTGAGGCCAGAACCTTCCCTGCCCCTGGCCCTGAAATGGAACCGGCCAGCCCCAGGCGTGGTTTCGTGTGCCCCTGGGGGCGCCTGGGGGTGGAGGTGGCCAAGGGCCCTCTGGCCCCTGGCAGATGCACTCGGTGAGGAAGAACCGTCCCCAAAGCAGCAGCCACCGCCACCAACATGCCAGAGGGAAGCCCACGACTGTGACAGCAGCCATAGGCCTGGGCAGGAGGCAGGAGGCAGGCGGAGAGGAGGACGCGGGGTCGGCTGGGGGTCTCTTGCAGGGAACCGCGCCTGGGAGGCACGTCACGAGGGGACTCCCTCGCCTCGGAGAGGGGCAGTGTCGGGCCCACCCCAGGGAAGGGGACACAGGAGTGCATGGTCACTCCCTGGAGGAGAAGAACGAGGGCGTGAAGGAAGAAGAGAGGGAGAGAACGCAGGAAAGGGAAAGCGGGAGCAGAGGAAGAAGCTACCGTGCATGAGAACCACAGTGAAAACGAAGGGAGTAAGTTGCAGCGGTGAGTCGGGCTCCGGCAGGAGTCACCCTGCCCGGCCCTGTGATGAGAACCCGGAAGGGGGACGGAGGGCGGCCAGGACAGCGCGGCCCCGCCCGCCTCGGGGGTCTCCCGGCTCGGCTCCCTCGTTCGCGCTTCAGAGCCAACCAGAGCACTGCTGATCTTGGAGTCAGACGTCCCGGGACTGATCCTTCACTCGCCCGAAAGACTCGCCCGAAGCCCTTTGCCCGTCGTGCCTCACAGAGGTGCAGCTCTTTGAGGCTGTAGGAGAAAAGCGTGTCGGCCAAGCCCGGTGTGTCCGAGGAGAGAAAGGCGCTTGCATGCAGTCCCTCACGCGAGCCTGCAAAATACTCACGGCCCTGCCTGCGGGAAAATGCGTGGGAGTGGTGGCCAAAGGCCCAGCCGGAAGAACCTGGCGTGGGTAGCCGGGCCAGCACCCAGCCGTGACAAAGCCCACGGCGCCCAGCTGAGGGAAACCCCCACAGTCTGCAGCCAAGGCCCTCGCTGACCAGCGTCCACTACTTTCACGGCTCCCCACAAGGCTCTTGGTGGACAAAGTATTCAGTCTGCCAAGCATTGGTGGAGTGCCTCTCACTTTTCCTACCACCTTTCTTCACATCACCTTTCTACACCATGTGTGCGTCATGTGTGTGAGGGTGTACATGTATGTGCCAAGTGTGTGTGCATGCATGCATGTAGTGTATATGTGTGTACGTGTGTAAGTGTGTGCAAGTGTGTATATGCATGCATGTACCTGTGTGTACATGTGCGTGTGCACAAGTGTGTCTGTGTGTGTGTCTGTGTGTGGACACGCACAGAACTTAACTCTTTCAGAGAGCACGCCAACTTTTCAAGGTTAAAGCATTAGGAGACAAAATGGGCTTGAAGGCGGGTTCTACTGTGGGATTTTGTCCTGTCCCATGGGCCATGGGAATAGTCAACGTGGGTAACCGGGAGAGGGTGCGGGAGTGGGGGAGAGAGAGAGAGAGAGAGAGAGAGAGAGAGAGAGAGAGAGAGAGAGAGAGAGAGAGAGAGAGAGAATGGGAGCAAGACAAGGCTTTTTTCAAGCAGGCAAAAGCAAAACCTCTATATTTATCTCAAGCTAGTTTCTTATATTGATTCCAGGAGGAAGTAGGCAAAATGGGGAAGTAACAATACACGCACATTCCCAGTGGCACAGGGTGCAAGCCCTAACAGGGGGTGCCTGACAGTTATCTTGGGAGTTGCTCAGAAGCTTTACACAATGTGTTCTAATCTTTTCCCGAGAAGAGGTTAACTTCTTACTGTAAGGACATTTTTCCAAAGAAGGGTCGGGTCCTTAATTGCAGGTCAGGCTGTACTCACATTTTGGCTCCCGGCAGGATTTCCTTAAAGACCCGGGAGGTGACACTTACAAAGTGCCAAGTGACACTAAAGAAGAACAAAATTAAGCTAATGCGCTTGTGTTTGATGCGGCCTGTGGTATCGCTGTGGGAGGGAGCCGAGGGGAGCCCTCGGAGGTCCGGGAAGGGGGAAGGACGGGAAGCGATTTCTGGGAGCCAGAAAGATCTCAGCGGGCCGCCAGCCGCCGTGTTGTGCCCCTCCTGCCCGCTCGGGCCAAACTTCACGCTGGATCGTCCCAGAGCGGCTTCTGGGCGGACGCCCCCACTCTCCCACGCCTCGTCCGCTGCTCCCCCCCACCTGGAGGAGAACGGCAGCACCAGGCAGCACCAGGCAGCGCCCAGCTGCAGGCGCTCCTGAGGAGCAGCACCAAACACCGTCTCAGCACAGAGACTCCGAGGGGAGACCCGCACCGGCACACAGGTGGAAACGGGCGCCCAGATCCCGGTGCTCCGAGAAACTGGCTCAAGGACAAGGAAGATTTCTTTGAATTTAAAACAATAATTGCCAGATTTTTCAGTAAAGGAAACGCATGGGAACCATACAGGTTACAAAGCAATAAGAAGTAAGGACCCGTCAGAGACGCGAAAATGTTCTTCACAGATCAAAAGCCTACGAGAAACTCCAGAATCAAAGGACAGAATCTAGAGGATGGTTTGGTTTGGTTTTTTCCTTCATTTTTGAAGGAAAAATTTCTGAGCTGGGTAAAGACACGAATGTCTCCAGTCAGAGGGAGTTAGGACAGGAAACCGAGTGGGAGGCAGGGAGGGAAGCCCAGTGGTTGTGGGAGCCACTGATGTCCACACAGCAGAACAGGAGCAGAGTCCACAGGGCGGGGAGGTGAGCAGGGCGGGACAGGAAGGAGGAGGAACTTTACTTTCATTGAAAAGGTTTCTTTGTCCAGAAGTGCTGGGAGCTCGGGAGAGCTGCCCGCCTCCCGGGTTCCGGGAGAAACTGGGGTCGCAGACTCTGCCCCGTGCCCACTCCCTGCTGGCTCTGAAGATGAAACCAAGGCGCGGGGAAAGCGTGGGGCCTTAGGAAATGTTCCACTTGCCCCCCAAGGTCGTTCCCAAGGCTGCGCTCTTGTGGGATCAAACAGGAGCCCTGGAAGGAAGAAGGAGCATAAGGACCCAGTGGGCTGAGCAGAGAACTCTTAGGAGGGTCATGCGAGGAGCACAGGTCTGGGCCCTGGAACGGGATCATACATGATCATACGTGGTCATACATGATCGTACGTGATCCATCCAGGTGGGGCTAGCAGGGGAGAGCTGAGACAGTGCTCCGGGGGGGGGGACAGTGGGCCACTGCCACAGCAACTTAGAAAAACTCTTCTGCTCCGAGAAACACGTGAGAGGCAGATAGCAGAGACATGTTACCTTGGGAGCTGTAAAAAAAAAATTAGGGCGAATGAAACACGAAGGAAAAAGATGGACAAGAAAGTAACGGTGAATGTCATGAAAATCAATGGCAAACTTTCGAACAAAGATTGGAATGTTACACCTTCCCCAAGGGCGAGCCCTACTATGCACTTGACGCAGAAAGGAAACGAACAGCCACGCTTATACACCCGGCAGGCACAGTAATGTCCAGCGGATGCTTCTTCAATCTGTACGTGAATGGCCAGAATGGGAGTCGATGTTATTTATGGGTTCTCAAGCCTCAGCATCACTTCATTTCCTTGAACTGAGTTCTGACATGAGCCCGCAGAGAGGGGCACCACAGACCCTGGGCGTAGTGTGTCTCCCGTGCAGTGTGGGGTTGCCAACCCATGCCCAGAGAGCCAGAGTGGGACAGAGCAGGGGTGGCCCTTCCTGGCTGCAACACCTTTCTAGAAAGGTAGCAAGAGTGGCCCACCTGCCGGAGCTACGTGAGGCGTGAGCCCTAACGGAGCCGCGGGGTGGTGTCTGGGAGGGCCAGGCGCCAGCAGCCTGGGCGGCAGTCAGCAGCAGGCCAGACGGGCACCGTGCAGAGCCACCTGCCGGCCCTTTGCTCAGAAACAGTGACACGCGGCAGAGCCCTGGAGACGTGCCTCTTGTTTGTTTCCAGCAGAGGAGGGCGGGGACTGCGGGATGCCGGGTCACCTGGCAGATAAGGTTCCCTCTGTGTGTTTCAAAACATGAGCCATTCCAGGTTCGAGGCAGTGTTATCTGTCCCGCGGGCAAGTGGCAAGCAAGAACAAAGCGGCCCGTGTGGGTTGATGCTTGTTGCTCTTTCCAGAAAAACAGCTGTAACGTATTTACTGCCTCTGCGAGGCCGTCCCTGCCCGCGCAGCGCACGGGACTTGTTATCTTTGGTTTAGCCCCGCTGGTCATTGTGCACGCGGGGGTCCCGCGAGGCCGTGGCACGTGACCCAGTCCCACAGTGCAGTTTCACAAGGTCGAAAGGCCCCGAGAGACTGGGGAGGTGTCTAGGGAGCATGGGGGGAGTGGGAGAGAGGGAGGTGCAGGGTGGACAGTCTTGGCAGCTGAGCCTGTGCCTTCCAAAGTGCTCATGGGGCTCGCCAGGGAGGTCAGGCACGAGCGCCAGGAAGCGCAAGCCTCAGGACTCTCTGAGATCCCAAATGCACACTCAGGTCAGGGGGATGAGTTTCCTCGCGGTTCCACAGAACCTACATTTTGTCCTGGAGGCAGTGAGCAGAGGAGGTGAGAGGGGTCAGGGTCTATTTCAGAGGGAAGGCTACGGAGAGGGGGTGTGAGACCCCCCTTCTGTGGTTCCCTAACCCCGTGCCAGCTCCGGAACCTGAACACATGCGTGTCTGTGTATGTGTATTTGCTGCCATATGCATGACTCTCTACTGGTCCCCATGACTTCCGAGGCTAGTCTGTTAAGACTGGAACCAGGAAATAGTGCAAACATGTAAGAGTGCTTTGCGTGTTATATCACCTTCAATAAGCTATGCGCTGATTGGTGCTGTTATGATGGAGATGTATTCTGTGTGTCTCTGGTTTTGTGGTTGATTTATAGCCTGTGCTCTAAAGAGATGTTTGCTTGTGGGTGGAGACCTTTCAAAGATGCCCACCCTGCCTGTACTTGCCACGAGCTTTCCATGCTGATCTTCGGAGACTCCCTGTGGCCACGCTGCTAAGATGCCCTCACGCGCGTGCGCCCCGTACGAGCGTGGAGCTGAGCAATGATGGGTCTGCAGGGAGGGTCTGCAGGGATGCCCAATAAAAGCAGACTCGGGACCCCTGAGCTTTTTTTTTTTGCTTTTGCTTTTTGGGTTACATCCGGTGATGCTCAGGGGTTACTCCTGGCTCATGCACTCAGGAATTCCTCCTGGCAGTGCTCAGGGGACCCTATGGGATGCTGGGAATCGAACCCGGGTGGGCTGTGTGCAGGGCAAACACCCTCCCCGCTGTGCTATCGCTCCAGCCCCCGGGACCCCTAAGCTTTGTTGAAGGTTTCAGGGGCTTGCCCAGCCTACACCCACCGGTCTGACCGGACGGATACTAAAGACCTCCTTCTCCCCCGCATGGATCGCCTCGGTGTGCTGGGTTGGGTTTGGCGAGCACGTGTTCCAACAATTGTGCCAGTGACGTCATACCAGCTTTCTTCCTCCAACCAAAACTCTTACCAGTTACTTTCAGCCTTGCAGTAAAGGGCTTGGTTTCATCGGTCTGAACCGAAGAGCCAGTGCCTTGGGAAGGGCCCGTCCCCTCCTTCAGTCTCAATTCCCTAATTTCAAAGTTGAGCTCCATTATCTAAAGGGGCCAGAGCAATAGCACAGCAGGGAGGGCGTTTGCCTTGCATACAGCCCACCTAGGTTCGATCCCCGGCATCCCATAGGGTCCCCCGAGCACCGCCAGGAGTAACCCCTGAGCATCACCAGTGTGACCCCAAAAGCCAAAAAATAAAATATAATGAAACAAAAAAATAAAGAAAATTTGATAGGCAGCTAGATTTTAGGGCCTGGCTTCCCGTGGACCCTCCAAAATGCGGAATAAGACGCGCAAGCCTGGACTCCAGCCCTGCACTCTGCAGCGGCCTTGCCGATGACCCCATGCAGGCGACTGTGAGAGGCCCTGAGGCAGGGGTCTCTGGAGCCCGTTCTGTGGGGACGGGCCTGCCCCGTCACCGCGGGAGGAGTCTTGAGTGTGGACCGTTGGCCTGAGAAGCGCACTTGACCCAGACCCTGCCGCCTGGGTCTCCGGCTTGCTCGCAGCGTCACAGGCATGTCTGATTTCACAGAGGAGGGCAGGTGTTGGGGGCCGTGATGGGCAGGGGCCAGCAGGCCCGGCCGTGGGGGGCGGCTGTGGTCTCAGCCCACCCTGAGCTCCCGTCCAGTCCTCATGCTTCCCCGCTGTGGGACTCTGCGCCCTGATGTGCGAAGTGGCAGAAGTCGGCAAGAATGACAGAAGCCGCGAAGCCCCAGGGCCGGTCATTAACGCCTTAGCAGCCGACACCAGCACACCCAACCCTAAGCCGACCTTGTCTCAAGGCTCAGAAATCAGAATCCGTGGGCAGCCAGTCATGGTCGCAGCGAGGCCCCCCCAAATAGGGCGAGTGCTTCCACCAGAGCCAACCCGACAGTGCCCTCGCCTCACGTCCAGCCCGGCCTCGGAGGGCTTTGCCCAGACCCCCATGGGTGGGCAGAGCCCAGCTATGTCCAGCCCAAGCCGTGCTTGCTTTCAGCCGAGTTGGGCTCAGAGAGACTCTCAAAACGTCCAGTATGCCTCAGTTTACCTTTTGTCAGTTCATAGCTCACAGAGTCACTGTAAACATCGATGGGGAAACGTAAAGCACAGAGCCAGCGTGTGGCCTGGGTGCTCCCCCGGGGCCTGGAAGCGGTCACCCGTGGTTAGCTCGACACTGAAGCCAGCTCCGAGCACCCACCAAGTAGCAATTCCCACTACAGCACAACCCTGCAGGTGGCGAAGCAACAGCAGGAGCCCCACGAGGCTGCCGGGTGCGTGGACATGACCACCAGCAGGGGGACGAGGGCACCTGACCACCAGCAGAGGGACGAGGGCACCTGACCACCAGCAGAGGGACGAGGGCACCTGACCACCAGCAGGGGGACGAGGGCACCTGACCACCAGCAGGGGGACGAGGCACTCGGGCCGGCGAGGAAGGCCAAGGAGGGCCCGAGGAAGCAGCCCCCTGAGCAGCAGGAAGGCCTTCCCGCTGTCCCTGCTAAAGGAAGGACACGGGTGAGTTCTGATTCCCCGCAGGCCAAACCTTTACTTTTTCTGCTTTTGGGCAAGTTTGGGTCCCCTCACAGTCTTTTTCCTCCTCCTACAAAGTCTGACACTTCAGGACGATCGGCTTCCTAGACAAAGACCAGCACAGGGAGAGCTGGCGCAGCGTCCTCCGGCCGGGATGACGAGGGGCAGTTCCAACACCCGTGCATCACCCCCGCGTCCCCCCGGGCCACCCTGACCTCCGTCCTGCGACCTCACGCCAGTTCTGGGACACCGGCCCTCCTCCTGCTGGAGACAGCCGCTCCCCTCTCCCTGGGGCGGGGCACTGCTCCTCCGCCCACACAGGGGCACCTCGGGGCCACGCCCACCCTCCCCGTGTCACGGGCCGTTTCCCGCACGGCTCAGCGTCACCACCACCTTCTGCTCAGGGTGGAGAGTCGGGAAAGCCCCTGAGTTTCCGGGGCTGTGTCAGGCAGGAGTGTCCCCTTGGAAACACGATTCCCTGTAACCGGCTCTCGTCTGTAGCGAGATCGCTGGTTTGGAACACGGGACTGTACCGACTCTCGGACAGAGGAAGGAATGTGTCCTCTGTCCATGCGGGTCAGCCTTGACCCTCGTCCCCAGAGTCGTGAGGGCTTCACAGGACACACACGTCGTCTCTGCCAGGTGACTCTGGCTGTGTGAACGGGCCCCTCCACTGTAAACCGAGCCATCCCTGTTCTCAGGGGTCCTTCTTCTTTTATTTATTTTTGTCTGTTGGGGGCTCACTGGCCATGCTCAGGGCCTACTCCTGGCTCTACGCTCAGAATCACTCCTGGAGGGGCTCGGGGGACCTTATGGGGTGCTGGGGATTGAACCCAGGTCGGCTGCGTGCAAGGCCCTCCCCACTGTACTGTGCCTGTGGCCCCCCGGGATCTGATGCATTCATCTTCAAAGCCTGGCGCCCGCCGATTGCAGAGAGCAGTGCCCGGGGGAGAGCATGTGTGCTCACTCGTCCATCCCACAGCAAGGCACAGCACACCCATGAGGGTCGCGCACCAGGATGATTCTTTCTCGACTAACAGAAACATAACAGATGACTTAACTGGCACCAAACATCTTAGTAATCCCCCAGACAAGCACTTAAGGTCCCCTTGGTGAGATACAAGTTTCACTCATTTTCTCCTATGGAGATATTTTTTTTTCTTTTTTCTTTATTTCCAGGAATTAACCCCAGGGCCTCACACATATAAAGCATATGCTCTGCCACTAAGCTATATCCCCAACCTTTTTTTTTTTTCTAATTTTTTTTTAATTAGTGAGTCACAGTGAGGGTACAGTTACAGATTTGCACATTTTCGTGCTTGTTTTTCCCTCATGTAATGCTTAAGAGCCCATCCCTCCACCAGTGTCCATTTTCCACCACCCATGAACCCAATATCCCTCCCACACCCCCAGTCCCATCCCCCCACCCCACCCCGCCTCTGTAGCAGGGCATTCCAATTTGATATCTCTCTTTCCTTTTGGGTGTTGTGGTTCCAAATAAGGGTATTGAGTGGTCATCCTGTTCAGTCTCTAGTCTACTTTCAGCACGCATCTCCCTCCCCGCGCAGGATCTCCAATCACATATTACTTGGTGTTCCCCTCTCTCTCTGGGATGACTTTCCCCCAGCATGTGATATTTTTTGATCATTCCGTTAGTCATGCATTGGTAACAAGCAACACTCACTGTCGTCCCGTTACTTATAGATTTGCTCGAGCGGGCACCAGCAACGTCTCCATCGTGAGACTTGTTGTTACTGTTTTTAGCATATAGAACATGCCACGGGGAGCTTGCCAGGCTCTGTCATGCGGGCGGGATACTCTTGGCAGCTTGCCGGGCTCTCCGAGAGAGGCAGAGGAATCAAACCCGGGTCAGCTGCGTGAAAGGCAGACGCCTGACCACTGTGCTGTTGCTCCAGCCCAATGAGCAATATAAAATAAAGATTCATGGGCTGCCATGGGGGTAGCCTTGAGGGATGGTTGGGAAAATTTGGGACGAGCGTGGAGGGAAGGTGATGGTGGTGGTGAGACTGGGGTCCGAACATTAAATGCCTGTGACAAATCATCATGGGCAACTTTGTAAGCCACAGTGTCTAAATAAAGTTCGGAGAAAAATAAGTAAATAAAAAAGGCCTAATGTCAATGTCTGAGGAGTTGGACAAACAAATGCAAGCAAAGAAGTAGATAGTGGAGTTGGGGCAGGAAGACCATGGGGAAGGGTGACTCAGGAACAAGTGCTCGTACTGGCTGCAGACATGCTACTGTGCTTGCCTCGAGGGCATGAGGCCCGGTTCCATCCTGAGCACCAAGTACTGTCTCCCCAGCACCACCAGGAGTGATCCCTGAGCACCCCTGGGTGGGCGCCCCGCTGAAGAAAAACCCGAACAAGAACAATCGCATTTGCCCTTGGTTTGATGCAGAGCCTGGCCTGCTCCCCGTGGCGTATTCGATGCGCCAAAATCAGTACCAATAATGAGTCTCGTTCCCCTGACCCTGAGAGAGCCTCCGATCGTCGGGAAAGACGAGTAAGGAGAGGCTGCCAAGATCTCAGGGCTGGGAGGAATAGAGACGTTCCTGGTGCCCGCTCGAGCAAATCGACGAGCAACGGGGAGACAGTGCGACAGTGCTCTGGAAATGACTAAATTAGCCACGCCTCGTTACTCTGCCTTACCCCTCAGTTTGGTAGAAGAAGCTTCTGGAACTCTTCTCTGTTTCTTGATTCCATGAGTCAGAAAAGTGTCGATTCAAGGACTTTACTTCCACGCTCGTGGCTGCAATGTCAGCTCAGAGAAAACCGCGTGGGATGGCCCGTGTGCGGCCCTCGGCCAGCGGTCACACAGCCAGGGTCCAAGGGAAGTGGCAGAGAGACAGACGGACTCAGGCTTCTCCCTCTCACTCCTCTGTGGGGTTTCGTGGAGACATGTTAGGGCCTATCATACGCGCCGACTTACTCTGATTTATTTGCTAATAAATCAGACTCAGAATTCAAAAAAACTAACCGAGTTTGCTAAGAGCAGACAAGGACACGGATGCTGAAGCGATTTCTCTGTTCTACATTCCATGTCATAAAAACTTTTCCTTTTTTTTTTTCTAGAGAAAAAAAAGGTAATCCTCATTTGGAAACTATGCAAAAGAGTAGACAGTTTCAATATCAAAAGTAAATTATGAATTTTCTGGGGTTGCTTTAGAAACATGGCTTTGAGAGTAATTGAATTTTTAAAGTTGGAATTTATTTTAAAAATCAACTAGTCAAACTGCCTTATTTACCTAATAAGGGAACCAGTTCCAACGACTTTAAAACGTGTTTTAGGTTAGACATAGCACTGCTTTGTTCGTGGTTGAATGATTCATTCTCGTTGCTAATTCATTGGTGAACACAATACCTCCTCTATGTGGTCACAGCATAATCCTCATTTTATAAAAAGGGGAGGAACACAGAGAGGGTAAGTAGTTTACCCAAGGCCACACAGCCAGCCCATACTGAGAAAGCAGGGGTGGATCCGTGATGCAGACCCGTAGCCCATGCAACTTCCTTTTGAACATAGTTATAAACACTCTAAGGCAATTTTTTCTTGTTTGAACAAAACATGTAGTCACTGTTTTTCATACTCAGCCTCTAGAAATGCTGGAAATGAACCCGGTTCCCTGCCAACGCTGTCTCTCCTGCTCACCCATGTTGGTTTGTTACTGTCGGGCTGTTCCTGAATGTCAGGCTGTCGCGGTCGCTGCTTTTTAATGTAAACAGTGATTCATTTGGTTTTTAAAATGAGTATCGCCAATAAGACTGCTTGACTCTCCAACCTGAGGAAATAAATCTGGGCAGTGCTGAAAAATTAAAAAAAAGCCACAGAGCTAGGAAGGGCTCTGTCGCTGGTTTTCTGTGTTCTAGTTAGTCATTCCAAGTGTCCCGACACCCAGGAGCTGACAACTTGCCTTCCCTCCTCTTCTCAGGCCGTGCGTGCCGGAAAGAACAGCTTAGCAAGCCAGAGAGAAGCGGGTTGGAGACAGCCGCTGAGAGGTCGGACCCCGAGCCCGGCCACTCACCACTTCCGTCCCTGTCTGCCTTCTCTCCGCCAGAGATGGCCCACCAAGCCAGCCGAACACTGCCGGGGTCAGTAGCGGGCAGGAGACTGGCGTGTGCCGTGGCCGACGGCAGGACATTTCCCCCTTCCCTGGTGTTTCCCTCCTTCCTCGCGTATCAGCCGTTTCCTGCTCTTCCCGCGTCCCCGCCTCTTCCTTAGCGGTGAAGTGGAGGGACCTCTGGGCAGGAGGGTCCAGCGCCCTGGGCAGGAGAAGGGTCTCAGCCGTCTGCTGCTCCCGCTGCAGCAATCGCTCTGCCCTTTCTCTCTCCGGGGCCCCGCCGGCCACCCCAGCAGTGTTTGACTCCTGGGGCCGGACAGCTCAGTGCTCCGACTGGTGCCAAGAGCCGAGCAGTGCTCGTGAGCAAAACAAGTTTGTTTCCCACCTGACTTACACAGCAAGACAAAGGGCTCAACAGCCTCACTGCTGCCTTCTGGATGGGCGAAGACACGACAATAAAGCAGGGGAGCGGCCCGAGAAAGGCACGCCACGACATCTGACGGCCACCGAGGGGACTCTGCTCCGTGATGACGCTTGGCAGCAGGACCCTCCTCCTGGCGTCGGAACCACAGCTGAAGAGGGGCCACCGGTCACAGCTCTGTCCCTGGGGGCCAGCGTGGGGGGCAGAGACGTGGCTATCGCCTGTTCTTGGAGGGGCCGTTCAGGTCCCCGAGTGTTCAGCTGCCGAAAGCATGAACTCCGGAAGAGGCTGAGCTATCACCCCCGGGACTACCTCGGGCCAGCGGGGCGGGGGCTTGGGGTAGCGTCGAATCATGTGCTTAAACAATCATGGAAGTCCCCAGAGGGACAGGGGACAGTGGCTCATGGACGGGGGCCTGGGACTGACCACACCACAGAAGGCGCCTGCTGTGGGCCGCCTGGTCCCCCCTCCCCGTCGGGGCCACGGGGCTTGGCCGTGTCCCTGGCCCCTGTGCTGTCAGTTGTGTGAGAGGGCGGGTGGGAGACGGGCGCGGGGAGAGAGCAGCCCTGGCCTTCACCGAGACTCGGTCCCACCTCCCGCTGCGCCCAGGAGCTGAGCCCCAGCCCCACTGTCCCCCTGCCCAGCCTGCGAGCTCCTGGGTGCTGCAGCCCCGGGGCCGTGCAAGCCTCAGGTGGGGGCTTGGGCCTGCAGCTAGGCCCAGGTCTGAAGAAGCAGGTGCCGTGGCTGGGCAGAAGCCAGGGGGCAGGGAGCCCTGCCAGGTGCCCCACTTTTCGGCTCTGTCCTGGGCGCTCCGTGTCCCAGCTCCCAGGGGACCCAGGAGACCCTCCTGCCGAGGGTGCCCTCTCTGGGGGCAACCCTGGTGACCCTCAGCAGCTCTGAGTCCTGCCCCTCAGTTCTGTGGCTGTGATTGGTCTAACGAAGTCGCCCCCCTCCCCGAGGGAGGAAGTTGTTCTCGGGCGCGTGGCTGCCGCCCTGCAGGCCTGGTGCCAGTGCTGCCCCGGGGCAAGGCTGACGCTGCCACACACTCGGGTCTGCCTCGCCCGGGGCCGTTTGTCCCTCTGGCCGACTCTCCTCTCCTGCTACCTGCTTTCTGAAGAGGAGTGTCCGGTCATGGTCAAGTGCACGGGGAGGCAGCCCGGGGTCACGTGCTTCCCGTGTGCATCTGGCCTGGGGAGCGAGAGCACGGAGCCGCAGGAACCCCAGCACGACCCGCGTGGCCGTGGGAGCCCCGGCCCTGCTGGGTGACCCGGGTCACCCTCAGGGCCACGGGCCTTGAACCCTGGCACCGCTGGTTGCCTAAAAGTCCCCAGTTGGGTGTGGAGGCCCTGGAGTACCCTTGGGAGTCCCCCAACGAGAAAATAAATGAGTGCTATTTTTTTCCATGTTAATATTTACACTTTAATAATCAGAAAATTAATTTTAAACTTATTTTTAAAAATTCTCTTTGAAGAATTCATTATCCAAGTGAAATAAATTAAAATGTAATTATAATACTTGCTCTTGGCAGAAGCAAAGGCAGGCACAGAGAAATACATGAAACAATAAAGGCAAGTTCGTCTCTTCCCTCTCGGGCCAGGCCTCACCGTCATCCCCCGTCATCCCCCCGTACCGTGACTCACAGCCGGGTCCCGGGTGTCTTCCCGGCATTTTCCCTGCAGAAACCTGCAAGTATTGTTCTGCCCACCTTCAAGCTTTAGCAGAGATGGGCACAATCAAAACATACTTATGCAAAGTGCTATCTACGCTTTAGAAGGATCTCTATCATATTTCCAAATAAGCTCAGATCTTGGGGCCGGAGCAATAGTACGGTGGGGAGGGCGTTTGCCTTGCACGGGGCTGGCCTGGGTCTGATTCCTGGCATGCCATACGGCTCCCTGAGCACCAACAGGAGGAATTCCTGAGTGCAGAGCCAGGAGTAACCCCTGAGCATTGCCAGGTGTGGCCCCAAAAATGCCAAAAAATAAAATAAAATAATATTAACTTTTTTTTTCACCAGATGCATCTCACCCTGAGGCGGGGATGCCGGGACCAAGTGCTGAGGTGCCCCGCCCTCTGCTCGGCGTGTCCTGTGAGCACAGGTGCCGGGCTAGTGACTCAGCTGGTGTGGCTCCTGGTTACTCCAACAGACTTGTCTGGCAGGCAGGGGACACGGAGAGGGTCGCCAGCTTCAGGAAGGCCATAGGGATTCTGTCCCAGGACCAGAGCAGAAGCGTCAGGAGGAGGCGTCTGGGAGTTGGTGTGTACAGAGGAGGTGGGTTTGGGTGCGGGGAAAGACGTTCAAATGCGATGTTTTAATTCAAAACACTTTCTAATGTCTGAAACTTTAAGCCTGTGATCCACGAGGTTGTTCAGAATAAGTTGTTTCAGGTATTCACTGTTCCGACGGCAGTACCGCCACCAGTGCGACCTTCTCTCCACCAACATCTGCAGCTCCCCCCCCCCCGCGCCCCAAGCCCCCTTAGCAGGCTCAGAGGGCTCACTCTAGACCGTTGGCCAAAGCACGGACCCCACAGCGGGGCTGCTAAGACCATCGTCTGGGGATTTACCAGACAGGGACTAGTCGACCCCTCCTGGTCACCCCTTTCACCCATGGAGCCTGGGGGCTTCCCTACTCTGCCCCCATCTGACTTGCTGTGCACTTGGGGAGTCCTCCACACACATGCGCGGCCGTGAGCTTCCGGACCCGTGGACCGGACCCCTCGGCAGCTTGACCTTCTTCAGATCAGCCAGGGAGCTGTGAGGCTGGGCTGTCTGGATGCCGGAGGCAGCCAGGTGTCGCTGGGGCACTGCGATCTGCAGCAGGGGGCACCCAGCCCACCCCCGCCCCGGAAGTCTCCAGAGATCTCAGCCTGGAGACCAGCGTCAGCGTCTCCCAGTCAAAACTTCAGTTTCCTAAGAAGAACGTGGGGCTGGAGCGAGAGTACGACGGGGAGGGCGCTGGCCTTGCATGTGGACAGCCTGGGTTTCGTCTCCGGCATCGAGTATGACCCCCCAGGTATGCCAGGAGTGACCCCTGAGTGGCCCTGAGCACTGCCGGCTGTGCTGCCGCCCCCCAAAAGAGAGAATGTGGGCCCAAGAGACAGTGCTCTGGTTTCGGTGCTCCCTTTGCATGTGCTGACCCCGCTTCTATCTCTGGAGCTCTGCATGACCCCTGACCCCCGTGGGCGTGACCCTCAGCACCAGAAGTAAGCCCAGCACTCGGCCGGGTGTAAACCAACCCCCACAACCACCCCCAGACAGAATTTTAAAGGTTGTATTTGCTAAATTAAACAATGAACAGAGGCCAGTGGGAAGAGGAAGGGGCTGAGTTTCCCCCTGAGGTGGGTCTGCAGGACGCGGCTCCCGGCCGCCTCTCAGGGCGTCCTGGCTTCTCGGACCCGGCCACTCCAGAAGTAGCTGCCCGCTGGCCTGCCTGCGGCTGGACGGAGGCCAGAGCGGCCCTGGCCCTGGGCCGGTGCTCGGGTGCGACTGTCCCTGAGGGCCCTGGAGACCCTGTTCTCTGGGCCCCGGGGGCTCCCACGGGCAGGTGGTGGCTCTGCCTCTCGGCGGCGGCCAGTCCCGGGAGAAAGACGCCCTTCTCACAGCAGCGGGCTCTGGGTGCCCGTGTCTCCCTCTGCCCTTCTCGCACCCCAGTCGCTTGCAGTCCAGCCTCCGGTGGGAGCCGGTCACTCCCAGACCCCGGGCCGGCCCTGCGATCCTCAGGGGAGGCTGCAGATGCCGAGGGGGTGACTGGCCTCGGGCCCGGCTCCGCGTCCGTCCCTGGGCAGGGCTCCGTGCCCAGGATGCGGGAGGCAGGGCAGCTGGCAGCAAACAGGCAGTGCCAAGTGTCTGGACGGGGTTGGCCAGAGCAACTGAGGCTCAAGGGGCAGCAGGCGACCTTTGAGAGGGGGGCGGAGAGATGCGGCCTGAGGTCGGAGACCCTCAAGGTCTGTGGTGGTCCGGGGAGGCCAGGCCCGCTGGGCCTCCTGTGGGCCGTGGATGGAAGCGGAAGGGCAGAAGCTGGACGTGGGCCGGAGCCAGGGGCTGACCCCAGCTGAGGCAGCAGAGGCCAGCCCGGTGGGTGAGCTGGGAGCGCCCGGCCAACGGGTTTGCAGCCCGTCCCCGAAACAGGGCTGAGTTCACGTGCACGGGCCTGTGTCGCGTGCTTGGAGTCATGGTTTTCTCTCAGGTCCCGGCCCCCCTTCCTATCCGAGGTGGCTGGCGGTCAACCATGGACTCCCTAGAAGCCGAGGGCTCAGCCCTTTGACGTTTAGCTCAGAGGAGGCGAAGGGCCGGCTCATGTCAAGGCAGCCTCTCGCCCCACTTCACTCCGCCGCTGGAAAACCAAACGGGCATCTCAGGGGCACGAGCAGCAGAAAGGGGCGGGGGGCGTGCAGGGCCAGGCTCAGCCACCTCGATTCCCCCCAGAATGGATACACACAGCAGGAGCCGCCGGTTCAAACAGCCGCAGAATTCGAGACAGCTCGGCTGGGAGGAGCTGCCCGGTCAGCGTCCGCGGGGCAGGACAGGACTAGGGGGCCGGTGACAGCAGCGTGAGAGCCAGACGAAGGGGGCTCGCACTCTCCCAGCTGGGGGACAGTGCTCTCCGGCCACTGGGGACAGAGGGAAGCAAAGCGTTTAAACTGAGCGCCCCTGCCTTGCCTGGGGAAACCAGATGTCAGAAAGAACCCACCGAGAAGGAGCTTGGAATGCGCCTGATGAAGGCAAATCTTCTCCAAGAACAGCTGAAAAAGGCTTAACTAAGTGGAAGGACACACTGTGTGCCGGGAGGAAAATATTATAAAGATGTCAAATGGCTCCAAGGTAATCCAAAAATTGTACAGAAAATCAAAATTCTAATGGTTGCTTCAGGGAATTTGATGTTTCTCCAATTTACCTGAAAGTAATTCAATACACCTGCAAGAATAATTAATAGGAACACATTAAGTCGAATATTGCATTAAAAGGGGGTGCATATAACAGCAGAGAATCCTGGCCACAGAAGCAGGGCAAAACTCAGCAATTAACATTTTTTTACAGAGTGATTTTATAAACATGGTATTTCGAGTTGTTAGAGAAACCTGAGGGGGGGTGGGGAATTAGTCTATTTGAAAAGGCTACACTAAGTCACTCTATGTGGTTTTATTCATTAATGTTTTTAAAAACTGGGGTCCAAAAAGATAGTGCGGATGACAAGGCAACATTCCCAGTTCTGCATCTGGTCCTCTGAACCCCATCCAGAGGGATGCCTGAGCACAGAGTCAGGAGTAAGCCCTGAGAACCACTGGGTGTGGCCCCAAACAAGCAAAATAACCCACACGGAATGATCTCCCCAGCATTTCTTGGGGTAACCCTGTTGGCGGCCCCCTACCCCAATGAGAATGAAAAGCACAATAAAGCAAAACAAACAAATCACTATCTTTCTAATCCGAATGTAATAGTAGGGTCAAATGTAAAATAAAAGTGCAGGATTATTTAAAGGAAACGGAGGAGAGTTTATGAACACCTTTGGGAAGACCATACCTCCAAACACAAAACCCAGAGGAGTCCAGTTAGAAGGACAGACTTGGTCACGGAATAATTCTAGAGTTCTGGGCCACACAGACGGGAACATGCAAGACTGGGTGGGGTGTAGTTCGAGCGGAGCGTGCGTGGAGTGGGTGAGGCCCTGGGTGCGAGCCCTGGCATGGCATGGCCCTGAGAACTAACGGGTGTGGCCCTGGCTGCCTGGTACGGTTCATCAGCACGGCAAGAGCAACAGCAACACATGCAAGACTGAATTGCAGAACATGCTTGTGTCATATGACCCGACAGGTTAGCATCCAGAGTGCAGTAAAAGCTTCTCTCAAGAGGATTGGCCGTCCCTGAGGAAAAGGTTTGTCCATGGAAACGCAACAGAGCCGACAGATAATCCACAAAGACATTCAAACGGCTCGCAAATGTGCAGTCATGAATGGCCCTTTTCACCACAAAACAGAGATTTAACTTCGACACACTATTTGGCGAAGAAGATTGGAACAAGTGAACGGAACGATGCCAGGCTCACGGCCACGATGAGGGGGTAGATACCCAGTGCCTGTGAGAGAAGAGTTTTCCTCTGGGACAGTTTGGTAATGCTGCCATGTAAAGCACACCTATGCTTAGATTCTGTAGTTCTATATTCAAAAACAATCAAAGAGGGAAAAAAAAAAAAAGTTTGCTGCCAAGCTCCGCGAGTGAAACAATAACATGGAAGGTTCACAGCTCACCCGCCAGCCAGAAACGCCTCCGACTTTAGTAGAGCCATTGTGGGATACAACAGTCGCCACAAAGGCGCTTTACTGGTCTAGTTGACGATAATTCCATTTGTTATAATAAACACTAGGAAGTAAATTTGTTTGTGCCAGGGGCAGGCTTGAGGGTTGGGAAATGGGGTACGTCGGTGGGGGAAGGGTCACGCTGGAGGTGGGACGGGTGTTGGGACACCGGAAACTTGAAAGAACTGTCTCCTGAACCACTTTGCAAAACACAGTGTTATAATTAAATTTATTTTTTAAAAAAACAAAACCAAAACATCGAAATAAATTATTTTTAAAAAGAAGATCTTTAAAGAAGGACACTTCTGAGGTTGGTCGTTCAGGGTTCAGAATCATCGTTACTGAAGCGTGTGCAGCTGGGACTTCGACAAACAAGTAGGGGTGCAGCCTCCCACACAGCCTAAAACCCGCACTGACTTTTCACTCCTAATACTTGACTACTCGCAGCCTGTGGCTCCCTGGAGGTCCTCGTGTTCTGTATCACATACTATATTCTTGCAATGAAGCTAGATAAAAGAAAATATTATTACTAATACTAAAACAACATGAAGAAAATAAGACAGTATTGTCTATTTACTAGTGCCTGAGTTTATCCGTCTCTTCACAAGGAAATCCATGGGCCGTAGAACGGTGCGGTTCTAATCTGCATTGGCCCAGAGTCACATGTGGCAAAGTCACATGTGGCAAAGTCAAACTTTCCCCCTCCTGGACACACAAGTGAGTCACTGAAATGAGCATTGTAGTGCAGTCTGGGTGTTCGGGAGGCTGCAGGAATGAATGAATGAATGGAAGAAAAGCTACAGTTCTGAGGCGCGAATGGCAAACTTCCACGAGACACTGAGCCCAGCCAGTTGCTGGTTGGTCTCTGCTTGTGGGGCTAAATGAAGGTAAGAAAATGACCCGGTGCCTCCAGAATAGCACTGAGCCTGGCAACGTAAGGTGTCGTGCTGAGGGGCCAGCGGACCAACCCTCAGCCCGAGTAACTAGGGCACCTACTCAGGGCTCGTGTTTCTTGGGGTAAAGTGATTCAGTCCTAGAACCTCACTGACGTGTCTTTCCCTTCCTTTCCCTGCCCTCCCCACGCCCCCCCTTTCCGAACACTCTCCGCTGGCTCTGCGTTTATTCTTCCTCTTGGTGGGAATATCACGAGTTCCTCCTCTGTCTCCATCACTGGTCACGCGCGCGCATACGGGGGTGTTCAGGCTGTCAGAGGCTGCCATCCTCTCTGCCGCTGTCATGTTTTAAGAATTGTCTGTTTTGTTTGTTTGGTCTTTTGGTTTTGGGTCACACCCGGCGATGCTCAGGGGTTACTCCTGGCTCTGCACTCAGGAATCACTCCTGG
Source organism: Sorex araneus (assembly GCF_027595985.1). Classification (NCBI taxonomy): domain Eukaryota; kingdom Metazoa; phylum Chordata; class Mammalia; order Eulipotyphla; family Soricidae; genus Sorex; species Sorex araneus. Next base: position 65,909,319 of record NC_073311.1, read on the forward strand.
TGGTGCTCGGGGATGCTGGGAATTGAACCTGGGTCAGCCGCATGCAAGGCAAACGCCCTCCCCGCTGTGTTATCACTCCAGGCCCCTGAGTTGTCTCGTGTGGTCATTTCTAAACTATCAAATGACCCCAACACCTAACACCAAATGGGCTCATTCCTGCACAACACTCATCCCATTGGCCCTACATGGGTTCTAGGGTCTGGCTGCAAATTCGACCTACAGTAGCCTGGTAGCTTCTGCGTTGATTTTAGCCTTCTGGCCCCACCAGTCACCATCTGTCGAGCAGGATGCTGCTGCCTTTACATGTTTCCAAGTTACAGACCACAAAGAGCATCTAGACCACCTCCCACCGTCCTCCTCAACACACACGCATAAATACACACTCTGAGAACTCTTTTCCAGTGAGTAATCACTGAGGGGGCAACTTAAAAAGTCTTGGTTCTCAGATTTAGATTTAAGTTCAACAAGTGAATTAAACGAATCTGACACACACACATCGATGCTGAGTTTCCAAACACATCCGTGCGGACCGAGGGCCACTTACACGGCCCCGGCACCAGGATCCCTGAGAAGACATTTTTCAGAACCACTTACCCGCACCACACATGGACACATGGACATTCGTGCAGAGCATGGAAGGGGCCGACCATGTTTCATGTTTGCTTTTGAAATTAAGTCCATGCTGCTGTGGTGGCTGCCGCTGAGTCCCTGTGGGCTGGGCTGCACGGGGCCGGCCTCCGTGGACTCTCTCACTCCTGGTTCTGAGAGAAGAGGGTTCACACCGACGAGGAGAGAGGCCAAGTGTGGCCTTAGAATTCAGCCGGGCAGTAGCTCCCCGCACGGCCGAGTGTGACGGGGATGGAAACGCCTCGTCGGGAGCTGGCGGGGACGAGGCCTCCCGAGTTTCTGCAGGTCAGCGCAGAGCACACGCGTTTGCTCGCGGGGGAATATGGGTCCATTCAAGGTGACGGAGGCGGGGCAGCCCGTGCCACGCTGCCACCTGCTCAGCCAGCCCTGCTCCGGAGCCCAGGGGAGTGTCAGGGACCAAGCACTGGCCAACGGGACACTCCATGGTGTGAGTGTCTTCCTGGGTCCAGTAAGGCGCTGGGTGGACGCGGGTACAGAGAGTGACGCTGCCCCCTGCAGGGACGGGGGTGACCCCTGATGCCCAGACACGGGCGGGTGGAAAGCAAAGCCCGCTTTCCGGGTGGGGAGAACCTTTGGCCCAGCCCCAACCCTGGCTTTGCTGGTTTCCCACCTTTCCCATTTAACTGCACAGAAAACAAAGCCAGGGAGGGAGCGGTAGGTTTGGGGCTGGAGAGACGGCTTGGAACGAGATCCCTGCGCCATCCCCCGCACCCGGGTGACCCACCCCCCACATGGGAGCGGCCAAACCCCTGTCCACAATGGGCTTTCCGACTTCACTCAGCCCATGCAAGGCCCCCCTCTTGGCCAGGGATGAGGGTAGCAGAGAGGGCAGTGCGGTGTAAGCGGGCGGGAAACCGCCTCTCTAAAGGAGTGCTGTGTGGTTTTCTCCAGGTGCAGGGAGAGATGTTGCGTGCTAAGACCGGTGTTGTGTGAAGACTCCGGGGACGTCAGGAAGGCCTTCAGGCTGCAGTGAAGGACGAGTGTCTCGGGAGGGGAGGCTCAGGCTGGAGCACAGCACGGCAGGTAGGGAGTTGGACTTACAGCAGCCAACTTGGGGTCAACCCCAGGCAACATTTGGTTCCCTGAGCACTGCCGGGAGTGATCCCTGGTCACAGAGACAGGAGTAAGCCTTAAATACCACTGGGTGCAACCCCAAACACAAATAATCTAATTAATTACTGTGCTCCAGAGCAGCTAGTCAGCCTCAGGTGCGTCTAATCTGATCACTTTAATCTCACCCACCCAGAAGCATCCAATCAAGAATAGGGTGGGGTGATGGGGGAGAAATATCACTGTATCACTGTAATCACTGTAATCCCATTGATCATCGATTTGCTTGAGCGGGCACCAGTAATGTCTCCATTCATCCTAGTCCTGAGATTTTAGCAGCTTCTCTTTACTCATTCTTCCCAGCGGTTCTGCATTGGAGGCTCTTTCGGGGTAAGGGGAAATGACACCCATCATTGTTACTGTATTTGACATATCAGATATGCCACAGGGAGCTTGCCAGGCTCTGCCATGCGGGCAGGATGCTCTCAGTACCTTACCAGGTTTTCTGAGAGGGAGAACTAGGCTATAAGAGGTTGTTTTATAGTCTCTGGACGTTGGCCATTGATGGATTACACGGTTGTTGGGGACAGTTTGTGGGTGTGGCTGCCAAGCTACTGGAAAATGGGGGATCTGGGTGGAGGAGGCCCAGTCCCAATCGAGCAGGTTTAAAGAGCTCAGCCCCAGGTCCTGCACACCTGGGTTCCTATGCCAGTTCCTTCATGCATGAGGCTTGTCCGAACATGTGGAGAGGGGCCTCAAGCATGAGGACCCTCTTTCCTCAGGTTTATCAAGACCTTCCGTATACTCAATTAGTGAATATTTTCTCTTGCCACATGTGTTCGGTGGCCATGAGCCATGAGCATGGCTGTGGCTGGGTTCCGGAGGTCTTCGGTTATCAGGGCTCTGCTCAAAGTGGGGAGGGAAACTCAACCTGCCCCGCTGCGAGGGACCCCAGTGAAGACAGCCAGGCTCGGGAGCAAGAGACTCGTGGGGGAGAAATAGCAGCAGATTGCAAGAAGCCGCAGCCAGGTTCCCGGCTCGCTCACTCTCTCCCTTACCTAAGCCCAGACGGAGGCAGAATCAGGCCGGGAAGGGCTGTGACTACGACAGGTACTGAGCGTGGGAGTCCCACGGGGGCGCGTGGCTGTGGCTGGAAGCTGGGCAGAGCAGAGGGACAGAGAATGGCTGGGCTACAGCTCTGAGGCCTGGAGACACGGCTGCAGACAGGCACAGGACAGAGAACAGTGCAGAGACAAGACCAGAGCTTTATACACGGGGGGAACCACAGCGGAGCAGAGGGGGGGTGAGGGGCGTGGACACGGGCTCCGTGAGGGGCTGCATATGATTAGCCAAGTTCTCTCTTCTCGGGAGGTTGGGGGCCACAGGACTGTTTCTCTCTAGACCCTCTTTCCTCAGGTTTACCAAGACCTTCTGTGGACTCAGTAAGTGAGTGTTTTCCCTCGCCATGTGCGTTCGGTGGCCATGAGCCACTTCCCACCGCCAACAGCTCCGTGAAGGCAGGAACAGGGCGGCCAGGCTGGCTGGTGACCAGTCGTCACTTATTCTTCCTCTGCCTCCTTCCTGTCTCACCCACTGTCCATATTCCTCCCACTCCAGCCCCCTCCACAGCCTAGAGATAGAGGGTTGGGGACAGCAGCTACACGTGGCTGAGGGAGCACAGTCAACACGGGAAAGCCCCTTCTTCCCCGTGCAAAGATCTCAGCCTTCTAGGAGACCCGCCCAAGGGAGGAATTTCACCTGAGGCCGTATTTCTCCTTTCCTTAGTCCATAACCATTTAAACCGTCACCTTAAATTTAGTTCTTACTAATCCTTCTAGTCATTTTGTGTGGCCACGGAAAGAGTTATATTGAGCTTAAAGGGTGGCTCCCCTAAGGCCATCTTGCTACAGAGCCCGGACTACAATCCCCAGGCTAGATTAGCGGGGTCCTTGTCCAGTCACTTCTCTATGGGTCATGACAGAATTTGTCCACGACCATGCTCTTAACTTATGTTTTATGGCACTTGGCCTGTTCCTTTTTGATGCCAGGGTAGATGCCTGGGTCCATCCAGTCTCTTTGTCGGGACCCTGGTTTGGGGGTGCTAGGAACTAAGGGCAACTGAGGCTTAAGTCGAGTAAATATGACAGATGCCCAGAAGTAAATATTATTTACTTGGGCCAATTAACTCCCAAGTTACAAAAGCATAGCATGAACTGTCTTCCTGTGTCTACACAAAAAGGACATTTCTCTAAAGTAAACGGCGAAGGTCATAAGGGATAGAGAAAAGCAATATTTCACTTACAAATACAAAACTCAGAGTCCTTAGAAGAGTCTGACCGTACAAGTCAGAGGGTCTGATTTGGGATGTGGGTGATTCCCAGAGAGGGGAAGCAGAGCACAGAGGAGAGGTTATTGGGAGTGCCTCAGGAGCACTGTGATGAGTGTAACCCAATACACCTAAGCCCCTGAAGCAAGGGAGAAAGACCAAACCGATGTCATCCAACACTTTCCCTCAGGTTTACCAAGACCTTCTCCCCTTAGCCACCGGATACAGCCTATAGCAGCTCTTCTCATTACCTGCCCGTCTCATCTGACTGAGGAACATTATCATCCCCTTTATACAGACAAGAAAATGGAGGCCCACAGGGTTTGAACACTTCCCACGTTCTCTCAGCTCACAAGAAGCCAGAACCAGGGGGTCCGCTCTGGGCAGCCAGGCCCGGTCCACACACACGGCCTCTTCCGGACCTACAGGAGGCGAAGCAATGCATAAATATCTCCTCCCGGCAGCTCTGGTGTGCCCCCGAGTCTCCGGCATGATACGGGTACAGTGCGAGGTGGCGCTGGCTTACATAATCCATCTTGGGGTCTTGGGAACGTTCCGTGTTTGTCCAGCACTGGGAGGCCCTTTAAGTGTGCACTGAAATATAGACAAAGATGCGTTTCCGGCACTGCTTACTGCCGACGGCAGCGGGAGTCGCAGTTTCCTCCCAAGGCTTTCATTCCTGCAGTGATTCCTCCTGCGCGTGTTTCCTGTGGCCCGTCGTGCTCGCTCTCCCATCGAGAAGCAAACAAGCGGCTGAGAGAAGCCTCCCCCACACCAGCCAGCCGTCCACAGCTTCCCCGATCAAAGGTCGCCCTCCCTGCCTGGTTAATCACCGTTTTATAGGACACTTAGGAGGGAAAAAAACTAAATGCAAACACTAGGCTGGAGGCAGGGCAAACTAACGCGATAAAACGGACGTTGCGACCAAGAGAAGAAGTACACGAGCTCCCCAGAAATGTGCTTTTTTATTGTCTTTTTAATTTTATTTCTTATTTATTTCAGGGTTTTTTTTTTGGGGGGGGGTGGGAGGGTCCACCTGGCTTTGTGCTCAGGAATCCGGAGGGACTGGAGGACCACGTGGGGTACTGGGGTTGGAGCCTGGTCATCCTACGTTAGGCAAGAGCCTCGCCTTTTGGTACCATCTCCAGCACCAGCTGGTGTCAACGTTCAAGGGTGTGTACAAGGTGCCCAGGGGCTGTTTTTCTTCATGAAGCTGATGTGAGTGTGATGAGCACGTGTAAGGCGTCTTTTTCCTTATCAGCCGGGAGTTAGGCACCACGGCAGGTCACGAAGAAGGTGATGGGTCTGCAGGCCGGAGAGAAGCCCGGGGGTCTGAAGGCTGTGGAGGAGTCCTGGCCCTTCGCCTGGGGGCTGGACGGCCAGCTCTGGGGCAGTGCCTTGCCCCGCGCCATCAGCGTGGGCTGCCGAGGTCTCTGGGGGCTGGCCGGCAGGAGCCCACCGTCCCAGTGTCCACTACCTCCGAGGCACACAGCAGCCTTCACGGGCGCCCCAGAGTCGCTCACTCGCGGCAGTGAGAGCGTCACGTGGCCGCCTGCAGGAGCTGGCTGGCTTGCCGAGCCCCGAGCCCCGAGCCCCGAGCCCGGGCTGTCTGTGAGCTGCTCCTCCACCCAGCCCTGGGCGAGGGCAGCTCCAGGAGGGGGCAGCTGCCGGCTGGCAGAGGGCGACTGTTTACCCAGAGCCAGTGAGACGGTGAACGCCCCACACAGCGAGGTGTGGGGCTGCGCTGGGGCGCAGGCGGGAGGTGCCTCCTGACTCCAGAGAGCCCCAGTGCACCCCAAAAACATCTTTGCCGGGGGGAGGGGCGAACGTCTCAGCCTGTGTGCCCCGGAGGTGCCTGCCGTGCTGGGGAAGGTGTTTGCAGTGAAGCCGTCCTGCCAAGGCGGGGCCCTTTCGCTGGGGTGTCAGCGGGCTCCTTCTGATGTTTACAAAGCCCAGCGAATGTGCCGTTTGCACAGTTATTTTAGGGAAAAACAGTTTCTCCATGGCGGCAGGCCCTCGAAGCTCCGTGTCTGAGAGGAATTCTTAGGTTTTCCGGGCTCCATCCTGCAGCCTGGCGCCCAGGCCCCCCTGCACGCAGGAGGGGGGCAGCGAGGGCGAGGCTCTGGAAAGGAAAGCTACCCTGCAGCTCCAGGGCCCTGGTGGTCTCTTAGTGCCCTGGGAGGGGGGAGACTGAGGGTCCGTGCGCACCGCCCTCTTTCTAAGGCCCAGGTCACGCTGCTCCGGCAGGGGAAGCCTGCAAGTGTCCGCTCCGGCCGCTTTTCAGAGCCCAGGGAGAGCTTCCTGCTGCTTAGAGCAACACACTGTGGGGCCGGGGGCCCAGCTCGGCGTGGACGGGTCAGCGCATGCGCGCACACAGCCCCCAGGAACGCGAGGATGCAGGGAGATGATGGGGCACCTAGCACGCATGTGGGGACGCAGCCAAGGACAGAGGACGCCGGCATACACTCGGGGACGAGGGGATGCACACCGGACACACTTAGGGACACAGGCACATGCCCGCACGCAGGGACGCACCCACGCAGGGACACAGGGATGCATGCATGCGGGGACACACACATGCACAGATACGCAGGCATGCAGGCACTCACACAAACACGCCCACAGACATGCAGGTAAGCGCACACAGACCCTCAGGCATGCACAGATGCACGCAGACACACAGGGACACACGCACGCAGAGACGCAGACATGCAGGCAGGCACACACGCAGACACGCAGGCCGACATTCACACAGGCACGAAGACACACAGGCAGATACGCACGCAGGCACGCACGCAGGCACGCAGAGACGCAGGTACGCGCGCAGGCACGTAGACACACGCGCAGACACGTAGACACATGCACGCAGGCATGTAGACACACGCGCAGACACGTAGACACATGCACGCAGGCACGTAGACACACGCGCAGACACGTAGACACACGCACGCAGGCACACACAGACACGCACGCAGGCACGCAGACACGCACAGACACGCACGCACACACACACAGGCACGCAGACACGCCGGCCCCTCGGCTGCAGGAGCGGCTGCGCAGGTCCCTTGGGGTCCTGCCCAGGCCGAGCGCCCTGAGGTGTCGGCAGAGCGCGCCGGTATCCCGGAGGGCAGCAGCGGGCTGGGGGTCTACCTACCCTGAGTCCCCTTGCCCCCTGCAGCGAGTCGGTGAGTGGGGGCCACCGGGGCTGGGGGCTGCCGCAATCAGGGGGCTGCGTCGTGGGGGTGCGTGTCCCGAGGGCCGGCCGCCACCACTGTCTGGAGAGGAAGGTCGCGTCTCCCCCCCCTTCCCGCCCGGCTCCGAGTGGGCCAGGGTTCCGAGGGTCCTTGGGGGCTTAGCCGCCCGGCCTTGCGGGGGCGGAAAACCGGCTCGGAAAGGCCAGGCCTGGGGGCAGTCTTGCAAGTATTGAAACTTGTTTTATGTACCGTGAGTTTTCAAAGCCTTTAAAACATTTAAAAACACTGTTTTAATTGTATCACCTCGAGATACACAGTTACAAAGTTGTGCACGATGCGGTTTCCGTTATGCAGTGTTCCACACCCGGCCCCCCAGCAGGGCACAGTCCCACACCCTGTCCCACCTCCCTCCTGCCACCCCTCCCCGCCCGTCTCTAAGGGAGGCACCTTTGCCCGTAGTCTCTCTCCCTCTCTCCCCCTCTTCTTTCTCTCTCCCTCTGTTTCTCCCGCTCTCTCTCTCTCTTCCGTCTCTCTCCCCTCTCTCCCCCTCCCTCTCTCTCCCCCTCCCATTTCTCCCTCTCTCTGTCTCCCCCCCTCTTTCTCCCCCCAACCAGTTTTTTTAAAACTTCTGTTCTTGGGGCTGGAGCAATAGCACAGCGGGTAGGGCGCTTGCCTTGCACGCGGCCAACCCAGGCTGACCCAGGTTCGAATCCCAGCATCCCATATGGTCCCCTGAGCACCGCCAGGGGTAATTCCTGAGTGTAGAACCAGGAGTAACCCCTGTGCATTGCTGGGTGTGACCCAAAAAGCAAAAAAAAAAAAAAAAAAAAAAAAAAAACAACTTCTGTTCTTAATGCCAGTCATTTGATGAGTCTTAAAAAAAAAAAAGGTCAAAGTAGCTGTAGAAGGTGTATAGAGTAACAGAACACCCCAGGTGCTTGCTTTGTCGTTAAATGTTTATAAATATTTCTGGGCTGCCACTGTCTCTGCATATACCTTACTTTTGATGAGAGACAAGTTACTGTTTGGGTTTCTGTCATTTTTTTTTGAAATTACAAAAGCAGTCTTAATACCCCTATTTCTTTTTCCACATTCTTCTCTATCTAGTTTTCTAAAATGATCACGTGGGGCCGGAGCGATAGCACAGCGGGTAGGGCGTTTGCCTTGCACGCGGCCGACCCAGGTTCGATCCCCGGCATCCCATATGATCCCCCAAGCACTGCCAGGAGTAATTCCTGAGTGCAGAGCCAGGAGTAACCCCTGAGCATCGCTGGGTGTGACACAAAAAGCAAAAAAAAAAAAAAAAAAGACTAAAATGATCACGTATTGGGACATTGTCAGTAATTTTGCTTTTCAGTCCTCTATCTGTAACTTCTCCTTATTTATACCTTTCAGAGGAGCTGTGCTTGTTTGCTTGCTTGCTTTCTCTCTCTTTTTCCCTTCCTTCCTTTTTCTTTTTCTTTTTTGCACATACTTATTCTAATTAGAACAGGGTTTTCTTTTGTACATTACGCCATTAAAATTAATTTAATTTTTTCTAAAATGTTTTTGTTACAGAGGCTACTTTCATGAACATTTTTCATTTCCTGGTTTGATTATTCTTACTGGTTTCCTCATGTTCATTAATTCTCTTTGTTGGTTATTTGCTGATTTTTTTTTTTTTAAAGTGGCTTCCATTTTCATTGCACTTATGGCTCTGGCCCATTGAGTTTCATGTCCCCTTGGCATGGTGTGCATGTACGTGTGAGTGAGAGAGAGGAGGGGGAAGAGCGAGGGGGAGGGGAGGGGAGAGAGGGAGAGAGCCCGGCTGCCTGGCTGTGGACACAAACAGAAACACTCAGCCTCTCTGAAGTTCTCACTGGCTCAGATGTGTGCTCTGAGGGAGAGTTTCACTGAGCGTTTGGAGTGCCACTAAACGTTCATAAATCTTTCTGTACTGTCACTGTCTCTGCCTCTGCCTTACTTTCAGTGAGGGACAACTATTGTGCGAGTCTCTGTCATCTCTGTGAAAGCGGCATCAGTGTGTTCGCTGAGCGGGGAGGGCAGGTCAGGGCGTCCGGCCTGGGAGCTGAGACCGCGTCCCCGCCAGCACGCAGGCTGTGAGTTGCCACTGTCGTCTCGAGTGTAGTTCACTGTCAGCAGATGCACAGTAAAGCTCTTTGCGGGATCCGCAGACTTGGGACGGGAACGGAGGGCTGCAGCTGAGCGGTGGACAGCGTCAGCCCACCCCAGCCTTCAGGAGCCCGGGGCTTCCTAAACACACAGCGGGAGTTACTCAGGAGACAGTCTCTGCGCCCTGGGCCGTCCGTCTGGTCCCGCACGGCTCCCACGCAGGGTCTGCTTGCAAGAACGCTGAGGGTATTTCCCTGTCCCCTCAACACAACATCCTACAAGGACGCCGAGGGTGTTTCCCTGTCCCCTCAACACAACATCCTACAAGAACACTGAGGGTGTTTCCCTGTCCCCTCAACACAACATCCTACAAGGACGCTGAGGGTGTTTCCCTGTCCCCTCAACACAACATCCTACAAGAACACTGAGGGTGTTTCCCTGTCCCCTTAACACAACATCCTACAAGGACTCTGAGGGTGTTTCCCTGTCCCCTCAACACAACATCCTACAAGAACGCTGAGGGTGTTTCCCTGTCCCCTCAACACAACATCCTACAACAACGCTGAGGGTGTTTCCCTGTCCCCTCAACACAACATCCTACAAGGACGCCGAGGGTGTTTCCCTATCCCCTCAGCACAACATCCTACAAGAACACTGAGGGTGTTTCCCTGTCCCCTCAACACAACATCCTGCTGGGCGTGTGGGGGGAGGGGTTTGGGAAGTGCCTGATGGTCCATGGTGGGTTGTGTGGGGGGGAGTGTTGGGAGGTACCTAATGGTCTGTGTTGTGTTGTGTGTTTGTCTGGAGGAGGCAGATTGGGAGGTGTCTGATAGTCCATTGTGTGTGTGTGTGTGTGCGCGTGCGTGTGTGCGCGCATGCATGTATGTGTGTGTGTGTGTCTGCATATGTGGGGGGGGCTCGGGAGGTGCCGGGGAAAGACTCAGGAGGTCAGCCACAGGGCAGTCATTTCTTCAGTCAAGTCCAAAACAGTATTTGGTGACTGTACAGTCTAGGGGACATTGGTGGGGGTCAGTTGGGGGCTAGGTGGGTGGGGTCAGCAGGAGGGTCGGGAGGCAGAGGTCAATGGGCAGAGGTCAATGCGAGGGTCAGTGGTGAGGGTCAATGGGGGGGTCAGTAAGGGGGTCAGTATGCAGGACCCAGTGTGGGGATCAGTGCAGTGGTCAGTGGATGCGTCAGTGGGGGATTAGTGCAGTGATCAGTGGGTGGGGTCAGTGCAGTGGTCAGTGGGGGGTCAGTGGGAGGTCAGTGTGGGGATCAGTGCAGTAGTCAGCGGGGGCCAGTGGGAGGTCAGTGTGGGGGTCAGTGCAGTGGTCAGTGGGTAGGGTCAATGCAGTGGTCAGTGTGGGGGTCAGTGGGGGGTAAGTGTGGGGATCAGTGCAGTGGTCAGTGGGTGGGGTCAGTGCAGTGGTCAGTGGGGGCCAGTGGGAGGTCAGTGTGGGGATCAGTGCAGTGGTCAATGGGTGGGGTCAGTGCAGTGGTCCGTGGATGGGGTCAATGCAGCAGTCAGTGGGGGGTCAGTGGGTGGGATCAGTGGGCAGCGTCAATGCAGTGCTCAGTGTGGGGGTCAGTGGCTGGGGTCAGTGGGGGTCAGTGGGGGAATCAGTGCAGTGGTCAGTGGGGGGCAGTGGGGTGTCATGCAGTGGTCAGTGGGGGGCTCAGTGGGGGGTTCGAGGAGCAGGCCTGCATCTGAGCTTCTCCTCCTACACAGTGTCTGTCCTTCGAGGCCTCTGGCCACAGGGACCGTTGTCCCTTCTCCCTGCCCAGGGTCCCTGTTGACTCTGGCTTCCCGCTGGGCCCTGCGCTGCGGTAGACAGACAGAATTGTTTCCAGGGCCGGCTAAGGAGGCCCTCAGCAAAGCAAACATTGATTTTGGAGGAGGATTTTTTTTTTCTCTCGGGGCGCTGCCAGGGCCCTCTAAATAGGAACTTTATTCCCCCTCCCCCAGCACTAACCCCCGTGGGGGCCCGCGGGTCCCTCAGATGCTCCGCGTGGGCTCCCCGCGCCGCCCGGGAGCAGCGTCCAGAGGAGGCGGCCGGAGCGCGTCCACGGGCCTCGCCTGGGTGGCCTCGCTGGCCGCATCCCCCTGCCTCCAGGGGCCGCCTCCCAGCGCGATAAATCATATAGCTGTGGACTTCTTCCTGAAGTAACTTGTTTGCTTTATTTATTTGGAAAATTTTGGTAACTGCCCCTCGCAGCCAGCCTGCGCTTTCCTCAGGAATGTTTAGTCTTCGCACCGCGCGGTTTCCTGCCGGCAGCCCGGCCCGGCAGCGCGCAGGGCACCGGGCAGGGCCCCCGAGGCGTGGGTGGCACCGGTGCCCGCCCGCAGCCCGGCCCACACACCCGCAGCGCCCACGCCCGCCTTGATGTTCCGGGCGCCGAGCGCGCGGGTCGGGTTCCAGCGGGAGGGACCGAGCGCTTTCATGGTTCTAACGCAGATGCTGTCCTGCCCATCTGCCCTCTGGAAAATTAAGAAAAGAAAAACTTATTCCACTTCCTTTCCGTGTATTGCATGTCTTAAAACTGTATTTGAATAAAAGAAAATAAGTACCTGAAAATGAATAAAATCATTCACTGGTGGCTGTGATGTGAGTTTACATTTGGGGCGCTCGGGCCAGGCTGTCAGAAAGAGCACATTCTTCTTCGGAACCCGCTCAAGAGCTTTTTGGTAGCGGGCAGAGAAGGCGGGGGCGTGGGGGTGGAAGGAGGGGAGGGGGGGCATGAGTGCAGAAGGAGGGGCTTGTGGACAGGAGGAGGGGGCGTGGGAGAAGAAGGAGGGGTGGGGGAAGGAAGGGGTGGGAGCAGAAGCCGGGGGTGTGGGAGAAGGAGCATGGGGCAGAAAGAGGGGGTGGGTAAGGGGGGTCATAGGGGCAGAAGGAGGGGTGTGGGCACACAAGGAGGAGGGGTGGGGGACAGGAGGAGGGATGGGGTCAGGAGGAGGGGTGGGGGGCAGGAGGAGGGGCATGGGCACAGAAGGAGGGGTGGGGGCAGGAGGAGGGGTGGGGGCAGGAGGAGGGGCGTGGGCACAGAAGGAGGGGCGTGGGCACAGAAGGAGGGGTGGGGGCAGGAGGAGGGGTGGGCACAGAAGGAGGGGTGGGGGCAGGAGGAGGGGCGTGGGCACAGAAGGAGGGGTGTGGGGAAGAGGGGAGGTCTGGGCAGAAGGAGCAGGTGTGGGGTAGAAGGAGGGGTGTGGGGTCGAAGTGACTGGAAGGCAGAGGCGGTGGAGACCCCCCCCCAGCATGGCGCCCTTTAAGTCTGGGGCAGGAGCCTGGGTAGTGAAATCATGCCTCGGTTTCTGGGGGTGCGTAGTGGCACTTGGGGCGACCCAGTTTTGGGATTCTCCGTGTCCTAAACTCTGCCGGGGGAAATTAGCTGCAGGGGGGGCAGGGGGCGGGCTCTGTGAGTCTGTGCTCCAGGCCGCTGGTCCCGCCCCTCTGTGGCTCGGGCGGGGGCGGGGCTCGGCTCTCCGTGCGCCCACCAGGACCCTCTAAGGACCGCACGGTTCTTGCCTGTTTCTGCTCTATGCCCGGAGCGCCTTGAGCGGGTTTGCCCCCTCCCTGCCCGCTCTGCCCTGCCCCCGCCTATGCGGACGCCACGTGGCCGGCAGGGCAGGGTCTGGGGAAGGTGGGAAGCGCCCAGCGCTCGGTGCTGGCGCACCCCTGGGTGCCCTGGCCAGGTCCGGGCCGGGGAGTGAAGAGACTTATTTGCTTGGGGTGTGGTGGGATGGGGCCGGAGGAAGGCGCGGACTGTAGGGAATCCCAGCCCAGGAGGGCCCCCAGGGGTCACTCATCCTCCCCTGCAGGGTGCCTCGCCGTGAGGGCAGCTCGCGCTGGACGTGCCCCCCCCCTTCAAACCTTCCGGCCACCGAAAGAGGAAGAAAGAGTTGGACCAGCCAGTCAACACGCACCCATGGGTTCCCATCGACCCTGACCTCGGGGAACCTTACGACGGTTCTAGCAGCCGTGGGGGAGCCTGAGAACCATCTGGAAGCCAGGCCTTTTTCCATCGGCACTTGTGTCCGAGGGCGAGGGGGCCGCTGGGGCGATGCCGGGGGGCAGCTGTGTGTTTCCTGGGACTCAGGCCAGGGCGTCACACCTGCGTGGCCTGGGTTGGGGGCGTCCCAAGCAAGGGCTTCGCAGCGCTGTGCTGGGGGGCTGTCTGCAGGCCCCTGGGGCGTGGCTCAGCACACCGGGCCCCTGTCCAGGCGCTCCGGCCCGAGGGGGCTGAGCTAAGGCGCCCAGAGCCCCAGGCTCCCTGCCTCAGGCGCGACCCGACCCAAGGCAGTCCCCACGCAGGGAGGGCTGGGGAGGGGGAGGGTCTTGCTGAAACTCTTTCCCCCCATAATTAGGAGTGGGCAGGCGCTCCCTAGCCCAGCACGAGCGGGGGCTGATGCTTGGGGCAGGGGGCCCGGAGGCCCGGTCCACGTGGCCGGTGTCTCCAGGAGCGGCCCAGGGTTTCCCGTCACGGCCGGAGTCCCCACCCCCACCCCCACCCGACAAAGGTCAGGGATGCGGGGGCGAGGTTGGATCTGGCCTTTCTTGGCCGTGTGCGGGACGGGCGGACTGAAGGGTTAAACAGGCGGCCTCGGGGGCGGAGGGCGCCGTGGCCCGACCTCGGGCGGCCGCGTCTGCTCGCTGGCAGCTGTCGGGAGCGTGGAGCTCCTGACGTCATTTCAGCCCAGATATACGGCCGCGCGGACAGGCGGCTCAGCGGAGGGTCCGGCGCCCCCGACGGTCCGCTTGGCCTGTGTCGGGCCCCGTGGCGCCTGTTGGAACAGAAAGTCAGAGTCGGTGCCAGCGCGCGGGAGGCCCCGGGTTCAGTCCCCAACCCCCGACCTGGAGCAGGGTGACGGGTCATTGTCCTAGAGGCCTTCCCAGCTCACTTACTGTTCTAGCTGTTTCTACATCGTTTGAACTGCCTGTGTATACAGCTGTGTCTTCCGTGAGCAATTGCCTTTTACTTATATTTTAAATTATTATTCTTTTTTGGTGGTTTTCTGGGCTGCACCCGGTGATGCTCAGCAGTTACTCCTGGCTCTGCACTCGGGGATCACTCGTGGCGGTGCTCAGGGGACCCTGTGGGATGCCGAGGGTTGAGCCTGGGTTGGCCACATGAAAGGCAAGTGCCCTACCTGCTATAATTATTATTCTGGCCCTAATTTTAAAATTAAATAAAATTTAATTTTAAAAATTAATTTTTTTAATTAAAGAACCATGATTTACAAAGTTATCGATAGTTGGGTTTTAGGCATGTGATATTTCAACACTAATCCCACCCCCAGCGTCAACTTCCTCCTACCCTTGTGCCCGTATTCCCCCCCTCCACAACCCCACCCCTCCCGCCTGTCAACTTGACAGGCACATGACACAGTTTAAACGGTTGCAGCTTAGATCCCATGTTTTCAGCTTTGTTGCGTCTGTGTTTTGGAGATATTGCTGCACCCTCATCCCTGTCACTAGTCTCACTGAAGCCATGCTGCCTGCTTACTCATTACTTCCCATTATCCACCCCCCCAGCGTCCTGTGTGGCTAAGTCAAACTGGGTTCCCGCGGCGAAGGGCAACAGAGTAAGGAGGGCTGACAAGCAAGGCTCAGGCAGTGTCTTTATTGAACAAGCAACAGACTTTTATAGGTCTCTAGAAGTAAGCTTAGCACTGGAGCACTGTCATCCCATTGTCCATGGATTTGCTCGAGTGGGCACCAGTAACATCTCCATCGTGAGACTTGCTGTTACTGTTTTTGGCATATCGAATACACCACGGGGAGCTTGCCAGGCTCTGCCATGTGGGCGGGATACTCTCGGTAGCTTGCCGGGCTCTCCGAGAGGGACAGAGGAATCAAACCCAGGTTGGCCACGTGCAAGGCAAACGCCCTACCTGCTGTGCTATTGCTCCAGTCCAGAAGGAAGCATACATTGGGAAAATATTCAGGAATGTTCAGGATCAATAAATTTAGAATATACTGGGTTGCTAGATGTCAATGATGTTTTTCTATAGTTACATAGTTTCAATGATATTTTCCTTGGTTGTACATTGATACACCTTAGCAACATGTTCTGCCACCAGAACGAGGAAAGAACCCGCTAGAAAACCAAGAGCGTCGGCCCTTAGAATGTGTCACCCCAAGACAGTGATTTCTGTAAGCCAGCCTTCAGACAGCACGGCCCCAGGACCAGAACTTTCTTACTATTCACCAGCACAGGCTCCCAGCATCCGCCCGTGGCTGTTGCTTCTCTGCCCGTCTCCGCTCTAAAAGAGTGATCTCCCCCTTTCCCTTCAGCACATTCCTCATCCGGGTTCTGTATTCCGCAGAGCAGCGGGCTCATCCTGTGTTCGTCTTCCTTCTCTGGCTACTTCACTCAACACCACACCTTCCCAGTCCACCCTGCCGTCCCCGGCACGATCTCACTGTTTCCGCAGCTGCTGGATTCCATTGTGTGGATGCAGCACATCTTCATGCTACATTATCTGCCGCGGACTCCTCGCTGGCTCCTTATCTGAGCTGTGGCACTGCGTCCATGGCTAGTTTCCAGAGGAATGGCCATAGGCTTTCAAAAAGCATAAACATCCCCACCAGCAGGGAGTGAGGGTCCTCACATCTGGGAGGGTCTTCTCTGTGGAATAGGGCTGGTGCTTGGGCTTCTTTCTGGTAACTCTTTGGGGTGGCTGCAGGGACCAGGGGCAGAGAACGGGCAAGGGCAGTAGTGGACAGTTATGCTGTTCAATAAGATTTTGTACGCGTGCTGCCAGGGGTCTGTGCGTACCCCTCTACACATCCACAGCCCCAGCCCCCCAAGACATTATTTTGTAGATATGTTTTTTTTTTATCATATTAAGGGAATTCCTGGCTAATTCTAGCATGTGGAGCATTTTTTTCTTGAAATGAAAGTGTGTGTTAGAGTTTATTGAGTAAATTTAGTTTTAAAACTGAACTACAGACTGTCACTGTCACTGTCACTGTCATCCCGTTGCTCATCGATTTGCTCGAGCAAGCACCAGTAACGTCTCCATTGTGAGACTTGTTACTGTTTTTGGCATATCAAATACACCATGGGTAGCTTGCCAGGCTCTGCTGTGTGGACAAGATACTCTTGGTAGCTTGCCGGACTCTCCGAGAGGGACGGAGGAATCAAACCCGGGCCAGCCGCATGCAAGGCACCACTGCTCTGCTATCCCTCCAGCCTGGACTACAGACTATGGTTCACTTAGTAGTGAACTATGTTAGTTGATTTTCAAACCAATTTCACTTAGCTTTACTATTGTCCATTTGACCTAAGGTAGATTTTGTTAGGACTGGAGCGATAGCACAGCAGGTAGGGCATTTGCCTTGCACATGGTTGACCCAGGTTCGATTCCTCCATCCCTCTCGGAGAGCCTGGCAAGCTACCGAGAGTATCCCGCCTGCACGGCAGAGCCTGGCAAGCTCCCTGTGGCGTATTCAATATGCCAAAAACAGTCACAACAAGTCTCACAATGGAGATGTTACTGGTGCCCGCTTGAACAAATCGATGAACAACAGGATGACAGTGACAGTGATAACTATAGTGCATACTTTGTTAGAAAGGTATTTTTTTTCTGTGAGATGCAGGAGTAGTGGCAGGTTAGTGGTACCCAGTGGCTCCCCTGAATCTGCTCCCCCTGGCTCTGTGCTCGAGGGATGAACTGGGGTCTGCTGCATGCAAGGCAGGGCTCTCACCCTGGTGCTCCTCCTCTGGCTCACCCTGGTCTATTCAGTGGATTTCTGTCCATGTTCATTGCCCACAGTCCCCTTTCTCATGATGGCACACCCTTACAGAATTGCATTGGTTCTATAGATTAATTTAGGGAAGAATTGATACGCTCAGCTTCCTATCATACAGAACCAGAGCATAAATCTACTGGATATTTTCCTCATAATTCCATTTAAACGTTTCTTCAAAAGGTTTGGCATAGGGGGCTGGAGCAATAGCACAGCGGGTAGGGCGTTTGCCTTGCACGCGGCCGACCCGGGTTCAAATCCCAGCATCCCATATGGTCCCCTGAGCACGGCCAGGGGTAATTCCTGAGTGCAGAGCCAGGAGTAACCCCTGTGCATCGCCAGGTATGACCCAAAAAGAAAAAAAAAAAAGGTTTGGCATATTTTTATTTATTTCTGGTATAGTGTATATTTGTTCTTATTATTAATGTAATTTTTTTCTACCCTAACCTACATTGTTTTTGGTTTTCCTCCTGTGGAGAACTAATTGAGCTGCTGAATTCTTGTATAAGTTTAATACTTTTTGCTGGGAATTCTGTTTTATTTTCTGTGTAGATATCTTCAGCAAGGAAGAATAATTTTCTCCTTTGCTTCCAAGTTGTCCCACTAAACATGGCATAACGTTGAAGAGAGGCCAAGAGAGGTTTCTGGCTTGTTCCTGGTGAGTGAGTCATTCTGGGCGAAGGGAGAGGGAGGCTGAGGGAGATTCTGTGTTTAGGTGTGCAAAGTTCTTTCACTAATGTTTGCCTGCGTGTGTATTTCCCTTCTGAGGGCTGCACACTGAGGCACCACATGCCTCCTCCCCTTCATTTGTTAGCACTGTGAATAGTGACAAACTCTCTGGGCTTCTGTGAAGGAGGCTCCATCTCTCTGTTGCCCCTTACTTGGGCCCACACCTCGTGAGGACAGAGGCGCCCCCTCTTGTCTGGACATTGTCCCCCCATCTCCGTCTTCCCGGAAGATTTCTGCTGTCTCCTCCAACATCAAGGCAGGCGGCTTCTTCATCCTAAGCTGATGCATCCGCCTCATCACCCTCAGCAATCTGCAAACAACCCGCGTGGGAGCAGTGACTCAGGAGCGCGCGCCGCTTGGTGCTCACAGGCTCTGGAGTTCTCTAAAGCGGGTTTGTAAATGCAGGTTGGAAAGCTCGCTACGGAGCGCATGCAGTGCACCATCAAAGCAGGCAGGGCTCCGGGCCCCTTCCTCACGGCAGCTGCGCCTGTGTCAGTCTGACTCTGTCCCCATCTGTGTCAGTCTCTGCAGTCTGTGTCAGTCTGACTGTCCCCATCTCTGTCTGTGTCAGTCTGACTGTTCCCACCTCTGTGTCAGTCTGACTCTGTCCCCATCTCTGTCTGTGTCAGTCTGACTCTGTCCCCATCTCTGTCTGTGTCAGTCTGACTGTCCCCACCTCTGTCTGTGTCAGTCTGACTCTGTCCCCATCTCTGTCAGTCTGTCAGTCTGACTGTCCCCATCTCTGTCAGTCTCTGTCTGACTGTCCCCTGTCTGTCAGTCTGTTTCAGTCTGTGTCAGTCTGAGTGTCCCCATCTGTGTCATTCTGTGTCAGTCTGACTCTGTTCTCCATTTCTGTCGGGCTGTGTCAATCTAACTGTCCCCCATCTGTGTCAGTCAGACTCTGTCCCTCATCTGTGTCAGTCTGCCTGTCCCTATCTGTGTCAGTCTGATTCTGACCCCATCTGTGTCAGTCTGTGTCAGTCTGACTCTGTCCCCATCTCTGCCAGTCTGTGTCAGTCTGGCTGCCCCTCATATGTGTCAGTCTGATTCTGGCCTCCTACCCCAGCCGCTGTGCCTCTGTATTGCACAGGGTCCTAGCAGAGGAGAAACCTCAGCAGAAAACAGAGGCTGTGAGGAGATGTCAGAATCACCAGTGCTCACAGCCCGTCCTCTGCAGCCCCGCCCTGACCAGCTCTGTGTTCTCTGGACTCCAGGCCCGGCAACGTGAAGACTGTTCATACATAACCCGTGTCAAAGGCCACTCGGGCCCCTTGGCCCTCTGGAGAAGCTCACACTCCCTTGAGTGCATAATCTCCCGTGCCTTCTCGAAATAAGATGGTTTGACTTCATGGCTTGTCCCCTGAAATCTCTTCACCGAGGGGGGGAAGAACCCGGGGAAACCTGGGGGAGATGATGACCGAATGTCCTTTCCTCACCCCGCCCGGGTTCCGCCACTCTCCAGGAAATCAGGCGGGAGGATCATTCTCAAGCCGGGTAGACAGTGGGCACGATCTGATGATTGCCGGTGAAGCTGGCGGACTGCGTATGTCCTTGTCATGCAGATGGTGGCGGTGGGCGCCCCGGTCCTAGCCACGCAGCAGCCTCCCGGGGACCAAGGAGGGTGGGCAGGGGCGCTGTGGGCCAGACACATCCCTCTGCCATGCCACCTAAGTCACTGCAACCACTATGTATTACCAAACTTTTAAAATGTTCTGGTTTTGTGAGTAACGTGCAATGCTTTTTAAAAAAATTATGTTTTAATTAATTTATTTTATTGAAACTCCATGAGATACACAGTTACAAAGATGTTAGTGATTGGGCTTAAGTCGCACAGTGTTCCGATACCTGCCCCTTCAGCAGCGTGCATTTCCCACTGCCCATGTCCCCACCCCCTCTTTTCTTTTGAACGTTATGGCTTACAGTACAGGGACTGAAAGATTACCACGTGTATCCCTTTACGCATTTCAGCACTCAGCTCTTGTCCAGAGTCACCACTTCCAAATATCATTGTCATAGTGGTCCCTTCTCTGTACAAAATTCCCTCCCTGCACCCCACTTTGTGGCAGTCTTACAACCACGGACCAGTTTTCTTAGCCCGCATTTCTCCTGTCCTTGAGTATTAGTCTCATGCTGGTTTTTTTTTTTAATACACCACAAATGATTGTAATCATTCTATGTCTCTCCCTCTCCCTCTGACTCATGTCACTCAGCATTATACTCTTCACGTCCAACCAGGGGTAAGCAAATTTCATGACTTCATTTTCCCTAAAGGCTGCATAGTATCCCATTGTGTAGATGCATGATTAAAAAAAAAAAAAAACTATTCTTTATCCAGTCATCTGTTCTCAGGCACTTGGGTTGGTTCCAGGTTCTGGCTGTTGTGAACAGTGCTGCGATGAACATAGATGTGCAGATGGCATTTATGCGTTGTGTTTTGGGGCCCCGGGGTGTATTTCCAGGAGTGGTATTGCTGGGTCATATGGAAGATCAATTTATAGTGGTTTTTTTTTTTTTTTGAGAAATGCCTATATTGTTTTCCAAAAAGGCTGGACCCGTCAGCATTCCCACCAACAATGAATGAGTGTCCCTTCCTACCCGCATCTGTGCCAGCTCTTGCTGTTTCTGTTGTTCTTGGTGTGTGCCAGTCTCTGTGGTGTGAGATGATATCTCACCGTTGTTCTGATTTGCATCTCCCCTGGTGATCAGTGATGAAGGGCATTTTTTTATGCGCCTCTGGCCATTCATATTTCTCTTTAAGGAAATTTCTGTTCATTTCTTCTCCCCATTTTTTGGATGGGGTTGCATGTTTTTTTCTTCTACCACTACCATATATATCTTTGATGCTGACTCCTTATCCAGTGGGTGTTGAGTAAGTAATCTTTCCCATTCTGTGGGCTGTCTTTGTGTCTTGGTCACCATTTCCTTTGAGGTACAGAAGCTTCGTGATAGCCCCATTTGTTTATCTTCATTTCCACTTGCTTGGTCAGTGGTGTTTTATCCTTGAAGATGCATTTAGTTTCTACGTTATAGAGAGTACTTCCTACATTTTTCTCTATGTGCTTTATGGATTCAGGTCTGATCTTGAGGTCTTTAATCCATTTTGATCTGACTTTTGTGCCTGGTGTTAGTAAGAGCTCTGAGGGTTGTTTTTTTTCTTGCATAAAAAAGCTACCCAGTTTCGCCAGCACCACTTGTCGAAGAGGCTTTTCTTGCACAACTTCATATTTCTTGCTTCTTTATCAAAGATTAAATGATCATATATTTGAAGGTCTGTGTCAGGATATTCAACTCTATTCCATTGGCCTGTGGTTCTCTATTTAAGTACCACTCTGTTTTAATTATTACTGCTTTGTAGTACAGTTTGAAGTTGGGGAAAGTGATGCCTCCCGTTTTCTTTTGCCCAAGGATTATTTTAACTGTTTGTGGGGCTTTATTGTTCCATCTGAATTTCAGGATTGTTTGATCTATTTCTTTGGGAAATGTCACGGGTATCCTTCTAGGGACTGCATTGGGTCTATATGCTGTTTGGGGGGAGTATTGCCATTTTGACAATGTCAGCTCCTTACTCATGAGCCCGGAATGTGTTTCCAATTCCTTGTGTCTTCTTTTATTTCTTGAAGTAGTGTTTTGTAGTTTTCTTTGTACAGATTTGGTACAAAGAAAGGAAATATTTCCCTCTTTATTTAAGCTGACTCCAAAGTACTTACTTAATTTTCTGGACCACAATTGGGAATGGGATTGTTTTTAAATATCTCTTTCATCTGTTTAATTGCTTCTAAATATCTTTCTTTTCTTTCATTATTTGCATGTAGGGAAGCCTTGGACTTTTGAATAATAATTTTGTAACTGGCCACTTTACATATCCATTGCTTTAGGAGCTTTTTGGGTATTCTTTAGGATTTTCTAAATTATCATAACATCTGTGAATAGTGAAAGCTTGACTTCTTCCTTTCCTATCTGGATGCCCTTGGTAACTTTTTCTTGCTAACTATTATGGCAAGTATTTCTGGTACCGTATTGAGTAGGGGTGGTGAGAGTGGGCATCCTTGTCTTATGCCTGATCTAGAGGAAAGGCTTTTAGTTTTTGTCCATTGAGAATAATGCTTGCTGTGCACATGTGCTAGAGGCTTTGAATATATTGAGGAACGTTCCTTCAACTCCCATTTTATTGAGAGTTTTTATCATGAGTGGGTCCTGAATCTTCTCAAATGCTTTCTATGCATCTATTGATATGATTATATGGTTTTTCTTTTCTTTTATTGATATGCATATTGCATTGATTGACTTGTGAATATTAAACCATCCTTGCAGCTGTGGAATGAATCCTGCTTGGTCGTGGGTATGATCTTTTAGATGAGTCGTTGGATTCTGTTTACTAGTATTTTGTTGAAGATCTTTGCATCTGTGTTCATCAGGGATGTCCTCTCACTCTCTCTGTCTCTCTCTCTTTGTCTCTGTCTCTGTCTCTCTATCTCTCTGTCTCTCTCTCTCTCTGTCTCTCTTGCTGTGTTTTTATGTGTGGGTCTTGCTAGTGGTTTATCAATCTTGTTTGTTTTTTCAAAGAAGCAGCTCTTAGTTTCATTGATTTTTTTATTGTTCTTTGGGATTCTAGCTCATTAATTTCTGCTCTCAGTTTTATTATTTCCTTTATTCTATCTGCTTTGGGCTTCCTTTTTGGTCATTTTTCAAAATCTTAAGTTGTGAAGTCAAGTTATTTATATGGGTCCTTTTTTCCTTCCTGATGAGTGCTTGCAGAGCTATAAACTTTCTTCTTAACACTGCTTTCGCTGTGTCACACGAGTTCTGGTAGCTCCTGTCCTCACTCTCATTTGTTTCCAGGAATCTTTTGATTTCCTCTATGGTCCACTGGTTCTTTAATAGTGAGCTGTTTAATTTCCAGGTGTTTGATTTGATTCTGTTTCTGTGTGTGATTAACTTCTATTTTTAGTCATCATGGTCTGAGAAAACACCTGATATAGTTTCTATCCTCTTGATTTTATGGCTGTGTGTTTAATGTCCCAGCATGTGGCTGCCTTGGACAGTGTCCCATGTACACTGGAGAAGAATGTATATTCAGCTTCTGAGGGATGAAAAGCCCTGTATGTATCTACTAACCCTCCCGCTTCCATTTCTTCCTTTATAACCCGTCTTTCCTTGCTTACCTTTGTCTGTTTGATCTATCGAGGGGTGGAAAGGCAGTGTTGAAGTCTCCAGCTTCTACTGTGTTGCTACCAAGGGTCTCCTTGAAATCTTTTAGCAGTATTTTTAAAAGTATTTTTCTGGTCCCTCTTTGGGTGCATATGTTTCGGAGAGTAATTTCTTCCTGATATACAGATCCCTTAAAAATGGCCTTTGCAGTCTCTTCTACCCTTTTTTCAGCCTGAAATCTTTGTCATCAGACACTCGTTTGGCCACCCCAGCCTTTGTGAAGAAGTTGTTTCTGTAAAGACTCGTTTCCCAGTCTTTGGCTTTGAGTCTGTGTTTTCTCTGATTATCCTAATGTGTTTCTAGAAGGCAGTAGAATGTGGGACTCATTTTTAAAAATCCATTTGCCACTCTGTGTCTATTAATCTGTGTCTCTTTAGTTTTAGAACACTGACATTGGGAGACTTCCTTTTCCTGGGTTTGGTGCCATCTTTCTGTAGTAGTTCAGTGTGTTTGTGGGTCCGTCTCGCCTGATAGTGCTACTTTCAGTGCTTCAAGCACCTTCAGTGCTTCTTTAAAAATTGGTTTTGAGACTATGAAGTTCCTGGGCTGTTTCTCCTTGAAGTCGTGTATCCTTCCTTCAGAGCTGAATGAGAGTCTGCTGGGTCAAGTTCTCTTAGTGAGGCCTTCATTTCATTGTTTTTGTAACTGTATCCCCCCCGCCATTGACCTGGGGTCTGGAGGGTCTCATTCAGTAGCTCTACAGTAAGTAGAAGGGTCGCTCCTTTTATGTAACTTGCTTCTTTGCTCTTGCTGCTTTCAATATTGCATCTCTATCTATGGTTTTCATCATTCTGATTTGGCTCTTTTGATTCTTCTTATGCGGGTCTCTTTGATCTGGTATCCTTCAGGCTGTTCTGGGTCTGGACGCCCGCCTTCTCCCC
Source organism: Sorex araneus (assembly GCF_027595985.1). Classification (NCBI taxonomy): domain Eukaryota; kingdom Metazoa; phylum Chordata; class Mammalia; order Eulipotyphla; family Soricidae; genus Sorex; species Sorex araneus. Next base: position 65,933,221 of record NC_073311.1, read on the forward strand.
GCTCCAGGAACTTTTCAACAATGCTGCCTTTGACAGTTAGTTACATCCTCCCTAGAGTTTCCTCCCTGTCCCTCTGGAACTCCGTGGCTCTTACGCTGTCCCCCTTCAATTCACCCCACAGCTCTCTTGTCTGCCCTTGATTTATTTTAGTGGTTTTCCATCTTCAGCTGTTGCCTGAGCAGCTTGTCTTCAAGCTCACTGACTCTGTCTTCAGCTGCTTTTACTCCCCTGCGGAGGGCACCCACTGAGTTCTTCATTTCATCTACCATATTTTTTTTTAAATAATGACATCTCTACTTGTAGCTTTCTTGTTTCTGCTCTCGTACCCGCCTGTGTCTTACTGGATGTCCGTCCCACTGTTTCTTTGAGCTCATCCAACATCCTCACCATTTCCTCTCTGAATTATTCTGAGACATTCCGTGTGGGGTATTCCTCGCTGAGGCTCCAGGGTGCTGGTCTTCACCCACTTCTCCTGGTGGGCTTCTGTGCCCACACGTGCCTGCGGTGGTCTGGAGGTGGCTCTTTCCAATATACTGTCAGCATCCCCCAGCCCCTGCTAGGGAGGACTCTCAGGGACACGTTGGGCGGTGGTCTCTTCTTTGTCTGTCAGAAATGTTCCCTTCCAACTTGGCGTTCCTGGGGCTGGAGTGATAGCACAGCGGGGAGGGCGTTTGCCTTGCACGCGGCTGACCCGGGTTCAAATCCCAGCATCCCATATGGTCCCCTGAGCACCACCAGGAGTAATTTCCTGAGTGCAGAGCCAGGAGTGACCCAAAAACAAAAAACAAACAAACAAAAAACAAAAAAAAACCAACTTGGTGTTCCGGAGTAGTTGTTTGGAGCCTCTTGCGCTGATTGAGGTGATGCATTCTTTGGTCCGAATTCGGTGGTACTACTTGAATGGGTTGTGTTGTTTCTTGCACTCACCGTTACTTTGTGGGTTTCGGGGGGCTGCTGATTGGAGTAGGGGCTCATGGACTGTTGGCCTGATGAGGGTGGGGTTCCAGGCTGCCCTGTTCAGCACCAGAGGCCACGGTGTGGGTCTTACGGGATACGGAGGGGAGATTAACTGGCCACTGAGCTGACCTGTGGGAGGGTCCAGCACAACGGCGCTCAGGGTCGGTCAGAGTGTGTGTTCGGATCCCTTCGCCAGCTCGCTGGCTGGCTGGCAGGAAAATCCTTCCCCACAGAGCATTCATGCAGGGAGTCCTCTCCGCGCCCACATCGGGAGGGCTTCTTCCCACAGGGTCTGGTAGGTCGTGTTGGGGGCCCCCGCGCTCACAGCCTCTGTGTGCTTCGGAGCAGCCGTGTCCTCTGTGTCACTGGGACCTGTAAGTGCCTGCCTGCATGGAGCGCGAGCATCTTTTTGCTGACCCGGCAATTTATTTTTGTCTCTAACTGCCCTAATTTGCATCTCTTGCTCCTTTTGTCTTACTAGGTTCTTTCCTTCTACTGTCTTCATTTGATCTTTCCTTAAACAACCTTAAACACTTATTTATGCCTTTTAATTTTTAAAACTCAGGGCTTCATCTATCCTGAGGTCATAAATATGTTAATTATTCTAGTTGCAAATTTGTCATTTTTACATCTTGCCTCTTAATTCACTGTGATTCTTTTTCATGCTGTGACATGACCAAATCTTATTTATTTATGAAAATAATTAGCCTTTTGCTTCATTATCATTCGTGGAGTTGTCTATTCCGATTTTAGTCATACATTAAAGTTTCATATATTTGTGAATTTTTCTTGCAGTGTATTTTATGCCATTAATGATTTTGTAAGATCATGGCCCCAACCTAACTTGCGTGGCTTTAAAATATTAGTTTGTATCCAGAGAGTAGGATCCCTCCTTTGCTTTTTTTAGCATCACTTTTTCTTTTACATAAATTTATGATTGGACTTGAAAGTTTTCATGAGCCATTAATTTTGGCCTTCGGGATTACACAGATTTATAGATTGACGTTCTATTGATTTGTAGGTTACCGATCCATCCCTTAAGAGATGGAGGCAGTAAGGCGTAGCGATTCGGTGAGTGTTTGAGTTGCTCTCGTTCTATGCCAAGCGATTGGCCCGTCAGTGGTTTATGTCTGAGTCGGGGTAAGTGGAGTCAGCAGCAGGAACAGCACCAAGGGGTTGTCCCCATCTTGGGGGCAGGGCAGGCGGCCGTCCTCATTTCCTGCGGAACCCGGGCGGGCAGAAGCTGTGTCCTCTTCAGCAAGAGACCCCCATTGGTGGTCAGCTAGCCAAGGGCGGGCTAAAGAGGCTGGAGCGTGCTTTGTGCACAGGAGTGCAGGCGGGGTCCTGGCGTGTGTGGTTCTCTGGGTGCTGCCCGGTGTGCCCCTCTGAACACCCCCGAGAAGAAGACTTGGAAGTGGTGCGTGCCCCCTTGTCTGCATTCAGATGCCACTGCTTGCTCCGGCTGCAGGGAGGGGAGCAGGCTGAGGAGACCCCTCTGATCTCAGCGGGTAGCCAGAGGGACTTGGGGGCGCTCATGAAGCAGCTCCCACCTGCTTAGAAGTGCAAAGGCAGCAGACAAAAGCTACAAAACTGGTAAACAGATTTGCAAAAGAATTGGACTCAAGCTAGCTGTCAAGAACAGACCTTCCAATCTGCTGGCAATCGAGAGTTATAACAGCTCACATGACGGCACATTTCCTACCTGTCCTGTTTATATTTTCTCCAAATGGTGGATATTTTGACTTTTTTTCTGATTTAAAAAATCCTGTTTATTTTAAATTTAAATGCTGGAACATTTTGTGGTATTGAATCAAATGGAACGAGCTCTCTTGCTTGTCGTAATAAAGTTTCACGTGGTTAAGAAACAAACAAACAGCAGTGCAGACATGCCCTTGGCTAGATTCCCGAGTGTCACTTCTGGGACTTCTGTCTTCTCAAAGCAAGGCGTGAATCTGACATCCTTCTTTGATAACAAGCCCTTCCTTGTGTGGCCGAGTTTTCTCTTCCCAAAGAGATGCTTTTCTTCTTGCTGAAGTGCACTCAGCCAGTGCTTCTGCCCAAAAGCTCCTAGAAATAGAATCACTTGGGTTTGTTTTTTAAATCTGGTCTTGGAAAATAATAGTTGAATGAAAGTCTTGGTGGTCATTTAAATAGCAATTGCCTTTAAGACAAGGGGGGTGTGTTAGCTTGTCCACATCGCATTAACTACAAAGTAAAAATTCAAGGAGTAATACCTAAAATACAGGAAATGGAGAAACATAAAATATTATACACACAAATATTTCAAGCTACAGTAATGCAGAGTGCATTTTATATCGAGCCAGAATCACATTTTGGGTATTGCCATCCCTGCCAGACTGTCAGCTAAGCGCACGCCAAGGTGTATTGGTTTGGAGTTTTCAACAACCCCTGTGTTGCAGGAGTTTGTTCTTCTGAGGAACATTTGCAGATTTGAATTTCAGTCCAAATGAAGAGCTGGCTTGGTAGCATTCGGAATAAGAATAAAATGTGCAGAGACCGTCAGCCAGTAATAATAGTTGATCGCTGAGGTAAGAGTGGTGATGGAGAGGAAGGTTGACGGGGAGAGGAAAGGGAGAGCGGGGAGGGAAGAGAGAGAGAGAGGGACAGGGAGAAGAGAGAGAGACAGAGGGAGAGGAGAGAGACAGAAAAAGAGGGAGAGCAGCGAGGGGAGGACAGAGGGTGTATCTGTGTTACTCATCTCCGTGTCTGTCTGACTTCCTGGTCTAGACTCGAGGAAGCCAGAGCTTGTGCGTGGGTCCTGCCCTGGCTCGGGGAAAGTCTTAGCTGCAGCCTGGCTCTGTTATTTCCAGCCGGGGCAGTGCGTGGCAGAGGGCAGGACAGTCCCCAGGAGCAGAGAAGGGTCACAGGGGGCAAACAAAACAGCTGCGGTGGGAAAGGGTCCGTCACTGTCACTGGAGTCTGCTGCCACTTACAGCATCTTGTGAATTACATTAAGGCACAGAGTTGTTTTTAGGCTGCAAAACTTTTATAACCCTGGGGCTGGAGCGATAGCACAGCGGGGAGGGCATTTGCCTTGCACGCAGCTGACCCGGGTTTGATCCCCAGCATCCCATATGGTCCCCTGAGCACCACCAGGAGTAATTCCTGAGTGCAGAGCCAGGAGGAACCCCTGTGCATCGCCGGGTGTGACCCAAAAAGAAAAGAAAACAAAACAAAATTTTATAACCCCGTGGTGCAGAGGGGCTGGAGGCCCATCTCCAAGATGCTCTGCTGATGACGCTGCGACTGCCCAGGTCTGTGTCCACTGTGCCAGGGGCAGGCTCTGGACCCCACACAGCTCAGACCTGGCCTCTGCCTCTTGAGCCACACTCCCGCCCCCAGATTGCAGACTTTTATTTTTACTGTTGATTTATTTTTTGTTTTTGCGGTGCTCAGGGTTGCTCCTGACTACACGCTGAGAGATCTCTCCTCCCGGTGTTCAGGGCCCAAAGGGGGTGCTGGGAGCCAAGTCCGGCTCAGCTGCCTGCAGGGCAAGCGCTGTGCTCGCTGGAATCTCTCCAGTCCCGACACTGAAGGTTTTATCAGCAGTTCCCGAGACGGAAGTGACACCCTCGGTCCTCTCACACACCCACGAGGAGATGAATGCTGTGCCCTCGGCTCCCACACCTGCTCCTCAGGAAAGCTGCCGCTACAGAGGGCAGGGCAGCCCCGAAGGGGCAGTGTCCACCCAGCCTGGGACCCGGGGTGTAAAAAACTAAAGAACGCCGAGGGGCGCGAGCACTCGCGGGCTCTCCGGGCGGCTCTGTCTCACCGCCCGCGTCCGGTGCCCCAGAACTGCTGTGTGTGCCGTCAGTCGAGGGCAGGCGACGGAAGGAAGAAGGAAGAAGGCCAAACTGGTTGCTCGATCCATTTATTTCATTCTCTCCCTCCGCTTCTCTCCCGCTCTCCTGGATCTCTCCCCGTGGATCTGCCCCCGTGGATCTGGCTCGTGGATCTGGCCCGTGGATCTGGCCCCCCAACCCACTCTTACAGCCTAGTTAAATCTCCACAGCATGAGGGGGTTGGGGCGTACACATAGGTGTGGTCACCATCAACAGGGTAAGGTTCCTTTCCCTTAGGGGATGCTTCTCCTAGGACTTAATTCTCTTTCAGCAGGAGTCCCATGAATGTGTTTCTCTTCTCCTCAGCCAGCAAACATATAAGAATTCATAATATTAATTATTTTGTATGGACACAATAAGAGATGCATTAAAGCTTATAGAATTGCTCTCCTGGGGCCATCTCAATCTCAGATTACAGTGCTCAGGCCAGATCAGTCTTTCCTATCCCTGGCAGGGTCCCAGTCTCATAATTACTATTGGATCATGACAGCATTTGTCTATGATCAAGCTCTTAACTTATAGTTAAGAATTAGGCACTTTGGCCAGGCCCATCTCGATGCCAGGGTAGCACATAACTCACCGCTTGCCCTGGATCCTTCCTGTCCCACGTCGGGGACCCTACTTTGGGGTGCTAGGAACTGAGGGCAACTGAGGCTTAAGTGGAGAAAGCAGAGGCCCGGGAGGGAATATTCGAGGTCAATTAATTCCCAAGTTATAAAAACATAATATTGTCTTCTTGTGTCTATACAAAACAGTCATAGCTTTAAAGTAAATTATTCAAAAGGCACAAGAAGAAGAGAAAGGCAATATTAACTTATATAATATAAACTCAGTATCCTAGGAAGGTCTGACCTTGCAAATTAGCAGAGTCGGATTAAGGGAAAGCCGAGGATTAACTCTTTTGGGGAAGAGAGCATGGAGAAGTGATTATAGCTAAACAAAGGGATGGGAGAGATTCGGGAACACCTTGATGGGTGTGACTGGGGTAAGCCTAAACTCCAGGGAAAACCGGGACAAGCTACTTGTGGCAAGGAGGGAAAGGACAAAGTAATGTCATCCTACACCGGGGCTCTCAGCTTCTCCGACGCCACTCACTGTAGGAGCCCCCTGTGCCCTGGGACAGCTTGGAAGTCACTCCTACCCACGGACCCCCCAGGACTGTAGCACCGTAGCACTGTTGTAGCACTGTCGTCCCGTTGTTCATCAATTTGCTCGAGCGGGCACCAGTAATGTCTCCATTGTGAGACTTGTTACTGTTTTTGGCATATCGAATATGCCACGGGGAACTTGCCAGGCTCTGCCGTGCAGGCGGAATACTCTCGGTAGCTTGCCGGGCTCTCCGAGAGGGACGGAGGAATCGAACCCAGGTCATCTGCATGCCAGGACAGATCCTGGAATTAGGGAATAGCAGCTCAGTTCCCCAGGAGGCTGCTTACCCCCTTGCAAGACGACAGGAGCCCTGGACTCTAGGCTGACTGGAGGGACGCGCCAACAGTGTTTGAGCAGCAAGTGGTGGGGCCGGGGGTGGCTCTGCACGTGAGGCCTGGCCGTGCCCACGAGCCCCCAAGGATCTGAACGCAGCGATGCAAAATCAAGCAAACAGCACAGCGCGAGAGTAAACCCTGAGCAGCCACCAGGTGTGACCCCTCCGCCCCCCAAACTCAGCACGGAAAGAGCAGACAGAGAAAGTGGAGAGAAGATGGAGATGGACCCGCCAGCCCCGCCAAGCTTGGCCGTGCCGGAATCCACAGAACCCAGCAGCACTAACGAAGGGTGGGCCAGAGCCCGCGGCCCGCGGGGCAGGGGTCACATGTGTCCAGCAAGAGGAGAAGGGCGGGGAGGAAGCCAGGGCAGAGCCACGGCCGGCGGAGAGAGACATTCAGAACGAGACACGTGTGGGGACACGTGGACAAGGACATGCCAGCGGCCACAGGAGCAGGGACGGGTGTTGGGGCAGGAGGTGGGAGCACAGCCACGGAGCAGAGGCCGGGACACGGCGAACAGGCAGCGTGCTTAGAAGCGCGGGCAGAAGCGGGGAGCAGGCTTGCAGACACCGACGCGGACACCTGGGTCCCCAGTGCCACCGCAGAGGACGCGACCCCCAGGAGCGTGGAGGTGGGCACTGCCAGGGCACGCGGCCATCGCTGCTGTGGGAGGGAGAAGAGGAGCCGGGCACGGCCCAGCTCAGTGGTCTGAGGGGAGATGACACGGGACAGAAGGTCCTGCCCATCCTGGGGCCGGCAAGGCGCAAAACTCCTCCCAAGCCCCAGGTGGTCCCATCCAGAAAATGGGCCAGAGACATGAAATAAACGTCACTGAAGACCACGGTGAGGACCAGAAAGATGCTGGAGGGCTGGAGCGATAGCACAGCGGGGAGGGCTTTTGCCTGGCACGCGGCTGGCCCAGGTTCGATTCCCAGCATCCCATATGGTCCCTGAGCACCGCCAGGAGTGATTCCTGAGTGCAGAGCCAGGAGGAACCCCTGAGTATCACTGGGTGTGACCCCACTGTGACGCTGTGCTGGAATCATGGAAACATCCTGCCCGTGGAGGCAGGGAAGGCACATGGGATTTCTCTGTTTCTTACAGTTACATGTGAAGCTACAAATAGCTCAAAAGAGAAACCTAAGAAGAAGAAAAAGAGCCAGATACAACTTTCAGTAAATCAGTGTTGAGAGAATCACTCTGGGTAAGGTTAGAGGAAGTTCTTTCGGAAGTAAAGCGATACTACCCTTGGACCTGCGTGGAGGAATGAGGAATGCCAAAAATGGTACAATTATGCCTAGGCATCGAATATTTCCCTAATTTTAAAAAAGATACTGGAGTGTTAAAGACAAAAAAATAACAAAGTATCATGGAATTAATACCACGTAGAAGTGAAAGATACAACCATCAAACAAAGTTGGGAGGGATTGGAGTGTGAGATTCCCCTTGTGTGGGTGGGCTATACCGTTCAAAGCGTTAAATATGTATGCTTGAAATATGATTGCAGCCGCCACAGGAAACCAAAGAGCAAAAAGATACAGCTAACAAATCATGAGAGAAGACTCAAATGGAATCTTTTTTTTTTTTAAAGAAAAGTTAAAAGACAACCTTAAATAAGACCACCAGAAAGCTAGGGTTTGCTACAAAGAAAGCAAGCAACTAAGGCAGCAAGCAAACAGCCAACACGAATCTGAGTCTACGCCCAACACTAGTGATAAATAGGTGAAATATAAATGATTAAACACAGAGGTTGTCAGATTGGGTAACTAAAAAGGCCTAACTGTGTGTGTGGAACAAGAAACATACTTTAAATAGGAGCTCAGAGATGGTTCAAAGCAAAGAGCAAGAAAGGGCGCACTCTCCGGAAACAAATCTATGGAAACAAATCTATGGAAATTTTGAATGCCACATTGATCGGAAGAAGTAGGCGTCAGGAGGAAGAAATGATCCAGGTGTTCAGGACACTTCACATTGACATGGGGACAGGCTTGTCGTAAATGCCCATAACCTCAAATGGCTACTGACTCCTTGAAATCCATGCAGTATGGGACCAGAGTGATGATACAATGGAGAGGGTGTTTGCCTTACATGCTGTATGCCAGGGTTCAATCCCCGGCATCGCATATGTTCCCCCCAAGAACCACAGGGGTAATTCCTGAGTGTAGCTCCAGGAGTAACCCCTGAGCATTGCCAGGTGTGACCCAGAAAACAAAGACAACAGCAACAAAATACATTAATTCAAACCCTGGACCGGTGAAGGGACATGACATGATGTTCATCACAATGAAAGTGAGATTGCCAATCAGGAGTAGGGAGGGGGGTGTGAAGCCCCCGTCAGACGCCAGGGACCCCCGAGACAGCAGCACCTGGGGGGCGAGACACACTCTACACGCTCCCATCACAAAGGGGAGACCTCAAGGCCGAGGCTTAGCGCCTCTCCAGCGTCTTCCCCAAAAGGGCGAATTACGCCCCAGATCCACGCCAGTTTGGAATGACCAAGAGCAGGAATCAGGACAATTGGGAACAGGGAAAATGGGTCCTCCAGGAGCCCGTTCTTTGGAAGGAAAAAGGTGGAGCTGGTCGGCGAGGATGAGGGGATTCCACGCAGGGCAGGAAGGGCTCTCGGGTGGGCGGAGAGAGGGGGCGTGGGCCTGTCCCCTTGCATCCCACCCCCACGTGCGGTGGCCCAGCTCCCTTCCCCGTGCCCCTCCCGTCCTGACCTGCCCCCTGCGGCCGCTGAGGTGTCCCCGGGGAGCTGAGTCGGCCGCGCGCCAGGCTACAGAGTTCAGAGGTGGGTTTTCCCTGGGCAGAGAGTGGCTGGGGTCCGCGGAGCTCCCCGCCCTCCCGGGGTGAGGGTGCTTCTTCCGGAGGCGCCAGGAGGAGCCTGGACGGCCCTGCTCAGCCAGCACCACCGGGGGGCACGGCCAGGGGCCAGCAGCACTGGCTCTGCACGCCCGGTGTTCCTCTCTGCTCATGCCCTCCTCTCCCTGCCCTCGGCTGCTGAGCACGGAGTCCCCAGGGAGCCGCTTCCGGGCTGTCCCTGTGATGCGAGAGGGCGGCGGTGTGACTTGGGACCACCCAGGAGCACACATGAGCCAGGTGTGGCTGGGGGGCTTGTGAGCGCACTCGGGGTCCTGCGCCGTGTCGTGGGGTGTCGTGGGGTCACTGTCCAGCGGCTCAGGAGCGGGGAGGGAGGAAGGGAAGGAGACGGGGAGCAGGAGCAGACTTGGAGCAGCTCCGGGTGTCTCGAGCACAGAGGCTCGTCCCCGAGGCCTGTTTGGCCTCCCCGGCCGGCGGCTCTGGCCTTGGCCTCCCCTGCTGTGGCTCTACGAGGCCGATGCTTTGCGCCACGGAGAGCAGCCCCCTGTTCTCAGCAGGGCCACGGCCCCCTGTGCTGTGAGAGCAGCGCCCCCGGGCCTGGGGTCAGGGCAGGGGTCAGGTGGGTTCAGCTCCCCGGGGGGGGGGTGTCTCCGACCAGCCTTAGTCCCCGGTGCGCCTGGACAGCCCTCTGAACCCCAGGGCGCCCCAGGAGGGGGTCGGCCCCAGGATAGGCAGACGGGCCCCTGAGAATGGGAAGACGGGGCGGGGCCCGAGGCAGGGGGAACGTCAGTCCCCTCTGGGGGCTCAGCTGTGGAAGAGGCGCAGAACAGACCCCCAGCCCCTACTCGTCTGAGCCGAGGGGCACCGGGGCGGAGTGCCGGGATCGGGGGTCCCCCGGGAGGCTGCCCCAGGAATAGGGGATGTAGGAACAGGGCATCCCGGGGCTCAGAACCGATCAGGATCACGTTTCCCAGGTCTGGGCACAGCAGGGACTCAAGGGCACGGATCCTGCTGCTTGGTGGGGGGAAAATATATATATTTATGCCGCGCTTCGGCCCTCTGAGTGCTGACTCTGAAACGTGCGCTCTCCACTCTCCACCTCTTCCCTTTGAAGCCCACTGGGCTCCCAGCCCGGAGAGACTCGGAGGAGTGCTCCCCGGCTCCCCGCGTCCTGATTCTAACGTTTCCATCCGTTCCTGGTGGGGCTTTGCCTCAATTTCTCTCTTTGTAAAAGCAGATCTGGCCTGCTTCCCCGCGCGCCCGGCGGTACCGGGCGGGGTCTCCATGTGCTTCCAATTTCCCAGGGCGCCCCCTCGGCCGGATCGGTTTCCTGTCAGCCTTCAAGATAGGAGGGAGTTTTAAGCATGGCTTTTCCTGCACTTGGCATTCCTTCCCCAAGTTTCTGCTTACGCGGTACCTTCTAGTATGGTAATGTGCTCCTGTGACCTTGTACATCCAAGGGAGAGGCTTGTGTGAAGTCGCAAAAAAAAAAAAAAGTCTGATTTGATGTTTTTGAAGTTTCTTCTGGGTGTTGGGCCTCAGTCGTCCAGCCTCGCTCAGGGCTCCCTCCCGGAGCCGCTCACGGGCGCTGACGGCAGCTCACGGGCACTGACGCCTCTGCCCTCTGGGCTCCCGCTCGGGCCCTGACCTTGCTCTGCTTTGCAGGAAACAGGAGGGTGTGCTCTGGGCCGCCTCTGCCCTCTCGCCGTGCGCCCCCAGAGGTGAAGGACCAAGACCCCGAGGGAGGGAAGTCTCCCGCTCCCCGCCCCCCACCTCCGTGGGCCAGCATCCGTCCGTCTGTCCGTCTGCCCATCCTGGGAGGTTTCCTTGGACAGGGCGTTCCTTGCCCCATTCGGGGAGGGCGGCAGCCGGAGGAACGGCCTGTTTGCTTCTCGCCCGGGGAGAGGCGCTCCAGCAGGGATACCTCGGCGGCCTGCCTGGCAGCGAGGGCACCTCTGCTGTCACACCCGGAGGGTGCCGCCCCTGCCCACGATGGGGCTATTTTTAGCTACACGCTGAAACTTTTCATTCTTGAAATTGTTTTTAGTTCCACCCAAAGAAGAAAAACTTCAGGAGTCTGGAGGTGGGGGGGGGGGGGCGGGGCGGGGAGCAAAAAGAACCAAAACAAACCGGAGGAGGGTGCGGGCCGTGTGGGCGCCGACGGAGCCGGGCGTCCGGGTGAGGGGGGCGGCTGGGGGCTTCCTCGGGGGCCGACACCGTGCTCCTGGCACGCGGCGGCTCCCGGGGCGGTAGGGAAAGGACCGCTTCCACGGCGCGGCGTAATGATCGCGCCCATTGCACTTAAGTACACTTGATTACAGAAAATTGCGCCCGACTGCAGCAGACTCCGTGCCACCCTGTTGGCGGAGAAATCGAGACCCGCCGACTCCCCGCCGACGCCCAGAGAGGCTTATGATCCCGACGGAGCTGGGGGACGGCAGCGGCTCGAGGTCACGTGACTTGGCGTTCTGCAGCCTGGCCGAGGGTCAGCAATGAGGGGGCTCGCAAGGGGGTCTCTGCCGGCGTAAGGGCGAGACGGACGCCAGGAGGGGCGGCAGAAGCGAGAAGAATCAGGGGGGCCCCAGGCTCAGTCTCTGGAACTGAAACAGGTTCCCAGCAATGAAACAAGGTGTGACTCGCCGACCTGAGCCCCCTGGGAGAGTTCCCGGGCTCAGCAAACGGGCCCAGTAACCAGTTCTCACAAGGCCCCAGAAGCCGCGTGTGTGTTAACCCTAAAAGGACGAGAAGTCGATGCAATCATAAAATTGGTACCGTTACTGGAAATCATTGTTTGACTCTGGCCTGACCACTGTCACCCCAGACACTTGCCAACACACCTCTGGTAACTAGGTGAGCTTTTTTCTGAAACAGTGAGGCATGTGCTGCTCATGTATGAACCCCTGTATAAACTGCTTGCTGCCTGAAGTCGGGGTTGCTATGAGAGACCACTCTATGGGTGAGAGTGGACCCCAGTATCGCACTGTCTTCCCGTTGTTCGTCGATTTGCTCGAGCAGGCACCAGTAACGTCTCCATTGTGAGGCTTGTTGTGACTGTTTTTGGCATATTGAATACGCCACGGGGAGCTTGCCAGGCTCTGCCGTGCGGGCGGGATACTCTCAGTAGCTTGCCGGGCTCTCCGAGAGGGGCCAAGGAATCGAACTCGGGTCGGCCGCATGCAAGACAGACGCCCTCCCCGCTGTGCTGTGGCTCCAGCCCTGACCCCAGGACCCTGGGATAAAACTCCCACTGCTTTGCATCATCGTGTCCGTGTCTCTGTCCGTCTTGCCGCTTGGGAACCCAGAGTCCCGGCCTCACACTGGACACTGTCCAGAAGTCACCGAGTCTCCCTCCCTCCCTGGGGCGCGTCCCGGCCATGCCGCATGGACAAGCCGCATGGGCAGATGGCGGAGTTGCTGGGGTCGCCCTGGGAAGCCCCTGGGCCTAGCTCAGAGCCGGTGGGTTTGCTCTGTGTGTGCCGGGCTCAGTTCTTGCCGACATTCCTTGGCAGTGCTCAGTAGCACATGCCCGAGGGCCGCGGGCAGGAATGTGGTGCCCGGGTTCCCGGCTGCAAACGTCTCCATGGGCTTCCCGGGACGGAGCCCACAGGGAGGTCAGAGGTCATCCTCACCTCTCGGACTCGGCTGCCCTCCCGGGCTCCCTCAGCCCGCGCTGGCTGCCGGCTGTGACTCGGGTTCCGTGCTTTGGTCAGGCGACTTGTTCCCTCAGTTGCTCGGGAGTGACCGGGGGAAAAGGAAACGAGAGTTGGAGAAAGACGGGCATCCCCGGGCGGGCGGCTGGCCTCTGAGCATCCGCTGCTCCTGCCTCTCGAGTTGGCGAGGGAGGGTGAACACAGATATTCACACAGTTTATGATGTGACACAAAGGGAGAGGCGCTATCTAGTCCCATTCTTGTGAGAGAAGAAACTAAGGAGGACTTCTAGTGTGTTTATGGACCGCCTCCGTCCGTCCTTTCGCTAAAAGTACTTCTGCTGGTATCATGTGTCTTGTCTCAGATATAAATCACAAGATCTGGGGCGATTTATGTCTGAAGGCAATAAGTGCTTAAACTTAAGTGCTAGTCGGAGTTTGATGTATTGTAGTTACATTGCCACCGTCACTTTCCGGCTTCTTTTCTTTGTGTGGGCCACACGTGGTGACGCTCAGGCCTGACTCTGGGTTCTGCACTCGGGTCACCCTCGGCTGGGCTCAGGGGCCCGGATGGGGTGCCAGGGATTGGACTCAGGGTGGCCGCCTGCAAGACAAGCAGAATAACTTTTCAACGTTTCAAGGTGTTTATTATTTTTGCTGAATAAACTTTTGGTGAAAACTTTTCTACTTTGTTCGAGTGTAAAATTACTGCCCAGTAATCCACAGTAGCAGCTCTCGAATACTTTGGTTTGTGATTCCTTTGTACTCTTAATAAATAGCGAAGAGTCCAGATTGCTTCTGTTTTGGGTAGCCTGTACTAACACTTAACACAGGGGAAAGAAAATTTAAAAACCATAATATTTGTATGTGATTTCACTTAAAGTAACAATAAGCTGATTACAAGTCTAAATGAATAACACATTTTTTATGAAGAACTTTTTTTTGAGACAAGAAGCGCCAGTGAGGAGACTGGCACTGTTCCAGAGTGTGGCTCGTCTGCTTGATTTCACACATAACAGATGATTACATTTTCTTTTACATTTATTCTGCTCCGATGTGTTGCTTGCCTCGATGATAGAAAACTGGAAGAGCGAGGCCAATGTTTTAGCTTTTCAGATAACTGGATGTCCGTCTTCCTGCCCCCACACTCGACGTGCCGTAGCTTCCTAGAGGTGAGGGCAAGGAGTCTGGAGCATAGGACACGACTCGTGTGACCTGCCATAGCGGAGACAGTTGGTCATGTGCCGATGGTTGGCTGTGATTAGGCAGGATATTTGTAAGATGCAAATATTGACTCATTCTATTAGGATATAAAAAAAAATCGTTGGCTTTTAACTTCACTGTTTCATCAGAAAAACGTTCAAGCAACGGGAGGCTTAACCTCCCTGCGGCAGGGACAGAGCTGTTTGTTCGCTTGTTTTTCGTTTTTGAGAGATTGTCAACCAAATGCCCAGATCTGAATCATAGTTTGTCTGTAAGCGACCTTTCACATGTAATCATTGTTATGCGAGAAGAGTGCAAAGTCAGTTTCTAACTCTCTCTCCCTCTCTCCCTTCCTCCCTCTCTCCTTCTCTCCATCTCTCCCTCCCCCCCTCACTCACACACACACACACACACACACACACACACACACACACACACACACACCACTCTCCTATTGGCTGTGCGGCAGGCGCACCCCTCTGGCTGTTTCCTTTCCGTCAGCCGTCACAGAGTCTGAGGGGTCGCATGGACAGCTCCCAGCCGACTCCAAGCACCTGCGCGTGTCCGTGTGTCACTGCCACTCACAGCAGCCCTGTGCCAGTGACACACGAGTGCACAAGGAGGATGTGGCCAGTGTGACCCATGAGGAAGGATGACCTTGCCTTTGTTTATCTGTGTGTGTGGGGGGGAGGGCATACCCAACAGTGCACGGGTACTACTCCTGGCTCTGTGCTCGGGGATCAGTCCTGCTGTTGCTCAGGGACCATATGTGGTACCAGGGATTGAACCCATGTCAGTCGCGTGTAAGACAGGTGCCCTGCTGGCTGTGCTGGCTGTCTGTCTTTCTGCCTTTTTCAACACTGATGGAGCACATCATGCAAAGGGCAGGAAGTCAGGAGAGATGCCAGTGTCGCGCCTCTCACTGTCAGGGGAGCGAGGGAGCAGACGGTCCCAGCACAGCAGACCCGTTGCCCGGTCACGGAACCGAGGCGACCCAGGGTATGCGGGGGCACGGGGAGGGGAGGGTGAGAGTCTTTCTGGGACCGTGTTGGAGGGATATCGTTAGTGCGCCAGGGGTGGGTGTGACGTGGTAACAGCCACCTCTCAAACACGCGTGTCAACCAGTGTTTCCTGGGTAAAACACTGAAACTAACAATAGAAAAGTGTACTACTTCAGGCAATGGCGTTCTTAAGCGGAGTTGGCTTGTTTGGGGGGTGGGGACAAGTGTGCAGGGGGGCGTGGCGTGGCTCCCAGCCACCGCACCAGCCGTCTCCTGCGGCCGTGCCTTTGCGGCCTCCACGCGGTGCCAGCCGGGTGACAGGGCAAGTCAGGACTCGACACGGACTGGGGGAGATGCCCTCGTTGTCTGGCAGTGAGTGAAATACAGAGACGGACACGTGCTCCCCCCCTTCGCTCGCTCCCGGGGTGTGTTCTGAGACACTCGGGACCCCGCCGGGCTGTGAGGCGGCTGTCTCCACGCACGTGCCTTCAGAGCATCGCCGCTCTCATGGCCCCGACACAGTCCTCAGGGTAGAGGACTCCTGTCCTGTGGAGAGGAAAGGGTCACCGCAGTCTGTAGCGCCCCCGGGGCACGGGGCAGCCTGTGCCAGAGGGGACGCGGTAGGTCAGTTTGGAGAGAGCGACTAGAGTGTGATCCGCAGGCTGCCCGGGAGGGGTCGTCTGTAAGACCTCTCTGGAGTTGATCTGCCCCGGGGGCTCTCCGTGCACATCAGCCCCTTGCGCCCTCCTCCCCGAAGGTCTGCAGTTATCTCTCCCGCCCCGCCAGCTGCGTGTACCGCCACCCCCACTTCTGCCTGTAACTCAGTCTTTGTCTCGGCAGTGAAAAGTGTATTTTCCTCTTTCTCAGTAACCCGATCTTCTGCACATCCACACCCCAGACAAAATAAGTGGAATTGAGCTTCCAAGACTCTATTAAACTTCATTACGGCCTTTCATCACTGTCCTTGTCAAGCGATTCCTTCCCCCGTTCTCTTAATACCGCGGAAGAGCTGTGGGCAGCGGGACACAGCGATTAGCATCGGGAACAAAAGAAAGGTCATCCTCTCATTCTTTCCACTCCGGTCTCTCCAGCTCCGAGGCGTATTGACTCCCCAGGGTAGACGCAAGCTCAATGCTGGAACTTTCTCCCATGCAGAGCTGGGGTGCTTTATTTGGTCCTTCTGCAAACTCAGGCCTCTGTCTCCACCGACCTCCTGCCCTCTGCCATCTCCCGAGAAAGGCAGGTCGTTCTTAACAGCCTCCTACGGGTGGGTGTGGGGGACACACAGGTACGGTGTGAACTGTGAGCCGTGGTTTGGGCGTCAGTTTTGGTGGGTTGGGAGTGTGCACTTGGCCCGTCCCACATAGGGAGATATCAGTGTCTCGGGGTCACTAGTAGGACCAGGTCGAATCGAGTCCAAACCGCCCAGAGAGGGGATTGAGAGGCTCTGGCATTCTTCACGCCTCGTGTCTGGGGGATTTTGAAACATCTGTGGGTGGGGAAAGTTTCGTGGCACTCACCCATCACCTCGGTTCTCATGAGCCATCTGTGATTCTGCGCCGGGTCCCGCAGGGAGGAGCCGGGAGCTCACGGGGCTCGCCATGTCACGATCCACACGCTGCCCCTGCACTCTGGGGCGGGAGACCCCACTGCCCGAGTTGGGACCTGCGTTCCCACTCTCCCTTGGGCGAGGGGCTTTAGGACTGGGTGTTTTGGCTTCTTTTCTTGAACGAGGTGGATGGTGGGCTGATGAGGCACGAGACGCTGCCGTGCCGTGAGTCAGGCGTCTCTCCGCACCGCGCTCTCCCTCCAACTCCCGCTCTCCAGGGACCGGTCGGGATCATGCACGGAAAAACAAGGCCTGGGTTGTTGAGTTTGGCTCGTTCTCCTCTGGAGAAGGTGCGACAGTTTTATTCCTCAAATGAAAGAGACAGACTCTGTAAGCCAGAACACACAAGGGAAATCCACTTTCCTTGAAAAATCTGGCGTCTTCTCTGCCTGGCATGTAGGGAGCTCTGCAGAGGCCTTTCTGCTTCCACCCAGGGTCCGA
Source organism: Sorex araneus (assembly GCF_027595985.1). NCBI lineage: Eukaryota > Metazoa > Chordata > Mammalia > Eulipotyphla > Soricidae > Sorex > Sorex araneus. Next base: position 65,950,248 of record NC_073311.1, read on the forward strand.
GGCGGCCGTGGGGCTCAGAGCCTCGTCAGGCCAACTCACACACGGCACCAGGAAGGGAAGACCCTGTCTCGTCTGCACAGGCGTCCCCGGCACACCCCGAAGCCCGGAGCTGCCTCTGCCTTATCTCTGCTTCTAAGGTGGGATATTGTTGTTTTCCCAACTAACAGCCTAGACCTTCGGGTTGGATCTAGGCACAACTGGCTGAACCCTTTGTCAATCAATACCAACCCCTAGAAGATTAGGTAACTTCTCATCTTTCAGGTAGACACTGTTAGTGTTTTGTCACATTTGATCTGGTAGGTTACCAGATTCGAGCAGGAGGAGATGCATGACAATAACATACATTAACATAGCATTTTTTATTGAATCACCTCGAGATACAGTTACAAGCTTTCATGTTTGAGTTTCAGTCATACAATGATCGAACACCCATCCCTCCACCAGTGCACATTCCCCACCACCAATGTCCCCAGTATCTTTCCCCACATCCCACCCTCCCCCTACCTCATGCTCTCTATCTCCATTTGGGCATTATGGTTTGCAATACAGACACTGAGAGGCCGTCACGTTTGGTCCTTTGTCTACTTTCAGCACACATCTCCCACCCCGAGCAATCCCTCCAACCATCACTGACTCAGTGACCCCTTCTCTGTCCCAGCTGCCTTCTCCCCCAGCTCATGAGGCAGGCTGCCAACTATGGGGCAGTATTCCTGGCCCTTGTGTCTACTGTCCTTGGATGTCAGTCTCATGTTATTACGTAGCACTTTGAAGGTGGTTGAGACTGTCTAAATCTATTGGCATAAATGTTTCAAAGCCTAACTGGATAAAATATCTGCAATTACTCTAAAAATGTTGATGATGTTTTGGGAAAAAAAATCTCTATATCCAGCCAGTCAAGCCTCTCTGTTCTTGGCCTAAAAAACATGAGATTTCAACATATTAATGTGCTGTGCAAAAGTAATGTAAATAGAGATCCCTGTCAAGGCCATCAATGATAAAGTATTCAGATCAGGACATGTCTTGAACATGTGGCAAAACACATGGGTAAAACATTAGGCCATTTGGGGACTTGAAGGTCAAACGATCTGAAGTGTGACACAGAGGAAGTGTGCGGGCCTGTCTCCCAGAGGCCCGTGTGTCCGTGGGCCAGCCAAGAGGCTCTCCCCGTTGGCGGCAGAGTCCCAACTTCCCAGGACCCCAGGCTTACCGTGTTATTGCATGTCCCAGCATTGCCTGTGCTGACACTCGGGCGTGGCGGTGTCTGGGCCGCACAGTGGGACGCGTTGCGAAGGGAGCGTTTCTGCACCAAGCAGCTGGCGGGGCAGGCGTTCCACGGGCGAGCTGACTGGGCTGGCTGGCCGTGGGGCCGGCGTCCTCCCTGTGTGGACACCGTCTGTGAGGAAAGTAGCCCCTTCCCCTGGGCGCCACCCAGGCCAGCAGGTCCCTGTCGGCGAGTCGTCCCCCGGCAGTGGAGCCGCTCGTGAATCCAGCCCGAGGACACTCCCAGGACCCCCGCGTTCTCTGCGAGCAACACAGCGCTTCTTGTTTGGGTCCTTCCCGGTCTCCGGCAGACCGGCTGCTTCTCCCTCCGCAGCCGGACGACCCCCAAAGCCCAACCCTGCCGCTGGCCCTGTCCGTCCTTGGCGTCCAGGCCGGCAGAGCTGGTTCCTGAGCGAGCCCCTGGTGGGTCCGAGCAGGAGCTGCCCGGTTCATCTCGGCCTACAAGACGAGGGGCGCTCAGGCTGGGCAGCTTAACTGCACCCTGGACTCAGAGTCGGGGAATGACACGGGCGTCTCTGAAGAGAAACGAGACATTCCGAGAAGGAAGCTGGGCAAGGCTCTGACCGTCCCCTTCCTGGCCCTGACCTGGCCACCATCGCAGTGCCCCGCACCCCGGGCTATCCGGCTGGCGGTCCATCCCACATGCCAGCTGTCCCCTGTGTCCTTGCGCTAGGACGGAATCCCATCGGCACAGGCCAGCCAGCCTGTCATCTCAGGGGACGGGCCAAGTGGTTTGGATCGAACAAGATCTTGGTTGAACCTTTGCCTTAAACTGAAATTGAACCTGAATCTTGTCTGAGGTTCAGAAAGTTGAGTTAACTTTTTCCCCTTTAACTTTTGTGCATCTCTGCACTTCCTGATTCTGCTTGGGAGTAAAAACCCAAATACCGCAAGAAAAGCTATTCTTGCTGCATTTCCAGCCTCTCGGAGCCAAAAGCACTAGAAATCTTATGAAGAAAACAGTTCCCACCTAATTTCTAGCCCCAGAGGTTCAGAAACGTTTGAATAAACTTCAGATAATGTCGTATCTGTTACTTGGAGAATATCTAAGACCAGTGGTGAGGAAACGCTTTTAAGATGATAAAAGAGGGAAGGAAGGAAGATGACACGAAATTAGCCTGAGCTGCAGCTTATGTGAGGAACGATACCGTGACCCAGCCAGACCTCACCAGCTTTCCGTTCAGAAGGGCCAGGCTGGTCCGCCTTTTGTTTGGATGAGAAATTTGAACTCGGCTTTCGAACCTCTTAGGTGTGGACGGACCTCCACCCAGTTCTCTGCACTTTTGGATTTTTTCCTTTCTCTTTCAACTACGAAAAATGTGATCGCCAAGAGCCATTTAAAAATGACGTCACTTGCTCCCGCAGCGGGGGGTCTAGGGAAATAGAGGCCAGCGGGAATCAGCGCTTCTCAAGCTTAGCTGCCCCCGGGCATTGGCTCACCGTTGCTGGGTGAACCTTCTCGTCCCAGCGTGGAGGGCAGTGGGCACTGGCCGCGGGCAGCATGGGAACCCCCTTCTCCCTACAGTCCCTTCCTGGGCGCATGCAGGGCGGGGGACAGGCAGGGAACAAGTGGCTGACAGAGTCTGTGAGGGCGGTGGCCCCGAGCTTGCTCGAGGCCCCCGGTCTAGCCAGGTGCTCCTGTAAGGCCTCCTGGGGCCCCCGGAGGAGCCCCCGGAGGAGTGCAGAGGGCGGGAAGCTCCCTCTCTGCACCGCCTTCCTCTTCTGTCTGCTGGCCCAGCTCCTCACAGTCAGCACTGCCGGACGGCACGGAGGGGCGGAGGGGAGTGAGGGACAGCGGGGAGCAGGGGAGCCAGGCGGCCACTCTGGGGGGCAAGAGGGCGCAGGAAGCCTGTGCCCAGCTCAGGCACAGCCAGCGGGACCCCCGGCTTCTCCCTGCGCCGACTCCGGGGGTAAGGCTGGGGTCGTAGGAAGCCTCGGGTCTGGAGGTGGCCCGCTGCCCCCCGCCCCCCGCCCCTGCCACAGCTGTGCTGCTCCGAGGTCGCCCCTGACTCTCTGCTCCTCCGAGCCTCGGTGCAGGTGGGGTCAGGGTGGGGACCAGAGGGCCCGGGCCCGGGGGCAGTGCCCGGTGTGCCCTTGCTAGGATGGGCCTCTCCCTGCTTCCAGGGCCCGCGGCTGAGGCTCGGCCCTCCCTGCCCCTCTGAGCAGTGACGTGACCCCCCTGCAGGGACCCCACGGCTGCTTCCCTGTGGCGTCGGCATCCGCCCCGTCCATGCCCGTGTCTGTCCGTCTCCCAGGCGCCCCTCGGCCTCCGGGATCCAAGGGCTCATCCCCGGCTGGTGCTCGAGGGGGGCGGGACGAGCATAGGCTGTCCCAGGCTGCCTGAGAAGCGGCCTGGCCGTGGCTGCGTGTCCCCGAGGGTGCTCTGTGGGCCACCGGCCACTCTTGGCCACTCCGTGCTCTTCCTCCTCCTCTCGTGGCCCCCGGTTTGGCTCCGTGACCGGTGCTCCCTTCTGCTTCCCGGGCCCCCAGGATGGGCAGACCAGGCGGGGCAGGCTGGGACTCACTTAGGGAAACTGAGCCACGGGATGTGGAGAAAGGCCCCCGGGGCCACTGTCCGGGGAGAAAGTCGCTCCCTGAGGCCCTGGTGTCGTCCAGGAACGACCTGAAGTCAGAAGCCAGCACCCCACACCCCCAAGGCTCCTAGGGAGGGTGCTGGGCCCCTCCCGGCCCCTCAGTGGGCACCCCCAGGCCACGCTGCTCTGGCCGACAGTGACCCTTACCGTGCTGTCTTGTCCAGGAAGGTTCTGGAAGGGTCTGCCAGGCGAGCACTGTCCCTGGGGGCCGGGACTCCCCGATGTTTTTGCACGCCCCCGAGAGCATGTGCAGACCTGCCGCCCAGGCCTGGCTGCCCCCGGCTCTCACTGGCCCTGCCGGGCTCTGCATCCGTGGCCACTGTCCTCGAGGCCCGGCCCGAGCCCCCGGGAGGCCTCGTCCTCTGCTGGCCCAGCGCCTCTCGGGGGCTGCCATCCCCAGTCTGGCACATGCTGTGAGCCGGGGCCCTCGCCACTCTGGCTGTGCACGGGAGGGAACCCCAGGGCCCCCGAGGGCGGGACCTGGTGGACACTGTCCTGCAGGCGCACGGCCAGGCCCCAGGAGGGCCCCGAGGGAGCCGAGCCCCCAGCTTCCTCCCGGCTCCCTGCGCGGGGGAGGGGCCGGGCAGCCCGTGCCAGTCTGATGGCAGCGAGCCTGCCAGGCCAGTGGGGAGGGGAGGGGCTGTGAGGGCCCAGCCCCTCGCTCTGGACTCCGGAAGGTCCGGCCCGGGAGGTCAGGCGGTCACACGGCCCCAGGCGCTCCTGCCTCAGGGCTTTGAAAGGTTTGTGATTTCGACTTCGAGGAGAGTATTTGCCCAGCATCCGCCTTCCTTGCGTTACTAGGATTTCTCGAGGCAGCCAGAGACTCTGCTCCATGGAAAATTGATTGATTGATTGATTTATGTATTTATTTGCTTTTTAGGTCACACCTGGCGATGTACCGGGGTTCCTCCTGGCTCTGCACTCAGGAATTACTCCTGGCAGTGCTCGAGGTACCAAATGGGATGCTGGGGATTGAACCCGGGTCGGCCGTGTGCAAACACCCTCCCCGCTGTGCTGTCACTCCAGCCCCCGTGGAAACTTTAACATGGAAATTGTTGTCAGCAAGTAGCGTGTGTATCTGAAGCTAACACCCGGCGCACCGCCAGGGACGGGCCCACGCGTACAGACGGCAGCCCTGCTGTTTGGTCTGTTTCGGGGCCACAGCTGGCACCCAGGGGCCACTCCCGGAGGTGCTTGGGCCCCGGCCGTGCCTGGGATCACCCCACTGCCCCGTCTCTGAGCACGTCCCGGCCCTCAGTGTGCATTTATCAGAGAAAACAGACTCCAGCCGCCCCGCAGCCACGCCTGGGCCTGCCCCCGGGAGGAGACTCGGGCACGTGCTCCTGCCTGTGGAAGTGCTCCCGCAGGCTGGGCCCAACTCTGCCGCTCCGCGCGCGGCCCTGCGGAGGGCCAGGCCGTCTTCTGAGAGGGGCTTCGACGGGGCGCGGAGGAGGGGTCCTGAGGAGCCAGAGCACGGCCACGGCCCGGCCCAGCTCTGTGGGGCTGCAGTGGGGTCTGCCCGGGCTGGAAACGCCCTCACTGAAGTCACGACTTCAAACCCGGGTGCAACCGTTTGACTTTCACATTCCTCACTGTTACTCGTCCAGACGCACCGAGCTTCAGCCGCAGCTCTGTGGGGGAAGGGATTGTTTGCCTTGCACACGGCCGAAGCGGGGTGGGGCCCCAGCACCACACACGGCCCCCCAGACCCCGCCAGGAGCCGCCCCAGAGCACAGAGCCGGGAGGAAGCCTGAGCACTGCTGGGAGTGGTGCAAAAGACAAGCCAATAAAATAGTCACACACAGATACACACACACACACACACACACAGGCATACACGGACTCTGAAACACGCACACGCATGCGTGCGCACACACGCGTGCTCACACACACGCACACACACACACGCACACACACACACGCACACACACACACGCACACACGCACGCACACACGCACGCACACACGCACGCACACACACACACACACACACCGGAACAGAAGCCAGCTCTGAAGGGTGAAAGCATCTGCAATCCTCATGCCAGGGACGGGGACGGAGGCCCGTGGGCCTGGTGGGCCCCGTTCTGTCAGACTGCACTCGTGTCCAGCATGCGTGTTCCCCCACCTTGCACCCCTCTGTGGCCCCTTGGTGGCCCCCACGACACCATCCAGCTTGAGGTGAAGGGTAGGTCGGTCTACACCACGGGTGGGAGGGGCCCAAGCCCCTGAGCACCGCAGGGTGTAGCCCCGTGTGGGAAATAACAAACAGGACTCAAATTGTGAGGTCTTACTTTCATGTGGAATATCTGAAAACATACAAAAGTCAGGACCCTAGTTTGTGGGAGTGAAGAAGAATGAGACAGAGAGGGAGAGAGAGGCGGGGAGGGAGGGAGGGAGGGAGGGAGGGAGGGAGGGAGGGAGGGAGGGAGGGAGGGGAGAGAGAACAGAGGGAGGGAGGGAGGAGAGAGGAGGGAGGCAGGGAGGCAGGGTTGCTGGTGGTCGCGGTCAGCCGCGGACACAGTAGGCAGTTTCTGCTTTGCACAATGCGAAGGGCTCCGCGGGGGCAGGGCAGGCCTATTGAGGCTCGAGTGTCCTTCCTAGCACTGGACTAGGCTCCAAGTGGTGACCATGGCGTGTTTGATGCTGTTTCTATTTCTCCATAATAGAAGAGAATGATTTGACCTTATATACGCTGCTATATTTTTCTATGGAGCTTTTGCACATATGTTTATGAGTGAAATTAGCCGGTAGTTTTCTTTTCTTTTTGGGTCACAACCAGCGATGCTCAGGGGTTACTCCTGGCTCTGCACTCAGGAATTACTCCTGGCGGTGCTCGGGGGACCATATGAGATGCTGGGAACCGAACCCTGCTTGGCCTTGTGCAAGGCAAATGCCCTGCCCACTGTGCTATCGCTCCAGGCCCCCATTTTTTTCCTTGAAATCCCCACGTTAAATTTTACTGCCAAGAATTGGGCTCCAATGAAGACTTGATATTCTGGAAAAAACATTTACTGAATTTCTTGTTTCAAACGCCAGATTTGTCCTTGGGTTAACCTTTCATTCTGTGGTTCTTTTTGATAACAGTGGATGTATGTACTTATTTATTGTGTTTATTTATGGATTCATTGTCAGTCAGATTTTTGAGTCCTTGGTAAGTAACTTCTTTTTCAAGAATTCAGCTTTATTTTCTATCCTCAGTGACTGAAGCTGTTGATCTTAACTAATTCGTCCTGCCTGGGTCTGGTCTGAATTTATTTATCTGAATTTGTCTCATCTGAATACTCAGCCTCTCTGCAGTTTTCTCTTCTTTCGCCGAACTTGTCCTTGCCTCACTTTTGTCCTGTGCCCTGCGGGGTCTGCTCCCTCCCCTCACCCACGAGTCCCCCACCCCTCACCCACGCGTCTCACTGTCCCCCAGAATCCCCCACCCCTCACCCACGTGTCTCTCTGTCCCCCAGCATCTCCCACCCCTCACCCACGTGTCTCTCTGTCCCCCAGCATCTCCCACCCCTCACCCACGTGTCTCTCTGTCCCCAGCGTCTCCCACTCCTCACCCACGAGTCTCCCACCCCTCACCCACGTGTCTCTCTGTCCCCAGCGTCTCCCACTCCTCACCCACGAGTCTCCCACCCCTCACCCACGTGTCTCTCTGTCCCCCAGCGTCTCCCACCCCTCACCCACGAGTCCCCCACCCCTCACCCACGTGTCTCACTGTCCCCCAGCATCTCCCACCCCTCACCCACGCGTCTCACTGTCCCCCAGCGTCCCCCACCCCTCACCCACGCATCTCACTGTCCCCCAGCATCTCCCACCCCTCACCCACGCGTCTCTCTGTCCGCCTCCTTGCAGTCGCAGTCACTGGCCTTCCTCTATGTTCCATCCCCTTGTGTCTCCCTCGGACACGTCTGTCCTTTCTTCTGTTGGATGTTTGGTTTGGGGGCCATCCCCAGAGGTGCTCGGGGCTTACTCCTGACTCTGTGCTCCAGGCTTGCTCCTACGGGTGCTTGGGGAACCGTCTGGGGTGCAGGGTGCCACGAGCACCTTGCCCCAGGGCTATCCCTCTGACCCCTGCATCTCCTCTATCCTCCGACCAACTTTGGAAGGTGTCTCTCGAGGGGTCTCCCAGTGGGAGGCCTCCCACGTGGTCCAGGGTCACTTCTGGTGACAGCGGGTCGAACTCGGCCCCCCCCACCCCCGCATGCTGCCTCTCAGCTCTCCTCTGCCCTGCAACTATTTCCCAGGGTCATTTTTTACTTTTTTTTTTTCTTTTTAGGTCACACCCGGCAATGCACAGGGGTTACTCCTGGCTTTGCACTCAGGAATTACTCCTGGCGGTGCTCAGGGGACCATATGGGATGCTGGGATTCGAACCCGGGTTGGCCGCATGCAAGGCAAACGCCCTACCCACTGTGCTATCACTCCAGCCCCTCCCAGGGTCATTTTTATCTCTAAGCTCTCTCATTGGTTCTTTTATGGCGCCTCGTTCTTGGAGCAGGTGTGAATCTCTCATACTTCTGATGTTATTTTTATATTTTAAAAGAGTGAGACGACAGAAAGCTCAGCCTTATTGTGTAGTAAGTGAAAAGGTCCGCTGTGATATTTTAACTCCTTTCACATTTTCCCACTCCACTGGGTTACTTTCTTTGTGCCTGCTCGGGGCTTGCACTTAGCTCACTTTTTCAAGATTTCTTAAACATTCACATTGCTACTTCCCGTGTGATGTGAACGTTACACTGAGTAACTTCCTGCCCGTTCCCAGGCTCTCAGTAATCCCGTTATGCGGCTACCAACCCAGTGCCACCTTATTATTGTTACTTCTTTGTGTGGCCTTTGAAAGGAGCTGAGAAAGTAAAGAAGTGTCAGGCTAGTGATAGTTTGCTCCCTTAACCCATTACTCACTGGCTCCTTTAGTCATTCCCTATTAACTCTTTCCCACCTGGTGTCATTGCCTTAGCTGATTAGGTTTTGCTTTCAACTGCCGTTGTTCTACCGTTATTGGCGACTATCCTACATTGCTGTATGTACAGTCCCAACAAAGCAATGAGATACATATTATTTTAGACATTAGATACATATTGTTTTAGATATTAAATACATATTGTTTTAAATTTTTTTTAAAAAATTAGATACATATTGGTTTAAAAAAGCAGTAAGAGAACAAAGAAGAACTATGCTGCTGTAATTTCTTTTAAATTTTCCTGCAGGGCTGCCCCAACCTGGCTGCTTTGTTTCTTTGAGGGGATTGATGTCACCACATGATATTCTGTGCTCTTGATCTTAACCATCTGAGTATCTTCTTTTAGGATTTCTTCTAAATCAGGTTGCCAGCAACTGGTCATGTCATTCTTATTTTTCCAGAAATATCATTATTTTACTTTCATTTCTCAGAGAATTTTCCTGGGTATCAGATTCTTACACAGCTGGCTTTCAGTGGAGGGAGCAGGTCACTCCCTCTGGCATCTGTCATTTCTAGGAAAACATTCTTTGTCTCCTTTGTATGTGATTTTTTTGTTGTTGTGGCAGTCAAGATTTTCTTTGAACTTCAGCATTGGTGTTACCATTTGTGTGTCAGACTCTTGTCGTGGGTCTCCTCAGAGTCCATTGAGCTTCTGCCAAACCTAAAGTTTGTCATTAAATTTGGGAAGTTTTCAATCATTATTTGTTTGAATATTTTTCTCTTCACTCATTGTCTTACTTTCCTTATAAATAGGTTGGTTTGCTCAGTGTCATCCCGTATTATCTGGTCCTTTACCTGTTTATTTATTCTCTTCTTCACACTGCAAACCCTTCCCTGTCTTCAGCTCCTGATCCGCTCTCTGCCAGCCTAAACCCATGCGCTCTAAGGCCATGCCCCTCCAGGGAATTTCTCCTTTCAGTTATTACATTTTCACTATAGAATTTCAATTTTTTCTTTTAAAAAAAATTAGCTCGTAAAAAGGCCACTAACATTCAGCCACAAAAGTATGTACTAGAGAGTGATATACAATATGACAACCTTAGTCAGCCCCGTGAGCATGGATGTGAGTGAAAGTTGTTAAAATAGTGGGGGCTGGAGTGATAGCACAGCAGGTAGGGCCGTGGCCGACCTGGTTTCGATTCCCGCATCCCATACGGTCCCATGAGCACTGCCAGGAGTGACTTCTGAGTGAATGAGCCAGGAGTAACCCCTGTGCCACACCAGGTGTGACCCAAAAAGCAAAAAAAAAAAAAAAAAAAAGTAGACCCTTTATCTCACAGTGATTCACTAATAATTTTTTTTTCAAAAAATAAAGAGGGGGGCTGGAGTGATAGCATAGCGGGTAGGGCGTTTGCCTTGCACTCGGCCGAGCAGGGTTCAAATCCCAGCATCCCATATGATCCCCTGAGCACCGCCAGGAGTAATTCCTGAGTGCAGAGCCAGGAGTAACCCCTGTGCATCGCCAGGTGTGACCGAAAAACCAAAAAAAAAAAAAAAAACTAAAAATTAAAAAAAATTTTAAAAACTAAAGAGGATAAAAACTAAAAAAAATAGTAGACCCTGTTGATTCTAATCACGAGGAGAAAACTTATTTTTGTTGCATCTGATAAGATGGTGGATGTCCGACTACACCTCACTGCGGAAATGACATCACATGCTAGGTCAGACCATCTCGATCTGCCCTGTAAGGAGATGTGAAGTGACCGCATCGTATCTCAGCAGAGCCGGAGTCAGACGTCTCTTGGTTGCCAGATTCCCAGGAACACAGTCAACACAGAGTCATTTGATCCTTGCGAATTGTTTTCCTCTTGTCCTGAGATATCTTCGTGGTGATTTTCAGTGTTTGCCAAGTCTGACATCGGCGCTTTCCAAAGCAGTTTCCCTCCCTGCCCTTCCTCCCGCGCACCAAGCATTTGGTTTCCGTGTCTCTTCCTGCCGTTGTTGTTCTTTGGTGAAAATTAGACGTTTCCAGCGCTGCCCCGTCCGGCGTGTAGGTAACAGCGCGGCGTGTCTCGCACTGACTGTCCGAGCTCTGCCTGTCCCCTTAGCTGCTCGCCCGGTGCCTGGCCAGACCGTCTCGGTGCCGTCTGCCTCAGCGAGTCGCGTCTGGAGTGCCGGGGGTCCCTCTGCGGGGCGCGCGACCCCCGCTGGCCCCTGTCCCGGGAGGCTTGCGGCTGCTCGCCAGACTCTCTGCCCGGCCTGTCGGCGGCCGCGGCTAAGTGAGGCCTCTCTGTTTGGGACAATAACATAATTGTGGCATGACCGGCCCCAGGGCTGATCCCGCCGCGTCCAGGCCCCTTGGCCCCCGCCGGGCTCTCGGCTGGCCCGGGCCGTGCTGGGAACCTCGCCGGCTGCCCTCTGCCCCGGTTTCTTGATGAAACTTCCAGCCTGTCCAGTGTTTTGCTTGCGGTTACCCCGAAGCTGAGAGTCGCCTCCTAATTGCCCGGCCCACAGCCCCCCCCCCTTACTCCGTGGCCCCCGTAAACCTGCCTCCCGCTGCCCCCAGGGAGAGCGAGGAGCTTTCTGACCCGCCGCGGGACCCGCCGCTGGCCCCAGAGAGCCTCTGCCCCCAGCAGCCCTGGAGGGGGCGGCGGCGCCCCTGGGAGGGTTGAGGGGCACGTGGGGACCCCTGCCTCTGCTCTCCGATGAGGTGGGCGGGCGGTCCCAGCCTGTCTCGCCCGCGGGCTCCGTGCTCCCCCTCCCCAAGGGGCCCGTCTCCACCATGCCCACCTGGGCAGAGCTGGGCACGGAGCCCTGAGGAGGCACTGGGGCACTGCGGGCGAGGAAGCCCCGGTCCGTGACGCAGGGAGCGAGTGTCACGCCACGCTGAGCGGGGCCGGTGCCAACCCGTGTCTCAGGTGCCACCTTGTCCTGCTCTCCCCAGCTTTCCGGGTACTCGCCCACTTGCTGGGGATGCGTCTCACAGGCTTGTTGTTCTTCTCTCCGCTTTCGCCGGCGATGGTTGTCCGGCTGGCCAGGGGGTCGCCGGTCGGCCTTGTGCTTTGGGCTCTTCTGTGATTGGAGGATTCGAGTGACGCGGCCGGTGTCGGCTGGTCTGTGACAGGACCCGCTGCCCAGGCCCGCCCGCCCGCAGCGCCCTGCCCACTGCGCATCCCGCTGGCGTTTTCCTGGTGCGTCGAGCAGCACCACAAGCACCCGCGTCCCTGCCCTGCTGGGTGTGCGGAGGGGCAGGCCCCCGCCCACGTGGCTAACACCCGCCCTGCTGTGCTCTCGCTCTGGGCCTGGGGTTCCCTGTTTGGTTGTTTTTTGTAAATTTGGGCTCGATGATCACTTCCATTCTTTTTGAGTGAAAAAGAATCTTTTTTTTTTTTTCTGCTTTTTGGGTCGCACCTGGCGATGCACAGGGGTTACTCCAGGCTCTGCACTCAGGAATTACTCCTGGCGGTGCTCAAACCTGGGATCAAACCTGGGTCACCTGCATGCAAGGCAAACGCCCTCCCCACTGTGCTATGGCTCCAGCCCCAAAGAATCTTTTTTCTGCCTGGAGTGCGGTGTTAGCTGATCGCATGGGGAGAATGGTTTGGACTCGTGGCAGGCTCATAAAGGCTGCCTAGCGGAGACCTGGCACCAAGGCCCCGTGAAGCGAAACGAAGCCAAACGGTTTTGCCCTTCTGTCCATCTGGGTAACAGGGAGCGCGTTGCCCGAGGCAGGAGGGCAAAGCCGGCTTTCTTGAGCACCTGGTTCATGATAACTAGTGGCTGGAATTCCTCCGTCATCCTCAGCTTCTCGGCTATAAACTCTGATGGGCCTCAAGTTCTGTGACTTGGGTGTGTGGGGGAAGATAACTTAGCACGGCTCTTCACGTCACTCACGGTTTCTCAGCCACCCTGGATTCCTGAGGAGAGGGCAGGGGTTCCTGCCGTGACCCTTCCCGGCCAGCGGGGAGGGCTCCACGCCCCAGGCAAAGTCCTTCCATGTCTTCGAGATGGTCTTTCTCTTCCTTCCGCACCTAACTAGAGTTCAGTCTCCCAAGAGCTGTGCTGTACACCTTGATTTTTACGTTTCAATTTTATACTTTCAGTTTACAAGTTTAAGAGAACCTTAAACTTCTCTCTGGAAGCCTGGAGGGTATTTTCCCCCCTTAGATAAAAAAGATGTTACCCACTGGATTCCACGGGACATCAAAAGACCACGTGGCCGCCCACCAACAAGATGGTCAGACATCTTCATCAAAACCCTGAATGCACGGTTTGAGGCTCTTCCTGTTCTGGAGCAAGCAGATAGCACGCGACAGGGACGAATGGAGACGTTACTGGCGCCCGCTCGAGCAAATCGGAAATTAATGGGATGACAAGTGACAAGATAAAAAAAGATGGTCAGACTTCTTCGTCAAGACCCTGAACAAACGGTTTGAGGCTCTTTGTGATCCTGGAGTGAACAGATGCCATTGGGCTACACTAGTACGTGACAGGGACGAATGGAGACATTACTGGCACCTGCCTGAACAAATCAATGAGCAACAGGATGACAAGTGATACAAGTGATAGATTTTTTTTTAAAAAAGACCCTTTTCAAATTTATCTAACTGTGAAGTCGCCCTCCTTTTCCTTCCCTCCTTTTCCTTCCCTCCCTCTACCCCGCCCATAACCTTTGCACCCAGGCCCTTCACTGTCTGGGCTCGAACACCCTCGTACGCTGGGCGTGATCCTTAGGTGCTGGTGCCACCCGGCGCCGCTCTGCCCGCCTGTGCCTCGGCCTGGCTCTGCGCCACTCTGCCTCCTGCCTGGCAGAGCCCCCGCGGCCCTGGAGAGGCCCGTCTGGGGTCCCGGGCCGACACCCCGCTTTCCTCTCCGGCAGCCCGTGCAGGAGGGAGGACGCCCCGCGTCTGTCCACTCTGCGTGGGTGTGGCGTCAGGAGACAGCGTCCCCACACCCGCGCCCAGCACTGTCCCTGGTCACTCGCGCCTGGTCTTCGTCCCCCTCTCCCGGACTGGCAGGCGCTGCCCGCTCCACCGCCTGGGGGCCTCCCCTCCCAGCAGCCCGTCCTCTTCCCCTGCCCCCGGGGGGGGGGGGGCGCTCAGGCTGACCCTCTCTGCCATAAGGCCCAGGCCAGGCGCGCGCTGGCCGCTGGCCACCCTGCTGCTGCGCCAGCTGACCCTCCCGCCGCCCGCTCGCTCTCTCGCTCTCTTCTTTGTCCTGTTTTGTGTGTGTGTGTGTGTGTGTTTGGTGGGCTGCTCCTGACTGCCCAGGGGCCAGGCCTGGCGGGGCTGGGGGCCACACGGGGTGTTGGGGCACAGGCAGGCGCCTCCCCGCTGCTCTCTCCAGCCCGTGTCTCTCCGCGGCCAGAGTGGGCCTCTCTGGCTCTCTCTGCGCCCTCCGCCTGCTGCTCGCGCTGCCTGTTGGGGTTTAGGCGACGCCTGTGTGTGGGTTTAGGACGATTCCCCTCGTCCCCTCCTGCTCGAGTGGCCTCCTGTCCTGCCCGTCCTCTGCCCTCCCAGAGCCCCCTCTGCTCTGCCCCGCGCCTGCAGCCGTGGTGTCTCTGGCCCCGCGGCCTGTGGAGGCCCGTCGGTGGCTCGGCCGTCTCCTCATCGCTCCCTTTCCTCAGGTGCCGCGGCCCCTGCAACAGAATTTCCAGAGAAGGGAACGAGCTGCTCAACGTTTCTGCGGCTCTGCTAACAGCACCCTCGACGGCGTCTCCGCAGCCTCTCGCGGACCTGCCCGCCCGCCCCACCCCTGCAGAGTCTTTCCCTGAGCTTCCTGCTGGTGCAGCTTCCTCCTTGCCGGGTTCTCCTTCGCCTTCCGGCTGCCGTGTAAGATTTGTTCTTTCCATCCGCTTGTTTCCTCGTGATCATCTCTGCTAACATCAGAGCCCCGGGGTCGCGTGGCTGGGTCAAGTCCATACTTACTCCATTTTTGTCTTTCACTGTGTTTAGCCTCGAATCAGCATCTGCCATGTGGTGGAGGCTCCAAGGGAACAAATGTTTGCTGCGCCCCTGATTTAGCACTGGAGCGATGGCAAGGCGGGGAGGGTGTTTGCCTTGCACACGTCCTACCCGGGTTCGATTCCTCGTCCTCTCAGAGAGCCCGGCAAGCTATGGAGAGTATCCCGCCTGCACGGCAGAGCCTGGCAAGCTCCCCGTGGCATATTCAATATGCCAAAAACAGTCACAACAAGTCTCACAATGGAGACCTGACTGGTGCCCACTCGAGCAAATCGATGAGCAACGGGACGGCAGTGCTCCAGGGCTACAGTCCTTGGCTCTGGGTTCCGGAGAGTTCCTGTGTTCCAGGCCACTGATTAACGCAGATTTACATCTTGCAGTCACAATTTCTTTCCATTTCCTTTACCTCTGGGGCCTTAGGTCGGCGCTCGTATGACTCTTTCCGTCCACTTACCCCGGGACTGCCCGGTTTCTGGGTGTGGCTGTCGAAGGCGGTCCCACAGCAGATGCTCTGTGATGGGGAAATACATTTCTGACCAGGGCATCGGCACAAACCTCCTTCCCTGGCTTTGCTGTCAGCCGTGGTGCCAGCAGTGCCCCTGTTACTGCCCTGCTGGGGGCCGGCGGGGAGGGCACGATGCCCAGGGCAGCTCTGGGCGGGAGGACGGGCCTGCCCTGAGTGTCCCGGGTCCCCAGAGACCCAAGGCAGGGGATGCTCGGCCCGGCTGTGGGAAGGCACATCACCGCGTCCCCAGGACACAGAGTCGAGCGGGGCCCAGAGGCAACGGGGACAAAAAGCTGGGGGGCAGGGGAGGAGCACAGAGGGACGGAGAGGGACAGGGCAAGAGGGGGACAGAGAAGTGGTTGGATGCTTCCGACAGACCAAGCACCTGGCCTGCCCGTGCTCTCTGCACTGGCTTCCTGCTGTGGTTGGCCTCGAGGTCCTCCAGACACAGCCACGAGTCTCACCCTCCATCCAGGAGCCGAGGGCCCCTGCAGGGGCAGTGACAGGCCTGTGAGGAGGGTCAGTGTCCAGGGGTCTGTGAGGAGGGTTGGAGTCCAGGGGCCTTTGAGGAGGGTCAGCATCAGGGGACTGTGAGGAGGGTCAGTGTCCAGGGGTCTGTGAGGAGGGTCAGCGTCCAGGGGTCTGTGAGGGTCAGCGTCCAGGGGTCTGTGAGGGTCAGTGTCCAGGGGTCTGTGAGGAGGGTCAGTGTCCAGGGCCCTGTGGAGGGTCAGTGTCCAGGGACCTGTAAGGGCCAGTGTCCAGGGCCTGTGAGAAGGGTCAGCGTCCAGGGGCCTGTAAGGGTCAGCGTCCAGGGCCCTGTGGAGGGTCAGTGTCCAGGGGCCTGTAAGGAGGGTCAGTGTCCAGGGGCCTGTAAAGAGGGTCAGTGTCCAGGGGCCTATAAGGGTCAGCGTCCAGGGCCCTGTGGAGGGCCAGTGTCCAGGGGTCTGTGAGGAGGGTCAGTGTCCAGGGCCCTGTGGAGGGTCAGCGCCCGGCTCTGGCTGCGGACAGAGCTCCGTGTCCTGGCGTGAGCTGGGCCTTCCTGTCCAGGCTGGCTGCTAGCCAGAGGCCGTGCCCAGCACAGCCACCACCCACAGTCCCCGCCACAGGCTCGCAGAGGCCCTGGTGCTCCACAGGGGAGGCGGGGGGCAGCGTGCAGGCGCGTGGACCCCGGCCCTAGGGCAGGAAGCAGCCCGGAGAGGCAGGGGGGAGGCACGGAGGGCGCAGCGGCGAGCACTGAGGAGGAGGTGCCGGGCTGGGTGCAGACTCGCCACCCCTCACCCCTCCCCGCCCGCCCGCTCTGCCAGACTCAGAGTCGCTCTGGAGAGGCGCCTCCCTCCCCGTCACCCAGAGGCCCACAGCTCTCTCCTGTCCCCCGGCAGTGGGCACTGAGGACATCCCGGTAGCAAGCGCGGCCGATTGGCTTCCGGACGCTCTGCAGCAGGGTGCCCGGCCTGAGGCCCCCGGCCTGAGGCCCCCGGCCCGTCCACGGGGGGTCCTGACAGGGGAGGCCCAAGGGAGGCCCACAAGTGTGTCCCGCCCGGGGCAGCCCAGGGCCTCTCCAGGGGTCTGGCCGTCCTGGAGTGACCTCGGGGGCCGCCTCTCTCTCCCGGCCAGTGGGGGCGGCGAGGGGAGGCCTGGGGCGCCCACGCGGGGACTTGGGCAGTTCCCGTCTCTCCGGCCAGGCCAGGGCAAGAGCTGACTCGTGGCCGCCACTACAGCGAGGTCGGGCCTGGCTCCGGGTCCTGCCTCGGGGCATGGCTGCTCCCGGCCGTGCTGTCCCCCATGCTGTCCCCCGTGCTGGGCCTACCCAGGACGGGCCCCGGGGCGGGGGCAGTGCCCTCACGGAGGGCGGGCCGGAGCCCTGCTGGGTGGGACTTGCTCGTGTTTCCGGATACTCGTGGTGATTCCTGTTTCTCTCTGTCTCTCGGGGCCCTTCTCAGCCTGTGGCTCTCTGTGCTCGGGGCCCTCAGTGCTCGGGGACGGCCCGCAGGGGGACGCCCACGCCAAATCAGCATCTGGTCCCTCCGCGGGGAGGGCGTGTCCACTGCTTGCCGGCCCCAAAGGGTCAGTCCATGAACCGGAGGCTCAGATGGCCTCTCCGTACACCTGGGCCACTCGGGACCTGGGAGCTGCCCCTGCGGTGTCCAGAGGCTGCCCCATCCCCCACCTCTTCTCCCAGACCCCCCGGGGGGTCAGGAGTGCTGCCCGTGTCCTGTCTGCCTGCGCGGTCCGGTCATCACCTCGCTGCCCTGGGCCCGCGTGTGCAGTGGACGCCTCCTGCCCCTCGCTCCCGGGTGCCCTGTGCCCGCGTGTGCAGTGGACGCGTCCTGCCCCTTGCCTGGGTGCCCTGGGCCTGTGTGTGCAGTGGACGCCTCCTGCCCCTCGCCCGGGTGCTTGCCACCGTGATTCAGAGGGTGGAGCCGGTGGCCGGGCCAAGAACCCGGTCTCCTTCCCGCGGGCTGATTCACCGGAGCTGCCGGAGCCGGGCCGAGTCTTCCCCGTGTTTACCCGCTGTCATCACGCCGTCTCTCCGTGTAACCCAGGGCGCTGGGACTCCAGGGAGGCAGAGACGGCGTTACTCAGAGTCTGCTGGCTGCTGGCGGCCAGGAGGCGGTGGGGCGGGCGGGGGGGCCGCGCGGGTGCTGGGGCTGGTGCACGTGCCCCCTCGGGGTCCCGCCGGCCCCCTCCACCGCTGCAGGCACGTGGGCAGACCCCGGCCATGGTGCTTTCCTGCGGGACGAGGGGGCCTGAGAGGTCCTGTGACCCTGCCCCGGGCCCCGGGCTCTGGCCTGCAGCCTCATGACGAGTCAGTCGGGGCCGGACACCGGGCAGGGCTCCCACTGCGCCCGGCCACCTCGGCCGAGCCCGGCACCCAGCGGCCTGGTCTCTGCGCTGTCAGTGGACCCCGGGCTGGCCTGAGCTCAGGGCTCACCTCAGCTCCAGCCCTGGAAGCTGCCGCCACCTCCGCCCTGTACGGGGACCCAGGGGCCTCGTCTCCACTCGCGTTCCCACACCCCACGGTGCTCCCGTGAGCACCGTC
Source organism: Sorex araneus (assembly GCF_027595985.1). Classification (NCBI taxonomy): domain Eukaryota; kingdom Metazoa; phylum Chordata; class Mammalia; order Eulipotyphla; family Soricidae; genus Sorex; species Sorex araneus. The sequence goes on from NC_073311.1 coordinate 65,968,528, forward strand.
CTCCGCGCCCCTCCCCCCGGGGTCAGACTGCCCCCGACGCTCCCGCTGCCTCCACACCCGCCTCCCTCCCACCCTGGGGCGCCCAGAGCCTTTCAGCGTGGGGCACCCCGGCAGGGCTCAGGGCTGACCTGGCTCTGCGTGCAGGAAGCACTCTTGGCAGCTCGGGGGGGGGGGGGGGCGGGGGAGGCTGGGGGGCCCTGGGTGGTGCCAGGGACTGACCCCGCGGTGGCCACGGCCAAGGCACGTCCCTCCTGCCGCAGTGTTGCCCTCGTCCCGCCTCTCAGCTGCTCGCACCCCCCACACTTCTCTGGCCCGATGCCCCCTCCCGCTACCCTCCCGTCTCTCCCGCCCGTGTCCCGGGGGGGGGTCTCCCGTGCCAGTGCTGGTGACGAGCTGCCGTGGGGCCTTGGTCTTTGCCTCCCTGTCACCGTGTGGACGGGGCTCAGCCCTGTTCCCAGCCCACACCTGCCCCTGCTCCCGGGAGCCCCGTCCTGGGGGCCCAGAGGGGGCATTCAGACCCACCCTCCCCTCCGCTCCCCCGGGCAGCTCTCCCAAGGGCAGGGGACAGCGCCACCAGGTTTGTGTCCTTGCATAAGCCCAGGCGGCAAGGCCAGTGTCCTGGACAGGAGGGAGGGGGGCAGCCAAGAGAGCCCCCAGGGCCGTGCGGGTCAGGGTCTCTTCCAAAGTGGGCCGGCGCCAGGACCACCTTGTGTTGGAGCAGGTGGGCCTCGAGGCTAGGCGAGAGGAAGCCGGAGGGTCTTCCCGCCCCGCATCCGGGAGCCCCCAGCACCGTGGCCGAGGGGGACCCAGGGGTCTCGCTTCCACTGGGGCCCCCAGCAGCCGGGGCTCTGCGTGACAAGCTCAGAGTGGACAGGCGTGGGCGGCAGGACTGGCCCCAGCTCCCCCGTCCTGACCTCCCAGCCTCCTCAAGGGGGTGGGGGGATGCTGGTGGGCGTCACAGAGTTGGAAGGATTTGTTTTTTATGAGATTCTCAATCACGGAGGTCCGTGGATCTACGCCAGGGTCTGGGCCCAGGGGAAACCTCGCAGGTACGAGGGTCCTGGGTGGGGGCGTCCATGGGCCCCGGCCGAGAGCCCCCACTCCCACGTCAGGCCCACCCGGCTGTCCCGAGCTCCCCGGCGGATGCTTCGGAGGAGACGCTGTGGCCGAGAGGAGGTTCCCGGGGCAGGGGTGAGGTATGGGGGGCGCGCCGGGGCCACCCCGGGAGCCGCTCACTCGCTTGCCAGCTGGTTTCTCGGGGAGAGGCGCCTTTAAGAAGGGAAAAATGAAATTTTCTTTCAGAAACTCGGTTTCCTATTTTCTTTGGTCGGCTGCTTCGGGAGGTCACTGCAGGAAACACGAACGGGCCTCAGGAAGCCGTAACCAGTCTGCGCCTTGATTGGAAAAATGGAAATTCTGTTTCTGGCGGAAATAAAGTAATTCTATGCCATTACGAAATGCCGTCGGTTATCTAAAAAGGGCGAGTCTTCGGGTTCCTGCTTTCGCTGGCCCATCCTGCCCGGCCGTGCCCAGTGAGCTTCTGAGTCAGATAAGTGGGAAGCCGCCCTCGCACTTCACCAGCCCGGCCTGGCGCAGGGGCGGGGGGCGCCAGGAGAAGGGGGTGTCCCGGGGCCCTGCAGGGAGGACGGATGGGGTGTGGACGCTGAGGAAAAGAACCTTAGCTGGAAGAAGAGATCTTCCCCACACGGTGATGCCCTCTGACCTCTGACCTCCCAGGGGTGCGGGCGGGTGCTCCCTTTCTGGCGGAGCCCTCTGCCTCTCTCCTCCATGCCCCTCCACCTTTCTCGCACCCCCATCTGCGCCCCTGCGCCCGCGCGCCATCCTTGGTGACATTAGTGAGAGTCCTTTGCTGATCCCTTTTGGATCTGAGCCGTCAGGGCCTCAGGCGCGCGGCCAGTGCTCTGCCTCTGAGCTGCTTCCTCTCGGCCCTCGGCGTGTTTCTAGAGAGGCTCGGGCCCTGCGGCCAAGGGTCCCCGCTCACTCCCTGCCGGCGTCCAGGGAGGGCCCGTGCAGCCGCGTCTCCCTCCTCGCCGGCTCTCCTGGCAGAGCCGGACTCACGGTGCCGCCCAGCCTGGCCCCCAGTGCTGCCCGAGCAGGCCGTGTCCCCCGTGCACGAGAGCAGAAGGGGCCCCTGTGGGCTGACCGCGAGAGACGCCGGAGCAGAAGGCCGGACAGTCACCACTGGTCTCTGCTGAGCAGCGGTCACCGCGGCTGCCCGGGGAGGGGAGGTCACTCTGCACGTGCCGGGTCTCTGCGAAGCGCGAGCCCAAACGCAGTGGGCCCCGGTGTGCTCTGCCCGTCGCCGGAGGACAGGCCTGGGTCCCGGCTGTGTCCCTCGCCCCCGGCGCTTCTCTCTGTGTGCGGAGATGGCCCGTACGGAGGCCAGGCCGTGGGCCAGGAGCCGTGTGGGCTGCGGGACAGCAGGACGGGGGCGGCGGGGCAGCCACCCGGCTGCCTCTGGTGGATCCTGCAGTCGCTCAGGCCAGGGGTCTTGGCTTCGGTGGACACACCCAGATTCTAGAAACATCCCCCGCCAGCCCTGGGGCAAGCGTTCATCCTGCGTCCAGCTTCTTACTGAAATGCGCCCAGTGTCCAAGCACAGGCCGGTGCATCTCACAGGCCCAAACGCGGTGGCCAGCAAGACAGAACACCCCCGAAAGCCCCTCGCCTCCCGCCGCTCTCCTTCCCAGGAACCCCTCCCGGCTCCTGTGGCACTCTCCTTTCTGCCTCCCACCGAAGGCGCCCAGCAGTGCACACATCTCACGCCTGCTCCCTCCCACCAACACAGCACGGAGAGTACTGACCTAAACCACAGGATGAAGAGTACTGACCTGAAAACAGCATGGGGAGTACTGACCTGACAGCATGGGGAGTACTGACCTGACCACAGCATGGAGAGTACTGACCTGACAGCATGGGGAGTACTGACCTGACAGCGTGGGGAGTACTGACCTGACAGCATGGGGAGTACTGACCTGACCACAGCATGGAGAGTACTGACCTGACAGCATGGGGAGTACTGACCTGACAGCGTGGGGAGTACTGACCTGACAGCATGGGGAGTACTGACCTGACAGCGTGGAGAGTACTGACCTGACAGCGTGGGGAGTACTGACCTGACAGCAGAGTGAGTACTGACCTGACAGCATGGGGAGTACTGACCTGACAGCGTGGGCAGTACTGACCTGACAGCAGGGTGAGTACTGACCTGACAGCATGGGGAGTACTGACCTGACAGCGTGGAGAGTACTGACCTGACAGCGTGGGGAGTACTGACCTGACAGCGTGGGGAGTACTGACCTGACACAGCGTGGGGATTACTGACCTGACAGCGTGGGGAGTACTGACCTAACAGCGTGGGGAGTACTGACCTGACAGCGTGGGGAGTACTGACCTGACAGCATGGAGAGCACTGACCTGACAGCGTGGGGAGTACTGACCTGACAGCGTGGGGAGTACTGACCTGACAGCATGGAGAGCACTGACCTGACAGCGTGGAGAGTACTGACCTGACAGCGTGGGGAGTACTGACCTGACAGCATGGAGAGCACTGACCTGACAGCGTGGGGAGTACTGACCTGACAGCGTGGGGAGTACTGACCTGACACAGCGTGGGGAGTACTGACCTGACAGCATGGGGAGTACTGACCTGACAGCGTGGGGAGTACTGACCTGACACAGCGTGGGGATTACTGACCTGACAGCGTGGGGAGTACTGACCTGACAGCGTGGGGAGTACTGACCTGACAGCATGGAGAGCACTGACCTGACAGCGTGGGGAGTACTGACCTGACAGCGTGGGGAGTACTGACCTGACACAGCGTGGGGAGTACTGACCTGACAGCATGGGGAGTACTGACCTGACACAGCGTGGGGAGTACTGACCTGACAGCGTGGGGAGTACTGACCTGACAGCAGGGTGAGTACTGACCTGACAGCGTGGAGAGCACTGACCTGACAGCGTGGGGAGTACTGACCTGACAGCGTGGGGAGTACTGACCTGACAGCATGGAGAGTACTGACCTGACAGCGTGGGGAGTACTGACCTGACAGCGTGGGGAGTACTGACCTGACAGCGTGGGGAGTACTGACCTGACAGCGCGGAGAGTACTGGCCTGAAACGGTTGGGGAGCACTGCCCTGCCCTGCAGCGCTGCTGCAGCCGGACCCTCTGCGGTGTCCCAGGTCGCCCCACACCGCCCTCGGTCCCCTCAGCTGGGGTCTGCTCCCCCGGCGCAGTGTTTGCTGCCGCCGGTGTTTGCCTGCCCGGGCCTGTCCTCTCTCCACCTGTGAGCGTGGCATCCCAAGTGCAGTGCGCCCTCCTCTCTTTGCCCTGGGTCGCGTCAGTGGCCCCTCCACTCCCCTCCAGGTTCCCGGGGCCACAGGACACTCCTGCCCCCGCGTCCCTGGGAACTGGCTTCCCCTTGCTCGCCCAGGGGGCTCCCGACAGAACCACGTGGCCTCAGACTCACTCACACGTGGGGACACGCAGGCTCCCGGTCTCGGCGGGGAGCCCCTTCCTCCCCCCATGCTCGCGTGACGCCCTGTGTGCCCCTCAGCCTGGCAGGCAGGGCCCAGAGACCCCGCACTGCCAGGAGGACCCGCCCGGCACAGAGGCTGTTTCCTGGCGTGGGGAGGGCCGGCCTGTGGGTGCCGGGCTGCGCCCTGGTGGGAGCCCCCAGTAAGTGGGTGGGCTCCTCTCGCGCCCCTGCGGGAAGGCCTCATCTTGCCCGCCCGGCTCCTCCCCGGGAGGCAGGCCCCCCCCCTCCCATCCGCAGACGTGCCTGCGCCAGAGCAGCGGACAGCCAGCGGCCACGTCCCCGCTCCCGGGCTCCGCGGAGGGGAGGCTCGGACACCTCCGCTCGGCTCCTCTGCCCACAAGAGGGGCCTGGGCGGCCGGTGCGGCCACTGCTCTCAGCTCCGTTCACTCCTTGGGTGTCACTTCCACGTCGGCTGACCCCCGCTGCGGGTCAGTGGTCACTGCCCACGTGCAAGTGACCACATCTCTCATGTTTCGTCTAAGCTGTCGCTGCCTACATGGATGATGGGGGTGTTTGGGGGGTGCGGTACTGAGTCGCACCTGGGGTGCCCCTGGCTCCGCACTCAGGGGTCACTCCTGGCAGGGTGTGGGGGGTCATGTGTGGTGCTAGGGGTCAAACTGGGGTCAGCCGCATGCAGGGCAGCTGTCTGGACCCCTGGGCCGTGGCACCGCCCGTGAGCAGCTCTTTGGAAGCAGAGACTGTGTCTCTCCTGAGTGGAGATATTTCCTCCGTCACTGTCCGTGAGCGGGTCCCTTAGAGGCGCCTGTGTCTCGCGTGCCCTGGGGGGAGGCAGACCCCAAGCCGACACACGCGTACACATGGGGGGCTCACTCTGAGCTCCCCCGCGAGGCCGAGATCCAGACCCCAGGGGCACTGATGGGGTCAGGTCAGCCGCTCACCATCTCCACCCAGTGGACGCCATCCCCGACCCGCAGCCCCGGGCCACAGCTGGGCTGCTGACCAGTGCCGTCCGGAGTCGCTGAGTCACGGCCGGGCACGGGAAGCCCTGGAGGCAGCGTCCGGCATGATGGGCACAGAGGGATGGCCGGGGGGTGAGGGGTCAGGAAGGGTCCTGGGGAGGGGCTCCCCTGGAGTCGTGAGGGCGGATCCGGCCGGGCAGGCACCCCGGGTGGAGGCTGTGGGAGTGGACTCTGGTTTCCTCCGGACTGTGGTCACTTCCCTTCCCGAGCGGGCACCCCAGGTGGAGGCTGTGGGAGCGGACACTGGTTTCCACCAGCGCTGGCCGCTTCCCCTTCCTGGTGGGCCTGCGCCTCGCCCACTGATAAGGGCCCAGCCAGGGCATCCTGCCCAGGAAGGGCGGGCAGGGCCTGCGTCTGGGCCCTGCTGTCCCCTGGCCGGGGCTGCTGGGAGGCCCGTGGTGGGCAGAGCGAGCCCAGGGCTCTCGCAGCATGGTGGGCAGCCCCCGGCGTGAGTGCGGGACTTGGCAGGGCAGCGGGAACGTCTGACCCTGCCCGGAGTTCGGGAACCCCGAGGGCCACCAGAGCGTCTCATAGTCCTGCGCCCCAGCGGCTGGCCGGGAGCCTGCAGGCTCTCTTAACCCCCACGGCCCCTTCTGGGGGGAAAGGGGGGTGATTTTCCTGGTGCCGGCGCCCTCGCAGGTCATTGTTTCTGTCTTGGTGCTCCCGCGACTCCTGTTAGCAGCCGTCAGGCAACGCGAGTTGTTTCAGCCGTACAAAGCGACAGGCTGGAACGGGCCCAGTGCGCGTGGGGCCAGCTCGGGCTGGGGTGCAGGACGGCTGTTCCGTGAGGCCGGGGACTGCAACTGTCTCTGCGGGAGGTGGCCCAGGGGGCCGAGCACCCATCGGTGTGTGGGAGACCCCGTGGGGCCCCCTGGGAACAGCCGCAAGCCCAGAGTAACCGCCCGCCCTGGTGCCCCCTGGTCTCGGCCCTGAAACAAACTTCTCGCTCTCTCTAGGCGTCAACTCCCGACCTCTCTGGGCGGAAAGACCGAGGTGAGCACTTCACGCAGCGTGTGCTGGCGCGTGATGCTGATTTTAAAAACCACACGAGGACAAAAGTCAAGCTCAGGAGGGACAAGAGGCCCCTTGTCGGGCGTTGCCCTCTGACACACGCACACGCTCACGCATGCTCGCACACACACACAGATGCACACAGACACACACACAACCGCACACAAAGGATTTTAGAAGAAATCCTTAACTGCAAAACTGAGGCTCCGGGAGCCAACACACACACACACACACACACACACACACACACACACACACACACACGTGACACAGCCAGGGCTGCAGAGCAGGCCTGGGGCAGAGGTCGGGCCATTTGCGGTTTGTTCCCGACTCAGAGGGTCCCGTGGTCTCCAGGGCGCACTGGGACGAGTCCCCGGGGTGTCCCCGACCCAGCGCTTCTTTCCCAGGTCACCGGGACAGGCGGGCCCCTCCCCCACTGCCTGCAATCTGCAGGGCCGGACACACCTGCCCGCCAGAGCCGGGGGGCTGGGCAGAGACTCCCCCAGGCCCGAGGGTGACGCCAAGGAAGCCCCACGACCCCCTTCCGGCCATCCCTGGGCTCTGCTGGGGCAGCGGACGCAGGGTGGGGCGGGGGGATGCAGGCTCCAGAGAGGTGCCCCCCCACACACAGGGACGGACGTCGGCACTCTGCTCGGGGGCACTGAGTTCAGGACCACCGAGCCAGGCGCCCGGGGCCGAGGAGTGTCTGTGGGTGTCGGGATTCTCTGCTCCTAAGAGTTTTCATGTTCTTCGCAGAGAGAGAATTTGGGAGGAGCACTGGGGCCCGCAGCTGTGCCGTGGCACCCGGCAAGAGTTGTGAGCACAGAGCCCGGAGCCCCGTCCCGGGACACGGCCCCCATGGCCCAGGCACACACGTCAGGACGGGGGGCGTGTGGGAGCCCCACTTTCGCGCTACTCACAGCTTGTCCCTGGCAAGAGACAGATGGCCGGTGTGCCCAGCAGAGAGAGAGAGAGACACACACACACACACACACACACAGGGAGAGGGAGAGAGGGAGAGAGAGAGGGAGAGGGAAAGGGAGGAAGAGGGAGAGAGAGAGAGAGAGGGAGACAGGGAGAGAGGGAGAGAGAGAGAGAGAGGAAGAGGGAGAGGGAGAGAGGGAGAGGGAAAAGGAGGAAGAGAGAGAGAGAGAGGGAGAGGGAGAGAGGGAGAGAGGGTAAGAGGGAAGGAGAGAGAGAGGGAGAGAGAGGGAGGGAATGGGAGAGAGAGAGGGAGGGAGGGAGGGAGGGAGGGAGGGAGACAGTGTGTGTGTGTGTGTGTGTGTGTGTGTGTGTCTGTGTGTGTGTGTGTCTGTGTGTGTGTGCAGGGACTTTGCAGGGCTGCCTGCCCACAGCTCAGCAAATAGGCCCCTGCAGGGCCAGGGGCCAACTCGGGCCCTTTCGGGGTGCTGGGGCCCCTCCCGCCTGGGGCCCGGCCCTGTGGTCCTGAGCCTGAGGTTTGAACCCGGGTTTTCCCTGGTGTCGGGATGGCAAATGCACCTTCATGGGCACTTTTTCAATTAGTGGGTATTCCGGGTGGTCACGCATGTGCTAAGGGCGGGTCAGGAGTCAGGGCGGGGCCAGCGGGGGAGGGGAGCAGGCGGGGCAGAGGCCTCGGGCCCGGGAAGGCGTCAGGGCGCTGTCTGCGGAGTGACACACCTCGCTGGTGGGGCGAGGGGCCGACGCGTTCCCTCCGCTGCCCCAGAGGCCGAGGGTCTGTCCGGGGTGAGCAGGGCGGGGGAGGCGGTGGCCGGGATGAGGTCGCGCCACGCTGCTCAGCTCGGAAACCGGCCCCCAGCACCCGCCACTCCAGCAACTGCAACTACCAGAGACGAGCCGGAGGCCACCCGCCACCACTCCCCGGGGCCCGCCCCAAGGTGCAGGGAAGCCCCGGGCCGGCCAGCGCAGGCGGGTGGGGAGGAGAGCAAGACCAGGCCCAGGGCACGGAGGGCCCCGCGCAGGCTTGGAGCTGCTGCCCAGCTGGCCCTGTGACCCTCGGGGGGCTCTGACCCCACCCCTACGTGCAGGAGGACCTCCGAGGAGGGCCCGTCCCCGGGGGACCAGGGGGATCAGCGTAGGATGGGGGCCCCAGGGCCCACCCCAGGCCTGTGCCCTCACGGCTTTTCCCTCACTCTCTGCCCATCTCTGGGCCGCTGGGAGGCATTGGTCCCTGGTGAGTGTCCAATGCCCGGGCCGGGAAGGACGTCCATCACTGGGCATCGCTGAGTGGTGCTGGCAGTCCAGAGTCACGGGGAGCCCGGGGGTGTCCCCCGCCTGCCCAGAGGACAAGCCCCCGCCCGTGTTCAGAGGTCTCCGCTGTGCGGGGCTCATCCAGCTGGCCAGGGCCCGGCTCCCGAGATAAGCCGAAGCCTTAATGGGCAGGAAGGGCGTGGCCATGTGTCTTCCTGGCACCCAAGAGCAGAGGCGGGGGGAGGGCAGCAAGTGACGCCTGCAGGGGTGAGGTCAGCCCCGCTGGGAGTGATCCCTGAACTCAGGGCCAGGAGGAGGCGGCAAGCCCTGCCAGGTGCGACCCCGAGATACCCCCAGAGGAATGAACAACTGTGGTAACCTAAGCACCACAGCGTCTCTGCCCGCGGAAGTGGGGGAGATGGGCTGTGGCGGGCACACAGCTCAGCATGTGTCTCCCTGTGTTACCTGCTGGGCACACGGCTCAGCATGCATCTTGCCGTGTTACCTGCCAGGCACACGGGCTCAGCACACATCTCGCCATGTTACCTGCTGGGCACACGGGCTCAGCACATGTCTCCCCGTGTTACCTGCCGGGCACACGGGCTCAGCACACGTCTCGCCATGTTACCTGCCGGGCACACGGGCTCAGCATGCATCTTGCCGTGTTACTTGCTGGGCACACGGGCTCAGCATGCGTCTCGCCGTGCCCGTCTGCTGACAAGTTCATGGCCAGTGGGCACACGGCCGTGTCCCTGATGTACTCATGTCACTCTGCATCCGAGTCTCCAGCAGCCGCCTGCTTCGAGGTGTCTGGTCAGTGGTGGGTCCCGCGTGGCACCTTTGGGCGGGGTGTGTCCTGGAAGAGATGAGGGACCCTGGGAATTTCCTCAGTGTTCCTCCCGGGTGACAGTCACTGCCCTGGAGCCAGGGTCCGAGAGCCAGGGCTCGGGAGGGCGCTCAGCCGTGCCCAGCGAGTCCAGCTGCTGGCGGGAGGAGCTCTGCCCGCGGCCTTCCTGCCAGTCCGGAGATGCGACTGAGCGACTGAGCGGAGTCAATGCAGGCTCAGGGTTTCCTCCTGCCAGCGGGACCAGCGGGGGGCGGGGGGCACTCGTCTTTCCCGCGTAGTCGAGACCACCGGCGCCTGACGGAGCCATTTCCTGGAGGGGCGACACATCGGAAGCCCGACCGCGCTGCTGGCGTCGGCAGGGCACTGGGCATTTCTCTGCACGGACGCTGGCATTGGCCCGGTGACTTTCCGCCTGGGCTGGCTCCTGGGCCCGTAGCCGGGGTGGCGGGAAGCGTCCGTGTATGGGCGGAGTTCTCAGAGACAAGGCTCCCGTGACCACACGCCACAGGGCGGTGGGCGCATTTTCTCTCCACGGTTAGGGTAGGAATGAGCCGTCGGGTGTTAGCCAGGTTTGCCTCCTGCAGAGAGAGAAGCGTCCCCATGCCTCAAGGGACATGTGTATGTGCCTTTAAGAATGGTAAGAATACTTGCCGCGGCACTTTTTAAAATCACTGTGTCACTGTCATCCCTTTGTTCATCAATTTACTCGTGCAGGCGCCAGTAACGTCTCCCTTTGTCCCAGCCCTGAGATTTTAACAGCCTCTTCTTACTCGTCTTTCCTAACGCTGCCATATTGGAGGCTCTTTCCGGGTCAGGGGAATGAGACCCGTTGTTGTTAATGTTTTTGGCATATTGAATATGCCACGAATATGCCAGGCTCTGCCATGTAGGTGGGATACTCTCCATAGCTTGCTGGGCTCTCCGAGAGGCATATACATAGTTTTTCCTCTATGATTTGTTTCCTACTACCTTTTAAAATATTTAAACAAAAATAAATCATTTGCACACTGTGACTCACACAGTTGCTCATGCTACGGTGCTTTCAGGCGTTCACTGTTCCAACACCAACCCACCAACCCACCCCCGGTGTGACCCTCCCCCCTCCACTGTCCCCAGTTTCCCATCCACCCCCCAGAGCCTGCCCCGTTAGCAGGCACAAACCAATTCACGTCATATTTCTTATTACAACTAAAGGGGAATGGAATGACCAGAAAATCGATCGGTAAGAGCCAGTTGTGATTGTCGTTACACTGCGCTGCTGTTACTAGTGACACTCTCGGAGGACTGAGCTGGGGGTCCTGGTGGAGCCTATTTTACTGTTGTTTTGGCTCATTGATCCTGGTGGGCTTCTAGGACACCTTCCCGTCAAACTGCTGCACTCCTGTCGGGCTGTTGGCCGTGAAGCTCGGACGAGATGGCGTGTGGCTGTGTGTGCCGTCGCCTGCCCCAGGCGCGGGGAGCTTGGCCGTTTGTGGGCTGGAGGAGGCCACGGAGGCAGCCTCAGGGCCTCTGCAGGGGGCAGCCTGCCCACACTCCCAGAAGGCCGCAGAGTGTCCGTCTGGAGATCCGTCTACCTGGGACGAGGTGCTGCTTGACGGCTTTTTTGGTTTTCCTGCTTATGGATCTTCCCCCCAGCACCACTTTATTTAAACACTGCAGTGTGCAAAGCTCGTCACGATGGTGTGTTGCAGGAGTCCAGTGTTCCAGCCCCACCCCCACCGCTTCCTTCCTCCAGTGTGGTGGTCTCCAGTCTCCCGCCCACCCCTCAGGCCTTTTCCCGCAGCAGGCCCACCATCATTTATTTTATACTGCTTGTTACTACTAACTGGCTATCGGAATGATCAGAAAATATTTCCATAGGAGAAAATTTGTGAAAATTGTTGCATCTCACCACGGGGACAGTAAGTCCTGAGGGTTTATTAAGCTGTTGTTGCAAGAGAAACCTCTGTGCTAGCAGTTTTGTTAGTGAAGATCACTTGGCATCGGGGCTGGAGCAATAGCACACAGGTAGGGCGTTTGCCTTGCACGCGGCAGACCTGGGTTCGATTCCCAGCATCCCATGTAGTCCCCCGAGCACTGCCAGGAGTAATTCCAGAGTGCAGAGCCAGGAGTAACCCCTGTGCATCGCCGGGTGTGACCCAAAAATAAAAAAAAAAAACACAAAAAAGATTGGTTGGCATCTGTGTTACCTCACAGCCAATCTGGTGTGCTCACACAAACTGGAACGCCAGTTTGGGGAGTGTGGAAATGCTGCTTCAGAAAATCCAGAATATTTAACTGTGCAGTCTGGCTGGAGGCGTGGCGGCAGCTTTGGGGTGTGGGAGCAGCTCCCGGGGCTTTGTCCGAGCAGGAGCTGACCCACCTCCCCCTACACACACACACACACACACGCACACACACACACACACACACACACGCACACACGCACGCACACACGCACTCTCTGAGATCGTCTCAGAGGTCTAAACTGAGGATGGGTGTCGAGAAACTGTTGTGGCCAGTTGATCTCCTTCAAGATTTATCTCTGAGTCTCTGGAGCAAGGAGAGCAGATTTGCTTACATGGCGGCCGCGGTGGGACTTGGACACAGCTGCCAGGTCGCCCAGAAGCACGAGGAGCTGGGGGGAGGTCACCCACCCCCAGCTGTGGGCCCCTGGACAGCGTGTGGCTGGCCAAGGATTGCAAACCTGGATGGCCGACTCACCCCTCTGGAGAGTCACCCTCGGGGGTCTGCGTCTATGGACTGGGTGTCTGTAGAGGGTGGCCTGTAATTCGGGAATCACTGGGCTCAGCAGGAAAAGGGACACCTCACCGAGAATCCTTATCCTCAGCACCCCTAGAGAGCCCAGGGGCGTGAAAGTCTGGAACCTTCCGTGGCGGTTGAGGAGGGTGTGGGATTCTGTCTGAGGCGAGAGGCAGTGGAGGGTCGTCTCTCTCGGCTGTGCTGAGTCATTGTCCCGATGGGCAGGAGGTGTCTCAGCAGCCCGGGGTGGGTGACGGGCTCCTCCTGTCTCTGCTTCTAGCACTGGTGTATAACAGAGCCCCGCGGAAGACCCCTGTCCCTGGGTGACACAGCTCCGTGCCCACACGATGGCAGGCTCTGGGCTCCTGGCGTCCAGCCCTCATGCCTGAGAGCAGGGAGCACTGAGCACTGAGCACTGAGCAGGTGCTTAGGTCCTGGGGGCAGGTGGGCGTGTGGCTGGCTCTGTGGAGATTCTGTGTCCACCCGTCGCTGTCCCATCATCAGGAGCCCCCGAAACACCATGAACTGGTCCTTACCAAGTTTGGGCCGCCTCAGTGGGAGCCCCCCTATTCCTAGTGCGGGCCCCGGCAGGAGGCGGGCCGGGCGTGACGGGCTGGCGTGTTGAGGGCAGATGGGGTGAGTCCCCCTTCCAGCCCCTCTCACAGAACCCTCCGCAACAGCGTCCCGCCAACCCACGTGCTCTCCGTATTGGTCTTCCCCCTTTCTTAAAAAAAAAAAAAATTGAGACATTGTCAGCTGCTTCCAAATTGTGGCAAAAAGCGAAAACGGGGCCATTAAGATGATCGCGCCCGCCTGCGCCCGAGCCCTGGGTCACAAACACAGGGAGATCCAAGAGAAGGATGCAGGGGATTTTCTGTGTGTTTTAGCGGCTTATGAAATAAGCCGGCACATTATTCACACTTGCCAGCAGAGAGAACGACCAAAATACCCATTAACCGATGAACGAATAAATAACTAAAGTGTGGCACATCCAGGCGCTGCCGCACCGTGTTCCCGGCAAGGGAGGGAAGGAATGCAGCCCCGCCCGTGCGCTCATCCCGGGGCCGCCCCAGGGCCGGGGTGGGAGCAGGTGGGCTGTGCGGGAGCCGAGCTTGGCTGAAGCCGGAGCCGGCCAGAGTGACTTTCCCGCGCACGGCCAGCGGGGAGGGGTCGGCAGTCTGTCCGTCTGTCCGTCCGTCCGTCCGTCCTGCGCCTGCTGGGTGGTGCGGCGTGGACACCCGCGGCTGCGGGGGCCTGGGGCCTGGACTCTGCCCAGAGGGTGCCGCCAGGACAGCTAATCCCAGGAGCCGTTGTTAGATGACGCTGATCCCTGGGAGAGCTTTGACAAACAGCCGGGGACGGGCCGCGGGCTCGGACACGGCTTATTAGAGGAACAGCCTCGCCGAGGACCCCTGTGGGCTGGGCGTGAAGGTCACTGTCCCCACGGTGGGCGCGTTGGGCAGGAGCGCGGGGAGGGCGCCGTAGCCGGCACACGCGTGTCCCACCTCCCTGTCCCCTTTGTCACCCTGAGGTTCCTGGAGTGACCAGAGTCTCCTGACACAGGCCCGGGGCCCAGGCGGTGCCGGGAGCTGAGCCAGGCCTTGGGCCCCAATGCCACCCCCCGAGCCCTCTCCCTGCAGTCACCACCGGCTCCACAGGCAAACCTGGGCACCCAACGTGGCAGGCTCGCCTTCTGATTGACAGATGTACTCTGTGGGGCTGGAGTGACAGCACAGTGGGGAGGGCGTTTGCCTTGCACACGGCCGACCCGGGTTCAAATCCCAGCATCCCATATGGTTCCCTGAGCACCGCCAGGAGTGATTCCTGAGCGCAGAGCCAGGAGGAACCCCTGAGCATCGCCGGGTGTGACCCAAAAAGCAAAAAAAAAAAAAAAAAACCCTCACATCTTAGGGTCTAGGGTCTGTCATACCCTCGTCTGTTAGGGAATCCCAGGAACCCAGCTGGGGTGTGGTCTGGGGCGTGGCCAAGGGGCACCCGAGGGGCCCTCAGAGAGACGGAGGGGGGCCACGCGCCCCTTTCAGACTACATGAAGGTATCGGATGCTGGGGACACCCCTCGAGGCGCCTCGGGATCCGCAGGCTGGAAACCTTCACGCCCGCCTCCTGCCACGGGGCTGAGCTGGGAGACGCCCCTCGCCTGCGGGGTCTGCCCCGCCCCGTCCGAGCCAGGAAGCGGCTCGGGACTCACCGTGGTCATTGCTGGCCAGTGTCTCGGCGAGTTTCTGACTAATGCTCGTGGGCTAACACGAGGTGATTTGCACAGTTATCAAATGACTTTTCTCATCGGCACCAACGGCTCGTCCCTGGCGGGGCCCGGCATGCTGGCCGCAGGAGTGGATCCAGCCATTTTCCCTTGGTATCAAATACCCGCTGCTCTTCTCTGACCCACTACTTAGACACCTAATAAATTTTGGTTTTTTGAGCCACAAAACCAAGAAACCCCCAACAAGCTCATCTTCTCAAGTGGCCTACGAAAGGTCACAAACCAGAGATTTGTGGATTCATGGTAAAAAAAAAAAAAATTATGCAGGAATTTTAATAAAGTTTCTTCGACACCACAAAGATAGCAGTAGGGCCAGTCCAGTGGGGAGGGACGGGCCAGCAGCAGCTCAGGCTTGACCCCTGACACTCACGAAGAGCCCGGCCAGGAGTGACCCCTGAGCATGGCTGTGTGTAGCCCCCACAACAAAACAAAACAAAGCAACGCAAAAATAAAGCAAGTCTGACAGTTCTAAGAGCTGCAGGGCCCAGCTGAGCCAGGATCTGGGTTCTGTCCCCTCCTCTGGGTCAGAACTGACTCTTCTTTCCCTGGGCAGCACCCTGGGACTTGGCCGGGCGTGATAAAACCAGCGTCACCCACAAGGCAGTGGGGGCTTGAGAGGTTTGTGTCTATTTGCAGCTTTTGCACTTTGCTGACTGGCAGTCGTTCCCCCGTTGGGAGCCGTAGCCCTTCCTCAGGGCCCCCTGGGAAGCCAGGCCCCACCTGGGCTGGCCAGCCAGTGGACACAGAGTCCTGCACACTCTTCACCCCCTTCAACTCCCCGGAAGCACCTGGGCACAGAAACAGCCTTCGCTCCCCTTAGTCCCTGGCTAGTCCTGTGAGGACAAAGCTCTGAACGCAGCCTCATTTCCAAGGTAATTGCAGGAAGAAAACCCAGAGGCTCAGACTCACTCACTGTCTTTCCCAAATCTCACCCACTTAATCTCCCTTTACACCTCTCACTCCCTCTTGGAGTCAATTAAGATCATTCTTCCAGAGACTTAATTAAACTGGATAAAGTTTTCAGAACAAGAGACTTTACAGGTTAGAACAGATTCAAGTAGACGCTGTACAATATTCACAGTCTTAATCCTCAGTTCCTCCACGCCGACTTACAAACTGTAAAGCTGTGTTCTCTCTTCTAAATTCAGGCATGAGAATTACTGAATCCACAAGAATTCGCCTCTGGACACGGTGTTGTAGTTTGGAAACAGGTGCATGAAAGCGACGGTTGGAATTGGGCAGAAATTGGAAAGAAAATTCTAACATATTAACTTCAGGAACTCTTGAGAAGAAGTGAGTTTTCAACTGAAAGCCAAAACAGCAGAAACCTGTAGGATTGGATCATTTTTAGTTGCTTCACAAAGGTGGTCAAGGTTCTCAAAAATCTTACAATCAGGGACAGAATTCCCCTGTAATTATCTTGAATGAAATATAGAAGATGATGTCTACATCTCTTAGTATAAGTGTTTTAACATATTTTATCAAATGCAATTAAAACAGCTCAGTTTTCGATAGATACAGATGTTCCACTGGCAAACCACCCCGCTACAGTGAACTTGCTCGTGTTTTTAAGCGCCTCTGTGTTTGCTCTTGGGGCTTGGCGTCTGGAGAGTTCAGTGGAACAAAGTCTGTAGATAACTGACTTAACGTTAAAGTCAATTTTCTTCTGCACAACATCTGCTTGAATTCACTAACTTTAAAAAAAAAAAATTGTTTTGTGGGACACCCCCTGCAGTGTGCAGGGGACCAGATGTGGTGCCGAGAATCAAACCTGGGTCAGTCGCATGCAAAGCAAACGCCCTTCCCGCTGTACTATCTCTATGACCCAATTTTCTCACAGGTAAAGAATGTCTTCATTGACTCCGTGGGGTCCAAAGGAGCTGGTGTCGGGGGCATCCTTTCTCTTGCTTGGCCTTGGGGAGGGCACGGCATGGGTCCGGCTGCAGCAGACCACACCACCCACCCCGTGTGGGCCAGCTGACCAGACCTGTGGCCATCAGAGAGTGTCTCGTGTTGGCGTAAGCTGAATCCACAGGGACGCGAGACACAAGTCAGAGAACGCGTGGGTTTGTCTAGCCCCTGCCTGCTGAGAAGGATTTGAGGGTGCCTTGACGGTGACTTTAGGAAAACGCTCACCCTTCGGAGAGTGTAGGCAAGGCACGAGGCCAAGCTCCTCGCCGGGAAAAGGCCAACAGCATGGTCAGGGGGCCTGTTGGTCTTGGAGGAGCAAGATAGCTTTACGGACACTCACTCAGAGAGCTGTGAGGGAGAGGGAGAGGCGGGCGCGTCCCAGGGAGAACCCGGCTTCTCCAGAGTGGAAAAGGCAGAGACAGAGGCAGGCGGGCGGGATGGGGACGCCAGGAGGACTCGGGGGAAGAGCAAGCTTGCCGACGTACCTGGTGTTAGGCTTGGGGGCCGCGCCTGGTGCTGCCCAGGGCCCTGTGCAGGTGGGGACTGGCCCTGGCCCTGGCCCTGGCCCGGGAGGGGTCCTGACTGTCAGGAGCGAGTCAAGCACGGCTTTTCCAGTCTCTCGTACACAACTCAGCCCCAGGAAGTGACCTCAGGGTATGACAGAGCATGGCTGTGCTGGGGGCGGGAGTGCCTCAGACGAAAGCCCCTGTCCATTGTGACCGCTGACCCCACACGCACACAGCGGGCCCCGCCCCCAAGTCCCAGCCGACGCGGGTGAAGGGAGCTGCAGCTGGGGGTGTCCTTTGCTCGTTACATGTCTGGGCCTTGCCCACCACTGACCGCCCCGCTCCCCGCTGCAGTGCCCGTGGGCTCCCGGGAGCAGGTGCCCCCTCGCTCTCTCCTCGCCCCCCGCCCCGCAGCCTCCCAGCGAAGCTCCCCGCCTGAGCTGTGTGGACAGCGCTGCCCTGCCCAGTCTCCGAGCCAGAGCCTGTCCCTCAGGCCGGCCGTTCTGGAGGCAGCTCCGAAGCTGCTTGGGGCAGGGCGCATGGGTTCTTGGCACTCGCTCTTTCTAGCGTCCACTAGAGTCCACCATGAAGTTGTGTGTTTCTAGGTCCCGTTGTGGAGAAGCATTTGAGTGTTAATTCAGCTTCTTTACTGTTCTCGGCCTATTTAAGAGTGTGTGTTTCCAATGGCCACTCAACACCTTTATTGCAAACCACAACACCTAATCAGAGAGAGAGAACGAAAGGGAATGCCCTGCCATAGTGGCAGGGTGGGGTGGGGGGAGACGGGACTGGGGAGGGCGGGAGAGATGCTGGGTTTACTGGTGGTGGAGAATGGGCACTGGTGAAGGGATGGGTTCCCGAACTTTGTATGGGGGAAACATGAGCACAAAAATGTATAAATCTGTAACTGTACCCTCACGGTGATTCACTAATTAAAAATAAATAATTTATTTTAAAAAAATGTGTGTTTCTTAAAGGGCCGCCTTAGTATTGCGTCAGTGTTTGTCTTGCCCCTTCACCTTCGCCATCTCGCTGCTTTGCGCCTGCTCACCATGCTGCTTATTTTCGTAATGTCCATCTGCAGGTTCCGCATCGTTTGGTTCCCTACGTGGTTTCCGCCTGTGGCCGGCAGAGACTCCCCCACCAGCTTCTCCTACGCCCTTCTCAGTTGTCCTTCAGTGGCTTCTTTTTCTTTCTTAAATGACGTTCGCGCTAGGAATCTGGCCAGCCTGCCTCCTGTGACCTCCGTCTTCTCTCCCAGGGTCCTCTCCTGCCGAGGTGCAGGCCCTGGCGTCGTGCCAGCAGGGCTCACTGGCCTGTTGCCAGGGCCGGTCCTCTCGCGTGCAGAGACAGTGTCAGTGGGGTCTCCACCGGAAAGGGCGACAGTCCCCACAGCACGTGCCAGAGTGAAGGAACTGGCGTTTGCTCAGCCTCGGCACCCAGTGGCGGCCATGTGGCAGCTCTCCGGCAGGCCCGAGCGTGCAGACCCTCACCGCCCCATCAGTGGGCGTCCTCGAGTCGGTCAAACCTTTCCTCTGTGTCCATCCACGTCTGCGGTTGTTTCGGCCACTGCTGTTACCTACGTGAATAAGTACAATAACCCCCTAATTATCCTTTTCCAAGTCCCGCCCCGCCCTGCGGCTACCGTGGTCTTTCTGGGCCAGGAGTCTGTGCGTGTCCTTGACCCCCGTGACCATGGGAAGGAATATTGACGTCTCTCCTGCCCTCCCGCCCGGCCTGCCCACCCCGTGTCCCTCTCCGTTCCTTAACTCTGTGCTCGCCCCGTGTCCATCTGCTAACTGAGCGACTGCTCACTCCTCGTCTTTGTTCTTGTACCTTTCATGCCTTTCTCGCCTGAAATTCTTTCCTCCGAAGTCCCCCATGTCACTTCGGTAGACGCATTTGGATGGCAACACTTCATTTGTCTGCCCTCCCCTGCCCCCGCCTTGCCCAGTGCTGTTAATCACTCCCTTCTCTCAGCCCATATTTTATCCAAGCCTCAGTTTCGATCAACTGACACTTCATTGAACATACTGATGTCCATGTCTCTGTTTCTGTCCGAGAGTATGAGATGCTCAGAGTCAGTGAAATCTGACTATTTCACCTTTAGGAATGACAGATGTTTAAAATACAGTTATTGAATGAATGAATGAATGAATAGCCAAGTGAATGCAGCATTACTAGGACATTATCTTCACTCCTCGGCGTCCTAGTTCCGGATGGCCTAGGTTGAGGTGTTAAAGAAGGACATTCACAATCCAAGACGAGGGAGGTTGGAAGGCAGAGAGCCAGGCCCTCACGCTGGGCCTTGCAAGAGCTACAGAGTTGAGAAAATCAACGCCAGGATCCCCACCCAAGGGCCACACCCAAGGCAGATGGGGGCTGCATGGTGGCAGGGATTGAGCTGGCCCTGCCCTGCCCGGCAGGCCCCCTCAATCCCGGACCCCCTCCCAGCCTTGGGAAGCAGACTCTGACAGGGTTGGGGCCATCTGACCCGGAAGTGCTTGGACACGTGGCCCAAGTCATCTAGGAGCCGAACCAGGAGCCAGTTTAGCCACACATGGGGCTGTGGGTGGAGTCTGAGGACTGGCCCTGTCCCCTGAGTAGCCACACGACAGTGACGTCCCCAGAGGACACTCGGCCTCCTGTCCTGGCGCTGAGTGCCGGCTTCCAGCCCAGCTCTGGTCCCTGCTAGGAGAGACCACCAGGATGGTCCCCTGGGGGTGGGGTTCCCAGCTTGTCTACGCTCCAGCCCAGGGAACCAGACTGCCCCCTCGGGGGCCCAGGCCAGAGGGCAGGGCTGCCCCTGAGGGCGTGTTGATACGGCCACAGGCGGCCCTTGCCTCCTCCAGCCCCGAGCCTGGGCCCCTCACACCGGCTCTGGGGCCCCTGCCAGGCAGGGCTGTGGCGGAGAGAGCCGGTGCCCATGGCGGTGCCTCCCTGCCCTTGGCAGCGTGGCGTGTCGGGCACACGGGGCCTGGACACGGACAGCCCCAAGGGACCAGCCAGCACCCAGCATCTTGGTGCTCCCATGGGGCCAGGCTGGGCCGGGCCCTCGGTGCCGTGGGGAGAACCCAAGGGGTTTCCTCTCGGCCGTCCCTCTGCCTCCCGCTTGGCCCCCTGAGGCCGCTGGGCTCTGGGCACTCGGAGCCTCAGTAACGGAGCCACAGGCCTTTTCCCAGAGCGCGCCCGTCCTCTCTCCTAGAAACCCGTCGCGCTCGGGACGTCAGGGCCTGGTGCGCGTCATATGTGGGCTCAGGTGACAGAGCATCGGCGCTGAGGGACCCTCAGTCGCTCAGGGGCCTCAAAGCTCTACTGAGCTGTCTGCTCCAAGGGACGGCCGAGGGCCCGAGGGAGTCAGCAGGCAGGGAGGGAGAGGCCAGCGGCAGAGAGAAAGATAGCGGGCAGGGAGAGAGACAGCGGGCAGAGAGAGAGGCCAGCGGGCAGAGAGAGAGAGGCCAGCAGGCAGGGAGAAAGACAGCGGGCAGGGAGAGAGACAGCGGGCAGAGAGAGAGAGACAGTGGGCAGAGAGAGTCAGTGGGCAAGGAGAGAGACAGTGGGCAGAGAGAGAGGCCAGCAGGCAAAGAGAAAGACAGTGGGCAGGAAGAAAGCAGGCAGAGAGAGAGAGAGAGCAGGCAGAGAGAAAGACAGCGGGCAGAGAGAGAGACCAGCAGGCAGGGAGAAAGACAGTGGGCAGAGAGAGAGACAGCAGGCAGGGAGAAAGACAGCGGGCAGGGAGAGTCAGCGGGCAGGGAGAGAGACAGTGGGCACAGAGAGAGACAGCGGGCAGGGAGTCAGTGGGCAGGGAGAGTCAGCGGGCAGGGAGAGAGCCCAGCAGACAGGGTGAACATGTATGTGTGAGCATGAATTGTGTCTGTGTGTTGGGTGTGTAGGTGTGTCTCTGTGTGAGGTGTGCGTGTGTGAATGCGTGTGCTTAGAGTGCACATACGTGTATATTTGTGCATAGGTGTGGAGCGTGTACGCGTGTGTCCCTGCCTGCTTTCCGTTCTGGCCGCGTTGACTCTCCCCTCAGGCCTCGTCAGCTGCTGCTCGGAACCGTGAAACTCTGCTCCTCTCAGGAGGCAGAGGCGGGGCGGGCGGCTCGGCCTGCAGTCACTTCCCACGCGGGCGATTCTCTCCTTCCCCTCCCTGATCTACACCCAGCCTGCCGGGCGTGGTTCCGGAAGCTTCCTTCCTGTCTGGCCGGCTCATGTTTGCTCCCCAGCTGGCCTACGGTGCCAACTCACCCTCAGCTGCTCGGGCGCCTGGGTGGTCTTTGAGCGCGAGGGCAGAGGGGGGCTCCCCAGGCCCCCGTGGGAAGCGGTCAGCCTCAGAGCCCCATGCTGGGGCCCGAGTCCACGGCCACGGACCCTTCCGGCAGCCCCGAGAGCGGCTGCACACGGCTCCAGCCTGCTCGAGGCTCCTGGGGAGACCATGTGATCCAGACCCCAGGTGGGGTGCCTGCCCCGCCCCGCCCCGAGCCCCTCATGTCACAGGCGTGATGACCGGGCTCCTGGGGCCCAGGGGACTGGCCTTGTTTCCCTCAGCTGGTGCCTCCCGGGCCCCTCCCCATTAAGTAGCCGCGTGTGACCGTGTCTGCCGCGGGTCATGCCAACACAGTCACCTGCTGTTCACGTGCCACCGTGATTGCTGGGGAGGAGGAGGAGGCGCTGGCAGTGACTCAGGAGAACTGACCCAGGACAGTCAGGCATCTGCAGGGCGCGGGGCCTCTCGGACCCCCTGGGCACCCGGTCCCACCCGGCCCTTCGCAGCGCAGCCTGTGACCCTCCCGGCCAGCGGGCGCTGTCTGCAGCTGAGCCCCCTCTCTGGACTCCTTCCCTCCCGCAGTGCTCCAGGACCCCAGACCCTGGGCCCCCGCCGCCCCGCAGCAAGGCGCAGACATCCCCTCGCCGCCCCGTCCACCCACTGGCTCCCAGACTGCTGCTGTCCGTGCCCCGGAGGGCCGGCCGCCCTCCCCAGCGGGGTGCCCGCTGCATCCCGCCTCCTGGCGCTCGGCTCCGGCTCTTGCCTGCCCCCGGGGGGCCCCGCAGGCCGCGTCCAACTCACGTTTTCTGTGGGAAAATGAGAGCCGCCGCCTGCCCACGCACCCTCAGCCCTGCAGACGCACCTCCGGGCCCCTGTGCGTGGCGCAGGTGCCACCCTGGTCCTTCCCAACGAGCGTGTCCAGCAGGCCCTCCCTCTGCTCCCGGCCCTGGGTCCCCTAGGGCTTCGGCCACGCTCTGAGACTGCCACAGCGGCCCCGGCGTGTCGAAAGCTGCAGAGTCTTACCTGGCGGAGACTGCCGTGACCCAGGGAGGTTCGGGAGCTGAGTCGAGGTGGCATGAGCAGCTGGCGCTGAGGGAAGCAACTTCGTCCTATGCGTGGTGGCGGCTGCATGGGAGGCGCCCAGAAAGGCTCGGACCATCACGTCCCAAGTGAGGGGC
Source organism: Sorex araneus (assembly GCF_027595985.1). Classification (NCBI taxonomy): domain Eukaryota; kingdom Metazoa; phylum Chordata; class Mammalia; order Eulipotyphla; family Soricidae; genus Sorex; species Sorex araneus. Next base: position 65,991,003 of record NC_073311.1, read on the forward strand.
TGCGGTACGGCCGAAGCGAGGTAGAGACACGAGCCCAGAGACGGTGGCAGGAGGGGGAGGGACGGGGAGAGTCCGTCCTCCAGTTCAGTAATGACCGAGTGCCGGGCAGGGTCCCTGCTAGAAGCACAAACACTGTAACGTGGGTTTGGACTCAGTGTAGGAGTGAATCGAATAGTCGCAACGTGGAAGGTAGAGGCTGGGGGGGCCTCGCCGGGGCCGGGCGGCCACGGGAAACTGGGCTTGCTCCAGGCTGTCGGGGGAACCGTCCTCCGAAGGCCGCACGGACCAGTCACGCCTGTGCAGCAGAGAAACTCGGGCTCTTGTCTTGCCTCCGTGACGATGTTCACGGGGGGCGGGGTGGGGGGGAATAGCAGCCCCTGCTTGGAGCAGGGACGGGGGAGAGACGGGCGCCCTCGCGCCCCGGGAGGGGAAGGAGCTGCCACGCCCAAACCTTTTCTTTCCTCTCGGTTTTGGTCTCGTGGCCACAGCTGGTGGTGCTCAGGGGCTGTCACCGGCTCTGTGCTCTGGGTCACCCCGGGGGTCCGCAGGGAACCAGCAGAGTCAGGGCTCGAACCCGGCAAAGGCGTGTGCTCAGGCGACACGTTTTCTCTGGGAGGTTTTCACAGCCGGGGGGCCTCTCGGCCCTGGAGCTGCCCCCGGCGCCGCGTCCTTACAGCCGGTCAGAGCCCACCTTGCCGAGGGGTCTCGGGCTCAGAGACTCTGACCTCCTGCCGGCAGGGGAGGAGGACCGGGACCCGCCGAGACTCCCACACCCGGTGCTCCTGTCCCGGCTGGGCTGGCCCACTGTGGGGAGCACGGAGCTCGGTCTGGGGGCCCGTTTCTGCAGCGCCTCCAAAATATCCATCCCCCAGGGGCCTGGGGTGGGGCATGTGCCTTCACGAGCAGGGGACAGGCGCTGGGGGGTTGGATACTGTCCCGGGTGCCTCCGAGGGTCCCTGTGGCAGAAGCACCTGCCAGGGCTGACCCTCCCCAGGGCCCCTTGTCCCGGGCGCCAGTGCGGGGAGCACCGCCGTGACCACCTGGGGAGCACCTCATGCTTCCTTCCTGTGGCTGCTGTGTGAGAGCCCAGGGGTGCCCCAGCCTGGCCCAGTGATGCCCGCCCTGCCGCCCCCACCCCCTGCTGGGTCATTCCAGGCCCCCCAGCGGGGGTCACGTGTTCCAGGACCAGGAAGCTGCCCGGTTCTCCCCAGCAGGCACCGACTCAGCACCCCCATCCCCCGTGCCATCGGCCAGGCCGGCTCCCCCAAATCCCCCCCCCCCCGCTTGGGTTTGGCCAGTCGTGAGAACTGCCCTGAGTGTCCGGCTGCGGGTCCGAGTGTTTTCCTCGAGAACACGCCGCGTGCTGTGCCAGGGCCCGTGGGGAGCGGGACCCGGGGAGCTGGTGCTGGGGAACGTGGCCCCCGACACGCCCCAGCCCGTGTGCCGGGCGCCCAGCAGACGTGCCCCCCCCCCCAGCCTCCGCAGGGACCCGCTGAGGAGAGGCAGGAAGAGGAGCCCAGTGGCCTCCGGACAGCATCAGAGCCCGTCGCACACACGCCCGGCGGGGCCCGATCTCCGCTGCAGACTGGGCTTCCCGGCGGCACACGCCCTGCCCCTCCCGCCCCTGCCGATGAAGTGGGTCGTTGTCACGAGAACAGATGGGCCGTGAGCACAGTTACGGCATCATTTCTCAAAGTTCAGTGATTGCTTCGTCCACTTCCTCTGAGAATAACGGCCGCTCTGTGGGCCAGACCGGGGCTCTACCTGCCGCACGTTTGGCCGTCTCGGCCACGCGGAATTTACGAGCGACGCAGGAGGAGGGAGGGCACCTGCTGGCCCCTCGCCCGCCCGCTCCCCTGCACCCGGGGTGAGTGGGGAACCCGGGCACGGCCTCCCCCCACCAGCCCAAAGCAGCGGGACGGAGCTCCCGTCTCCTGCCAGGGGCAAGCCAGGAAGCCCCGCGCGGGCTTGTCTCCGACACCGGGCTTTGGCGGAGGGCTTTGGCGCTGCCCAGTGTCTGGGGGTGACCCGGCCTGCAAGACGCCCGCCCTGTGCTCTGTCCAGTGCTCACTCACGCCTCCTCTTCCCTGGTGCCACAGGGAAACTGCAGGGGGCAGCCCAGGCCCTGCCCACCCGCTTAGCAGCCCCCACGGCCCTGTCCCTCTTGGCTGAGCTGTGGCCAGCATCAGTCCTGCTTCTCCAGGCCCGTCTGCCCACTCCGATGCCGCAGACTTGAGAGTCTCAGTGGATGTGTCCAGGCAGTGCAGCTGAGGGCTCCGGGCGTGGGCAGGGCCTCGGAGGGGGCGGGGGGGGGCTGCCCGGGAACCCGAGAAAGGCTCTCGCAGCCTCTGTGCCAATCTCTGAAGAGCCCGAGTGGCCAGCTGAATGGCCACACACCGCACGGGCACGGACAGCCCCAGGATGTTGCTCCCCGGAGCTGACGCCTTCCATGCGGCTGAGTCCTGCCCCTCCAAATGGGTTCACATACAGCGGAGATCAGACATGGCAAGCTGCAGCTGACTGCAGGCAGCGTGTGATGGGTCTGTTTGCCTTGGCGAGGACGGGCAGCCTAAAGGTTAGCGCTGTCTTGAAAAGAGGCGGCACGTTTAATTCCACGAGCGTCTGGGGTATGGCTTCAAACCCGCCCTGGCTGCGCTGGAATCGGGGAGGCCAGGGGGGCGGGGGCAGTGCTGGTCCTCGGCTGCTCTTCCCCCGGGCCTCTCGGGAGCTGAGTGATCACCGTCGCCTCTGACAGATTTTCCGTGTCACGTCTAAAAATAAGTCCGCTCCAGCTTCCGCCGTCGCCAGGAGTCTCATTTCGGGTATTCGTGATGCTGGTGTTTTCGGCATCTTTTCGCTCGATCAGCTGGAGTCTAAATCTGTACCGGGGTTGCCTGGGAGAATCCAGAAAGATGCTTTCAGGAAGCAGCCGGGGAATCCCACACTGCCGCCGGTCATTGAAATGACGACATAAAAATAAAAGTCTCGACTTGCAGGTCTGGTCACTAACTGCCAGGGCGGGAACTCACGCCTCGTCCGTGTGCCACGAGCTGTCCCATTCGCAGCGTTGCCGACTGTGGTCCCCAGGCTCCCCAGATACTGCTTGGCAAAGTTTGCTGTTCCCAGGGCCAGAGAGAGGGGTGAGGCGGGGGTGGGGTGGGCTTTTGCCTTGCATGCATCCAACCCAAGCTCAATCCCCAGCACCCCAGATGTTCCCCGAGCACCTCCGGGAGTGATCCCTGGACACAGAGCCAGGAGTTAGCCCTGAGCACTGCCAGGTGTGGCCCCAAAACGAAATAAAACAAAATTCCTATTCCTCAGGCAATGGGCCAAGAGATTGCTCACAGTCACAGCCACACTTATCCTCGCTGATAAACGCACACTAACCTTTCCTGGGAAAATGACGAAATACCCCTGGCGAGAGAAGAGCCGGGTGGCGGGCACGACCGTGCTCTGGACTGTTCCTGCAGTGGCAGAACCGCGTGGCGGAGGTGGTTTCCCGACAGCCTCGGGCGTGCGTGATGCACTGATCCCGACCCACGCCTGCGCGTCCCGGGCCAGTGATCATAGCGGGCTGCTACAGGAGAAGGCACTGTTGGGTCAGAACAAAAACCCCGCAGACATCCCAGAACCAAGACGGGTTTCGGGCCACAGGGAAACGTCAGACTGCAGTGCCCCAGCCCAGAGCCCCCACGGTGCAGGAAACGCCAGCATGGACAGTTGCACACGCAGGAACGTCCATTGCTGCCATTTCCCTTTTGGGGAGGTTTGCTGGGATATTGGGCTCCGTGCAGTTCTCCACACCGTCCTCTGTGGCACTGACCTCCTGTGGCCACCTGTACCTCACAGCTGTACCTGGTTTAGTTCTGTTTCCGTAATACTGGCATCATGGAATACACGAGACACCTCCTCCTGGCTGCCCGCAGCCTCTGCACGGGAGGCAGGAAACCCCGGGACTGATGTCTGCCGGGGTCTCTGCCGGGGTCAGCCAAGCTGGGGAGCCCCCACCAGCCCCAGTCTGAAGCGGAAACACATTCCCAATTTGATTTTAGGTTATTTTATATATAATAACTTTTTCCCAAAATGTATCCTCTATGCTTGGATCCGCTCGATCATAGTAATCCGTGTAAATAATAATTCATGATCATAATAACCCATGAGAACCCATTAACAGCATTGTAGCACTGTCGCACTGTCGTCCCGTTGTTCATTGATTTGTTAGAGCGGGCACCAGTAACATCTCCATTGTGAGACTTGTTGTTACTGTTTTTGGCATATCGAATACTCCATGGAAAGCTTACCGGGCTCTGCCGTGCGGGCAAGATACTCTCGCTAGCTTGCTGGGCTCTCCAAGAGGGACAGAGGAATCGAACCCAGGTCAGCCACAGGCAAACGCCCTACCCGCTGTGCTATAGCTCCAGTCCAAATAGTATTATAAGCCAAATAATTAAAAACAATAAATTTTAAAATGGCACTGTCACTATCATCCTGTTGCTCATCAATTTGCTCAAGCGGGCACCAGTAATATCTCCCTTGTGAGACTTGTTATTGTTTTTGGCATATCGAATACACCCTGGGAAGCTTGCCAGGCTCTGCCGTGCGGGCAAGATACTCTCGGTAGCTTGCCGGGCTCTCTGAGAGGGACGGAGGAATTGAACCTGGGTCGGCCACGTGCAAGGTGAACACCCTCCCCGCTGCGCTATTGCTCCAGCCCAGATTTTAAAATAAATAAAGGAAATCATCAAACACTACTTAGAGAATTCTACAAATTATCAGCTCAAAGAAATGAAGATGTGCATGTGAAATTATGCTTACTATAAAATAAAATTCAGAATTAAGGCACATATCTGAGTATTCATGTTAAAATATTGGCTTTATTGGGATGGAGAAGGAGCCCCTAAGGAAATGCTGGCTGGGGTATCGCCCGGGATGGGAGGTGCTCGCCGAAAGTACACCAAGGACCAAACACCGTGGCCTCTCGGCATCTGCATCGCCCCAAATTAGAGAGAGTAAGGATTGTACCTGCCACAGAGGCGGGGAGGGGTTGGGGAGGGGGTGGCAGGTGGGACACGGGGAACAACAGGGGTGGGAGACGTGCCCTGGTGGAGGGACGGGTGCTGGGCACTGAGTGGCTGGAACGTACTTGTGCAAGTTTGTAACTATCTCACGGTGATCCAGTGAAGCGGCTTAGATAAATAAAGATCCAAAGGTAAATAAATAAATAAAGTATTGGCTTCCGTTTATTAGACACTACAAGTGAAATAAAATGTTATTTGAATTAAGAATCATTATAAACAAAAGCCAGTCCAAAGTGTCTGTGGCACTTGGGGCCGGGGCAATGCACAGCGGAGGTGCCTGCCCTGTGCGGGGCTGACGGGCATGACCCCGTCTCCCACACGGTCCCAGGCACCCCCCAGGAGTGACCCCCAGGGCTGACGGGCGTGACCCCGTCTCCCACACGGGCCCAGGCACCCCCCAGGAGTGACCCCCGAGCGCTGCCAGGCGTGGCCGAAAAATCAAAGCAAAACATTGGGAATTTAGAACCTTAGGTCAAAGAATCTTATAAAAGCAAAACCAAGAAACACTAGCTTTGCACTCCTCGGGTTTTAGGGAAAGGGGGAGCGAGGTCTGGGACCCTTTGCACACCCCCTGCCTCGGGGCCGGAAGCTTCCAGAGCGGCAGAGGTGTGGGGCAGCGACGGGGCCCAGCTCCCTCTGTCTCCGGCACCCGTCTTGGCGGCCCTCCCGCCCTCCCCCTGCTCTGCTCTGGGGTCTCGTGCAGACGCCGGCCCTGGGGGCAGCGTCGTCTCCGTCTGGGCTGCGGGGGTGCCAGGCTGTGCTTCTGCAAGGCTGAGCCAGGCCCCAGCGTCCTGACGGGCGCCCCCGAGGCTGCGGTGCGTGGGCCGACCCTGCAGGCTGCTGCCCCACGCCCGTCTTGGCTTTGTCACCCTCTCTGAAAGCGCTGGCGCTGCCCAGAGGGCTGTGTGGAGGGCCGGGCGCGGGCACGGGCGGGCGGCTCTCCTGGCAGGGGGCGACATGCGACGTGGGATGGGGCTTTTGCCCCCGTGTATCCTCCTCGCTAGGTGCAGAGTTTCAAAGAAGTTTCCTGTGCAGGAAACATCCGGGAGGGAGCGGCCCGTGGCTTTGGGTTTCTTTCCCGGAGCTTCGGGAGTTTGGAATCCTTAGAAGGCAAAAGAGCACAAAGCCCATTTAGAATCAGACAAACAAAGTGATGATTATTTTATGTCTCTGGGCCCGAGGAAGGCTGCTTCCAGTTTGCTCGGACCCATTAACATTTGCAAAGATCTTTCTAGTAAAAGGCCGGTCTGTGGACCGGCTCCAGACCCCCATCTAGGTTTTGATGTAGAAATTTCCCCTTGCTGCAGAATTCCAAATCCCGAGAAGCCCTGCTCCCCTCGTCCTGAACTGCCTGAGTGGGAAGGAAGCCAGAGCGGCCCCCGGCTTCGCCTGCCTTTGAAATCAGCTCTGGTGGGGCGGGATGGGGGGCAGCCGGGCCCCCTCTGCCTGGGACACTTCTCATCTGCTCAGACATGCCGGGCAGGTCCTGGGCAGCCTCCAGCGCCCCCCGCCTCTGCATTTCTCATCATGGGACCTGGATGGACAGACGGACAGACTCCCCTGGCAGTCCCGTCCAGGGCACTGCAGCCCCTGCCCCTTCAGACCCCGCCGGCTGCTGGGTTCAGAGAGCAGCGTCCTCCGAAAGCCCCCTGGGACGGTCACAAATGACCCTCTCAGCCCCACTCTGCCAGGCTCTTTCAGAGCGGGGACCCCTGAAGCTTTCTTCATAGTGTCCTCTCTGTCTGTCCCCAGCTTCTGTGACAAAAGGTGAACAGCACAGAAATTTCCACTGGATGGGCAGGCAGATGGATGGATGGTGGGTGAATAGAAGGATGGAGGGGTGGACTGATGGACGGGCTGGGGGTGGATGGATGAACGGTGGGTGGATGGGTGGATGGATGGAAGGACAGACGGATGGATGGATGCTGGATGTTTGAATGGGTAGATGATAGATGAGCGGGTGGGCGAGTGCGTGGATGGCTGATGGGTGGATGGATGGGTTGCTGGGTGTGGGAGTGGGTAGGTGAATCGATGGATGGGTAGGTGGATGGGTAGATGGGTGGGTGCGAGATGGACGGATGGGCAGGTGGATGGGCAGGAGGGTGGGTGGGTGGGTGGTGGAAGGGATGGATGGATAAGCAGGAGGATAGACAGAGGGACGGATGGACAGGCGATAGCCGGAGGGCTGCACGGGCAGGTGGGTGGTGGGTGGGCACGTGACTGCAGGGGGAATTCGCTCCACTCTGGCGTCTGGGGTGGTCGGTCGCGCCTGACCCGGTGTAAGCCTGAGAGGAAGAGAACATGCGGGGCAGAGCGAATCCACGGGCAGACGCAAGCCCAAGGTGGGGAGAGAGCGAGTCTCCGCGGGGCGGGAGACGGGACACGCGGGAGGAGCGGCTGGAACCGGGCGGGAAGCCAGGGGCAGGTCTGGAGACCGCCAGGAGGCCCTGGCCACTCGGCAGCCGTCTTGAGGCAGGGCAGAGCAGGGAGGCCCTGTCGGGAGTGGGACCATCGTCTCCGCCCCGCCCCGCCCACGGGAGCGTCATGTCCCAGCCCCCCGGCCCTCCCCTTCCCCGAGTCTCCCCCTCAGTGCTGTGGCCCCCTCAGAGAAATCCTCGCCGGAGCAAGCGCCTCGATATTGAGAGCTGCTCCTTCCAGACGGGACGGGGGAGACCCCAAGGGACGGGCTGAGGCTTTCTGAGTTTGGGGTTTTCTACAAACGCATTCGACAACCTGGTGCGAACAGCAGCCACCGTTCCAAGCAGGTCACAGACTCCCTGCACAGAATCCTAGTCCCAGGCCAACTGCTCCTTGTCACTCGATACCCTGAAGGCCCTAGCGACCCCCCCAGCAACACCCCCCTTTCCCTGTGAGCCATGGTGCCGGGCAGCTGATGTGGGCTCCCCTTGGACCCTTTGCTGGTCGGGAAAATACCCGCTGCCCACATCAACCTGTAGAGCTTCTAGGCACCAGAGTAATCCCAAGAAAAACCCTCTTTTAATTCTTTTCTTTTTTCTTTCTTTCTTCTTTTTTTTTTCTTTTAATTTTTTTAGCTCCCAACTCCCAAAATAAAATGCACTGGGTAGCGTTTCCAAGGCTAGAAGTTTACAGAGCCCGCCTGCAGGCCAGGACTTCACAGAGCGCCTGGGATTTTGCACTCGGGAATCCGTGTCTCCAAGGCTCACGGAGCAGGAGGCGTGTTTTGCTTCTCGGGCTGTGGAAGAATGAGGGATTGTAACCTGCCAGACAGATAATTAGACGGTACAGACAATAGCTATTATCGCAAGCAGCATGCGGCCGGCTGTGGGTGCCAGGCTCCAAGGCCTCCAGCCAGCCAGCTCCGGAGCCCCTGGCCGGATCAGCTCATCGCCTGAGCATCTGCAGGAGCAAATGAGGGGCGATCCCTGCACCCCCAAACTAAGGAGAGGGGTTCGGAGGCTTTCCCTTCCACTCGCAGAGCCCCCGGGGCTGCAGGCTGGCCTCTCCCAGCACTGGGAACCACTGAGCACAGTACCGGCTAATGTTGCTTTAGGGGCCAAAAAAAAAAAAAATTCTTGGCTGCGGGTGGGGGAAACCTGGCCCCTGGCCCCTGCAGGTGTATTTTTCTTGGGAAGCGAGAGCTTAAGAGAAACAAAAGATTTGGTTCGTTTGGCTTGGCAAGTGAAACATGTACTCCTAGGGGAAGACTTTATTTAGAAACTTTATTTTTCCCCTATTAACTTGAATAGTTTGTGCAGGGGGGTGGGGAGAGGAAAGAACTATAAATGGTTCATAAGTTCGCAATTATTTTGCTTTTCATTTTAAAAACAAAGTGCAGCATCCCCACCCAGGTCGCTCCCGCCCAGGCCCCCTTCTCTCGGGACCTGCCCCCCCACCCCCGTGCAGCTGTGCTGGGGGCCAGGCGAGGGGCCACGGCCTTGGAGACGCGCGGACCCTCAGGCTCTCTCCGCTCTGGAGTCAGTGCTCAGCTCCCAGCCCCACTGCTGCCTTTCCCTTGCCGCCTCCCTGGATCTCCCGGGGTTTCTCTGGGCTTCTTGTCCCAGCCGCCCCCTCCCTCCTCGTCACGCCTCTCCCCTGCTCGCTGGCTCCTCCCGTGGCCAGCACCCTCTCGCCTGAAGGTCTCACCCCACCTGTGTCCTCACCGTCCCCCCAGGACCCCTCCAGCTCTCTCGCACCCCACAGCTCCCCTGGACCCAGACACGAGCATCCCCCGGGTACGCCGAGCACGGCCCCCCCCTCTGGGCCTCCCCTCCCCCACATCTGCACCCTGACCACGCGTGACTCACTGTCGGGCAGCCCCTTGCCCTCGTTCCCTTTCCGAGATCCTCACTCAGCCCCATGTCCCCGTCTCCTGCACGGCTGGGACTTCCGCCCTCCAGCCCATCCTCTCTCCGGCCTAACGTGACAGCCAGGGGTGCAGACGTACCTGAGTGAGCCCGGTTAGACCCCGTCCCCCGGTGTCTCTGCTGCAGAGAAAAGGCCCAACGGAGAGACATGGAGAGTGCCACGCCATGTGAAACGAGTCAGGAAGAGAGGGACAGACACAGAAGGACCACACTCGTTTGTGGAGTATAGAACAGCATCACACAAGACCGACACCCGAGGACAGTGATACAAGGGCCAGGGGGATTGCCCCGTAGTTGGAAGCCTGCCTCACGAGCAGAGGGAGAGGACAGCTGGACTAGAGAAGGGATCACTAAGAAAATGATGGCTGGAGGAACCAGTCGGGATGGGAGATGCATGCCGAAAGTAGATAATGGACCAAACATGATGACCTCTCAGTGTCTGTGCAAGCCATAATACCCCAAAGTAGAGAGAGAATATGGGGAATATTGTCTGCCATGGAGGCAGGGGAGGGTGGGGAAGGGGGGGGTATACTGGAGACATTGGTGGTGGGGAATGTGCACTGGTGGAGAGATGGGTGTTTGATCGTTGTGTGATTGTAACTCAGACATGGAAGCTTGTAACTATACCTCATGGTGAATCAATAAAATTTAGCACTGTAGCACGGTAGCACTGTCGTCCTGTTGTTCATGGATTTGCTCGAGCGGGCACCAGTAACGTCTCCACTGTGACACTAGTTGTTACTGTTTTTGGCATATCGAACACACCACGGGGAGCTTGCCGGGCTCTGCCGTGCGGGTGGGATACTCTCGGTAGCTTGCCGGGCTCTCCGAGAGGGGCGGAGGAATCTTACCTGGGTTGGCCGTGTGCAAGGCAAAAGCCCTACCCACTGTGCTACCGTTCCAGTTGATAAATAAAATTTAAAAAAAGAAAGAAAGAAAAGAAGAGGCCCACCAGGAGATCCCAGTGCAGAAGACAAAGTCCCTCACTCCCACCCGAGAAAGGGCAGCGGGGACTCTCTCCAGGGAGGCACCAGCAGGGTCCAGCCCCTCTCCCAGGCCCGGCTCTGCCCCCTCTGGCCTCGCTCTGCCACCCCCACCCCTGCACCCAGTCCGGGCACCCCTTCTTCCATCTGCCAGACCCCCTCATCAGCCTGTGACAGCCCAGCTGCTCTGGCCCAGCCCCGCACGTGAGTCCCGTCTTCAGTCGCTTGGGTGCGAATCTCGTGCCAAGACCACGCGATGCCCGGGCTGGGGAAACACACCTGCCTGCTCCGTGCGTCCAGCCCGGGGTCTGCAGCGGGAGGCTCGGATGCTGGCCCGGCAGAGCCGCCGTCCCGCCTGAGGAAAGCGGAGAACGCGTCAGCCTTCGCAGAGCTCGGTGGGGTCTTCACTCCCTCCCGCGGGGGCACGGGGCCTCCCGCTGACCTTCCTTCCAGGGCTCACAAAGGCGGCGTGACAGTGCTCGTGGGCGAGCCTGGGCTCGGGGTTCAGGAGGCGGCCCGGGCCGGACTCCACAGTCCCAGGAGGGTGAGGGGAAACCGAGGGGACTGCGGGGAAGGCGCTCCAGCCCCCACCGCAGGGCAGGTCTCGGCCCTGGCCACGCCCCAGGCACAAGTGTTTCCCGTTACCAGCCAAATGCTGAGCTGCTGTTGCAGGGCGAGCAGGGCCGGGTGCTCTGCGGGGGCTGCCCTGCGGGCGGCTGAGGGCCAGGCCCGGCCTCCGCAGCCCTGAGGGGAGGAGGAGGGGCCGGGGCTGGTGCTGGGTGGACACCGGTCACCTGCCAGATCTGCAGGTCGGTGGCTTTTCATGACGCCGGTGCAGACACCAGGGGGGT